>NW_012102543.1:1235399-1391991 GCF_000951045.1 Mandrillus leucophaeus | reverse complement strand
TCATTAGAGACAGGGTTTCACCGTGTTAGCTAGAATGGTCTCGATCTCCTGACCTCATGATCCACCCACCTCGGCCTCCCAAAGTGCTGGGATTACGGACATGAGCCACCGTGCCCAGCCTAGATTTCCCTCTTCTGATACATTTCCCTTCCGACTAATACCACTCATCACTGACACTGGCCAACAGATGAGTTGCTCATAATGACTGGCTTTGTTGCCTGGTTCAGATCGTCAGGACTTTTTGTGTTCCTTCTCCACGTGGTCCTCTATAGCATGTCCTGATGCCACTTGCCTAGACCTTTTTTGGAGAAGGCGCGACATGGCACAAGCTCACAGGAACAATTTCGTTCATGCTTAATGCCTGTTACAAAGTCATATCTTGTGCTCTTATGTTGGGTGATCACAAAAATTTCACCCTGGACTCTCAACCACATTCTCCTAAACCAACATCACCATTAACTCTCACCACCTCTCCTCCACCCACTTCTCTAATGATATTCCAGGATTTTTCTTAAAGAGATCTAGCTATGAGTCTGTATTTTATTACAACTTAAATAACCATATTATTTCCCATTTCCTTAGTTGCTCTCTGGACTTTTAAGATTCTACTGCCTTAGACTGGTCAGCAGACAGTTGCCTTCATTGCCATGCATACAGTAATAGGCAACCAGAGCCTGCAGGCTCCTCTAGGGACCAGGTGCTGGCTGAATTCTCACCGCGGCCCCTCCTGAGCCTTCCCTGTTGTCCCCTCACTCCAGCACTCACTCAGGGCTCCATATGGGGACTTGTCCACAGGACCTGACCTGGCTGGTTGGACCCCTCCTTCCCAGGTTGGAGATGTGACCACATCGAGGATCTACTAGAACACATTCGGGAGGGGTCTGATAAAAACCCCAGCCTGTCTCATTGGAATCTAAGGAAGCGAGAGGGAGGAGGGGAGGAAATTTCATTTTTCAATCCCTATGTTCTACTTCAGGGAAATCTATTTCCATTCTTAAAAAAAATTCCCCAATAACATAATTAACTAATTAAAAGAGGCCCTACCTTTTGCCTTGGGCTGCCAAGTGGATGTCTTTTATTTGAGATTCAAAGCTAACTAAGGCGGAGATTATTGGAATGGCCAGGGTAGATGTCCTGAGAGGACAAAGGGGGGCCCCCGGGCTGTGTGCTCATCTCAGATTTTGAGAATGCCATGGATGCTCGAATGCCTCATAATTGGGAGAACCCCCCAATATGTCATCATGACTCATCCTCTGGGGAACCTCAGCACAACTCATCACCCCCTGAACAGGATTTCGGTTTCCTGCTGCTGGCTTGTCTTTGTGCTGATCTGAGCAAAGGAGACAGGTGACCCAGTGTCCTCTCTATATCCCCACATCCAGCTTGCTGTCTCACAATCCCTGTAGTGGGTTGAATAGTGGAGACCCAAAAGATAGGTCCTAGGCTTACCCATGAAACCTGTGAATGTGACCTCCTTTGGGAAAAGAGTCTTTGCAGATGTAACTCAGTTAAGGATATCTAGATAAATCATCATGGATTATCCAGAAAGACTCCAAATCCAATAACAAGTGCCCTTATAAGCTAAAAAAGAGAGCAGATGACACAGGCACAGAAGAAGGCCATGTGAAGACAAAGACAGAGATGAAAGTGATGCAGCCACAAGCCAAGGTGTGCCTGAAGCCACCAGAAACTGGAAGGAAAAGAACGGAGAGGTGAGGCAGGGCAAGGTGAGATTCTCCCCTAGAGCCTTCGGAGGGAGCACGGCCCTGCCAACACCTTGATTTCAGACTTCTGGCCTCCAAAACTGAGTATAAACTTCTGTTGTTTTAACCATTTGTGGTCATTTGTTATAGCAGTCCTAGAAAACTAACATATTTCTCAACATGCAATGTCATTTCTTTTATAAAGAATTCAGTTAGCCCAAGTAGCTAACGAGTGGCTCCCAAGTGCAGAACCAACTTGTAGCCTGATCCTTCCTGCCACAGTGCTTTCTTAGAGCTCCCTTGCCCACGTTCATTCTGCCTGAGATGTCATAAAGCTCTTGATATGGTTTGTTTGTGTTCCCACCCAGATCTCATCTTGAATTCCCATGTGTTGTGGGAGGGACCAAGTGAGAGGTAATTGAATCATGGGGGTGGGATTTCCTGTGCTGTTCCTATGATAGTGAATAAGTCTCATGAGATCTGATGACTTTAAAAATGGGAGTTTCCCTGCACAAGCTCTCTTCCTTTGCCTGCCGCCATCCATGTAAGACATGACTTGCTCCTCCTTGCCTCTCAGCATGATTGTGAGGCCTCCCCAGCCACATGGAACTGTATGTCCATTAAACATCTTTCTCTTGTAAATTGCCCAGTCTCAGGTATGTCTTTATCACTAGCATGAAAACAAACTACTACAGCTCTTATTGGTGAAGGCTGGCCCCGGGGAAGATGCATACCTTGCAGGAGATTTATAGGACAGAGGATGTGCCTCTAGTCTGCCACATGGTTTTGCTTGTCTATTTTATATTTGTGGAGGATTGTCAAGATTCTTTAGAGATGCTTTCCCATTTTCTATCACAATGGTCCTGAGTGCTCAACAAGGCTGTTACATAACATGATGAACTTGACAAGATCAGTTAAATGACTCAACCAAGAACTCAAACCAAGGCTTTTCAATTGGGACCACTGCTTCTTCTACCCCACTGGGTCATGGTAAACACCTGGGACAGCGAGGAGGCTCTGAGGTTTCAGAAAATTTACATCCGTCTTCAAAACCAAAATTACCAGGGACTCCTTCATTTTGATTTGATGAATAAAACATCTTGTGTCCTGAACCCTTTGGAAAATTGAGGAATGAGATGTGGTTCTTCTCAAACTTGAATGTGCATATGAATCACCTGGGGGAGCCTATTAAAATGCAGATGCTGAATCAGGAGGCCTGGGCTGGGATATGCAGGTGATGCCAGTGCTGCTGCTGGTTCATGGATCACACTTCCAGTAGCATGAGATGGAGCCTCTGACTAATTTCTCTGCGTGGTCAGCATTAAGCTAATTGGCCATTATTGCCCTTTGCAATTCAGTAGTAGGAATTGTGGCTCTGACTTTGCTGTTGTGGGAGAAGTTGCTGACACACAAGCTGGCAATGCTTAAGGAAACGTTTTATTGTGGATCAATAACCACAAAAATATTCAAACCTTTTGGTTAAATAATTCTGCTTATGGATGTGAATTCTAAAGAAATAACCCAGAAGATGAAAAAAAAAATCTGTGTGAACAATGGTGTTCTACCACAGCACCACATATATTTAAAAAGAAATATTTAAAGTCTGTGTCTAATATAAAGGAAATGATTAAGTAAATTGTAATAAAGTAACTCAATGCAACCAAGACAATATTGTAGACATATGTTCATCTTCTCCCTTTCCTCAAATACAACATGTCACTAAAGGAACAAAAATGGCATGAACTCACAAGATTAACAAACTATTAATAATTTCAACACATTTGTCCAAGATACAAAGTCTTTGTAATTGGGGAATATAACCACAGGCCCCCATGTCTCTATTTGTAATGTTTTATTTTTTTAATTGGTCAGTGAGTACAAGGGTGATTTCTTACAATTTTTATACCTTTCTGCATGCCTGAAATGTTTCAAAATTTAATAAAAAAGAAAGTGCACAGGGACAGAGTGAAGAACATTCTAAATTACATGTTGGGGGCAGAAGTAATGTGACAAAGTAAGCCAGTTTTTGCAACAAAGCCTGGCCTTGGCTCTTGAAGGCACCAGGGACCACGGAAGGCAGGAATGAGGCATGGGGCTAACAGCAGCGGAATGGTCAAGTCTGTCCCAGGAGACCTTGTACCCCTAGATCTCCTGCCCCACTAGGAAACAATCCTTCCCAACTACCACGACTGAAGGATATGGGCAGTTTTTTCTTGAGAGAAATTGAGCCACATACACTCAGAACTCAGACACATCAGCTATCAGAAGAGGCCAACTGAAAACAAGAGAATTAATGGAAGCTCTACACACTGAACTGTGGGGCCTGTAGGGATAGAAATTGTGATACCTTTCCTCATCTATAATAAGGATTATGGCCAACACTGCTATAACAAAAGAAGTTAACAAGAGAAAAGCATAAATGCATTTATTTCATCAGTTTTATGTGACACCGAAGCCTTCAGAAATGAAGACTCAAAGACACAGGGAAAACTGTCTGTATTTGTACTTAGGTTCCATGAAGAATGGGCAGCCTTATAGAAATGTGATTGGACAAAAGGGTGTGATCTACTGGTAACAGACTGAGGGGAAGAAACCCAGCAAGGCCTGTCTGTTTAGATTCTTTTTAGTCTCTCTGAGTAGCATTCCTACCTCCCGGGTAGGACCTCTCTGGAATGAGGGTTTTCAAGGGAGAAGGGAGTGACCTTTCTAGGTTTTGTGGCTTGCTTTAAGGGAGAGACATTCTAGTTTCTATGACCCACTCTGGGGAAAAAGAATTCTTGTTTCTGTGACTTACGTCAGGAGAGAAAAAGGGATGGAAGGCAGGGGCAGGAGAGAAGGTGAAAGCCTTGGCTTCTGAGGCCCTTCCAATCTCCTTTAGTTCAAAGTACTCAGCATGCCAACATGCTATACTTTGGAGTATCATGTTCTGAGCCCCAACAGACACTCAGCCCCATCCCGACCCTGCTCTCAGGCCTCCAGGAGCCAGACATATATACCCATAGGCAAGAGACTGACAAACTACAACCCATGGGCCAAACCATACTCCATTCTGTTTTTGCAAATAAAGTTTTATTAGAACACAATCACATGCATTCATTTGCAAGTTGCCTATGGCTGCTTTTATGCCACAGCAGTAGAGCTGAGTAGTGGCAACAGACACCATCTGGCCCACAAAGCCTAAAATATTTACTATCTAGGCCGTACAGAAGAAACTTGCCTATGCCCGCTCTAGAGAAAAATAGATGCCCCAGAGGAAAGACTCCAGATCCCTCATTTGGAGCTCCCATGAAAATACTGGTAAACTTCCCTATGACAATAAAGCCCATCAGTGACAAGCCCCATCCACACGCCCACCGAGCTGCCAAGCAGGTTTCAGTATCTCACTCTTAAGCACAAATGGATGTGCAAAGATTTTCCAGACACTCAAGCCTCAACGTGAAAGAGTATAATCAAAATAAACAGAAAAAAGGAACTTGGAAGAACCAAAATAATTCAACAAGTAAAAGAAACTTACAATGAAAGTATGGAGTTCATATTATCTGAGAAATGAGAAGATATTTCATCCATAAAACAAGAACTAGACACTGTGATAACCAAAAGCGAACTCTGGAAATTTAAGAAAGTAATGGTTCAAAATTTTTTTTTAAATCAATAGGAAGTTGAAAGAGAGTTTAACAAAAAGACAAGGAAATGAAAAATGGGAGGGAAGATAGATTAACAAATCAGGATGTCCAATATTGAACTGGAAAAACATATAGGACAAGCAAACAAAGGAAACAAAGGGTATAAAATTAGTGATGAATACTATAAATTTCCTGATAAATATTTTCTTATCTATTGCACACTGTGCCCAGCATAGTAAATAACAACAACCAGCAAGGGCCGTCATGAAATTTCAGAACACTCTAACAATAAAGAGATGATTCTAAGTTGACAGAGAGAAAAGAAACTGAACTAAATAATGAGAATCAAAATGGATCCAGGCTTCTCAATAGTAGCACTACATGCCAGAAAAATAAAAAAAAAAAAAAACCATGGAGTGATGCCTTCAAAATTCTAAAGGAAAGAGATTTTTCACCTAGTGTTCTATGTCTAGCACAATCAGTCAAGGATGGAGATAAGAGAATTTTTATACTTGCAAGGATTTTCATGCATCCTTTATTAGGAAACTACTAAAGGATATGCTTCAACACAATCAGGGAGTAAAAACAAGAGATAGATATGGAATCCAGGAAACATGGGATTTTCAACACAGAAGCAAAGGAAGTCCTAAAATGATCATTTTCCATCAAGTCTATAGAGCAAATGATCCAGTTTCGAGCAAGAAGACTAAAGACTTCAGGAGAGAGGATCTCTGGGAAACAAGAGGACAGAACTGCTCAATTATTTGATGTGTTTAAGATGTAAAAAAAAGGATTGCTAGATATTTCATAGGTTTGTAAAAACACTTGCTTGGAAAAAGTAGTATGGTATTTAGCTGAATAGCAAACAATTTTTATCTAGTTTAATAATGTTACACTGACCATTGATTTAACAAAAATTGTTATACAAGTCTATTTGGAGGATCATGTAAGAAAAGATGGGAGTTGAGGACTGGTGAATAGAAAGATAAATTCTTGTCTAAAATAAAAACAGGAATAGATATAAAAGCATATAATTTAGAAATATATAGGTAACTTTTAGAAAAAACAGAAGGTGGAAAGTAGATGCCTCTCTGAGAAGGGATGGGAGGAAAAAATAATTGCTTTTGCTTTTTTAGTATATATAATAATTTGGTACTATTTTATTATTCTAACTGTTCACATACATTTTGATAAAAATAAAAGTCTAAAATATGTCAATCTATAAGATCAACATATCTATTAGATCGTAATTATAACTAGAAAAACTAAGTTGCTTTTTTTGGAAAAAATGCTTATGTTAACTCCTTGTGGTCTGCTGGTATTTAAAAGTCTTTACCTTCCACTGGGAATGCTGAGCTGGCAGTCTGGGGGAGCTGTAGTGTCTTGTGTGTGTTCCAGATGCCTTGAGAATCAGTCTTTGTGGGAGAGTGGAACACAAGCAGGTTTGACCAGTGTATTAATATCAGTAAGGCTAGCATAACCAGGGAGAGATGCACCAAGGTTCAGGTAAAGAGTCAAGTGGGGAAAAGATATATAAAATGCATGTATAGATCATGACTGCAACAACACAAAAATGGTATGTTCATAATGAGAAGGAAATAAGGACAAATGGAAACAGTTTGATGTGTCAGAAGTGGGAGCGGAAATACATTTTTTCCTTTAATTTAGAATTATGTGTAGACTGCTATAATGTTTGCATAAAATAGAATAAAGGTTTGGTTTTTTTTTAAGGAAATCAGTGACATTCTTTGCTCTGCCTCCCTCCTGCAGCTTAATTGCCTACACAGAACAATATATGGAATATGACCCTTTGATAACACCAGCTGAGCCATCCAACCCTTGGATCAGCGATGACGTCGCTTTGTGGGACATAGAGATGAGGTAAAAAATGTTTTAAGGTTTGGGAGTGGGATGAATGTAGACAAAAATCCATGAGATCATGAGATTACCTTATATTCTACCTTAATTTGACAGGTTTTTTTTCGCTAGAACAGAAACCCCTCAATTAGCCTCCCAGCTGAGTTCTACTTACAGTTTCTACCTCCCTACAACTTTGATTTGTGCATGGATCCCTTGTGGCTTCCCTCTGACTCTTTGGATATCATGATAACTGGGACAGTCCCCCACCATTCCCTAATTCTGATAGCTGGAAGAAAAGAATCTGTTGCTCCAAAGTTTTTTCCTGTTAGATAGCGACCACAATGATAATAGCTGGCATGTATTCTGCACTGGCCACATCCTGCAGTAAGTGTCTCTCACTGAATCCCCTCAACGGGTACACATTACTGTTCTCACCATTGAGCAGGTATGGAAACTGAGGCACAGAGGAGTTAATGAACTTGCCCAAGGTCATAGTGCTAGTAGGGCAGGGTTAGAACTAGAACTCAGGCAGAGGGCTCCAGAACCATGATTTCATCACTCTTTTCTTCTGGAGTAACTGCCAGCAGCGATTCCAGCCAGTTTCTCCTTCCCTATGAGGGAAGCCAGTGTGTTTGCTTACGAGGGGAGGAACCAAAGCCCAGAGGGACTTGGACCACTTTCAGAATTACAGAAGGAAACACACAGACAAAGCTAGTGTGGTGTGCTTTCGCACCCCCGTACCACGGCTGGATGAATTTTTATTTCCGTTTTCACGTCTCTGTCACTCTCCATTGTCTTTCACTTTTGCTCCTTTTCTGGCTTCTTTTCTTGAAATGGAAAAAATCTTATGAAAAGTAATGTAAGTCACAGATGCTCATTCTAAAACGTTCCAATTATCCAGATGTGCATAAAGAAGAAAATACTCTCTTCCTTCAACCTGATTTCACCTTCCAAAAAGAACCTTTGTTTATAGTCTAGTGCTGTGGTTCCCAGAGTGGATCAGAGCACCCTGGGCACTGTGGGGAACTCAC
Source organism: Mandrillus leucophaeus (assembly GCF_000951045.1). Classification (NCBI taxonomy): domain Eukaryota; kingdom Metazoa; phylum Chordata; class Mammalia; order Primates; family Cercopithecidae; genus Mandrillus; species Mandrillus leucophaeus. Next base: position 1,383,774 of record NW_012102543.1, on the reverse strand, counting down.
AGAGTTACCACAGGATAGTCCACATTTTTTTAGGGAAGCAGTGATAGTTGACACATGCCAGATACTGCACTAACTACTAGCTTAAGATGGTTCAGTTTCAACATTAGAGCACATTACATCTCTTATGAGGATACGCATCTTTGCAAATCTGGTTTTTCAGAGCAGTCACTGTGATAAAAAGCAAGAACTATGCGAAAATTAACATGGAATAGGAAATAGGGATGGTAAGGTTCAATCTAATTTCAAAATTTAAGAAAATGTGTAGTGCCCAATAGGTGCATATTGTAGTTATTTAAGAATGAAAAAAAAATTTTCAATTTATGTATCTTTCAAACAGCTACTAAGTGTTAGGATACAAATACATATTAAGTTAATTGGTCCTAGCCATAATAAATGACACTGTTAACTATTTCTTTTGGCCCAGGGGCACTGTGAAAAACTTACTGAGACACTAAGGGTACCATGAGCTCAGCAAGTTTGGCAACATCTGATTTAGTGTCTATTACTTTGGATTTGTATGCATATATAACATTCTATCCTTTTGTATAATTGAGTTCAATATATATACCCAAATATATACACATATATATATAGTCCAATAATTTTTAAATTAACAATATGTTGTGGCAGTGTTTCCATGTAAACACATATAGATCCACCTTACTCTTTTTTTTTTTTTTTTCGCCCAGACTAGAGTGCAGTGGAGCAATCTGGGCTCACTGCAAGCTCCGCCTCCCGGGTTCTCGCCATTCTCCTGCCTCAGCCTGCTGAGTAGCTGGGACTACAGGTGCCCGCCACCTCACCCAGCTAATTTTTTGTATTTTTAGTAGAGATGGGGTTTCACCGTGTTAGCCAGGATGGTCTCAATCTCCTGACCTCGTGACCCGCCCGCCTCGACCTCCCAAAGTGCTGGGATTACAGGCGTAAGCCACTGTGCCCGGCCTACCTTACTCTTTTTAATAGCTACATGGTATCCCCTGGCACAGGTGAAGTAAAATTTATTTTACCAATCCCTGGATCATAAATATTTAGTTTATGTCCTCCTTTTTTGCCACCATAAACAATGATTCCAGGAACATCTTTCTACACAAGTTCAATTATTTCCTTAGTATAAACTTTCTAGGCATAGAATTTTAATTTTAGTTCATATGTCCAGATTCCTCTTGAGCAAAACTGTAACACATCTTTGTCATTCCCTTAGCTAAAAGTGCTCATATCCCCACATTCTTACCATCCCAAGCATCATCAATCTTTTTATCTTTGCAAGTCCAAAAGGTTAAAACAATTCTCGTTTTACTCTTTTGTTTCTTTGTTAATATACTTGAGAATCTTTTCACATGGTTATTAGACAGATTCTAGCAATATGTTTTGCTTTGGATATTGGGATATAAAACAGTCACATTTACTTGAATCATATATTTTGTCTTTTTCCTGATATATTTCTGAATCTCGTTCTATGTTCTTCTTTTTCTCTTCCCTGACTTTTACTTTATTAATCAAATTTTATATTAACTTTGTAAAAACCCTAGTTTCTATTCTAGTTGTATTTACTTTTAAATGTTTTAATTAAAAACATCATCGATTTAAACAAACAAGAGTGAAGCATATAAAATAGTGAAGTTGCCTTTGCCACCTTTAAATCCCGTTCTTCCCAGAGGTGTGTTAACTTGATATATTTTAAACCAACATTTCTGAACTTGTATTTCTATGAACATTTAAAAAACAACTAGTATATAGTATGTATCTTCTTTCTAATATTTCTGATGAGCCCTAGGTAGTTCCTTCTGTTCTAAGTTAAGAACTTAACTCTTTCTTTCACTCAGGATTTTTTTTCTCTTTTTAAAAAATCATTGCTGCTTTTTTTTCCATTCTATCCTCACTTTTCAGGAAATCCTTTTTTAAGAATTCTGGGCCTCTGGGATGGAGTTGCTACATCTCTTATATTTTCTCTGTTATAATTTCCATCTTTAGTCTTTTTATTCTGTATTCAAAGGATGCAATTTCCTGAATTGCTCTTCAGAATCACTGCTTTGATTTTTCAGTGGTGTCCATTCTGTGGTTTTATATTTTAATGAGTTTTTCTTTTCCCACTGAGTGTTGGGAGGGTAGTTGATAATCACGCTTTTCATTTCTAAGACTTCTTAATACTTCCTGGACTGTTGTTTTCCTAGTAGCCTGCTCTGTTCTATTGGTGTTTATCATCTTAATCCCCCTGGAGATGTGATATAGATTTTTTTCATAGTTTATATTTTTTCCATATTTTCATATCTCCTCTCTATTTCTGCCACTTAGTTTTATTCGGGGTTGTTTATTAGAGAATCATCATTTCTGGTTATTGTTTCATTCCCCTGGTCACTGCTCAGAGCAGATCATTCTTTCCGTATGCCCAGCTATTTGGAAGACTGCTCATTTTTATAAATGAAGGTATTAACTTTCAATCCTGCCATACATTAGAACCACATGGAAGTTTCTAAAAAATACGAATGCCTGGTCCTCACACACAGCCAATTAACTCAGAATTTCTGGCAACTGGGCATTTTTTTTAAATCTCCCCACACTCAGGGAGATTTAAAAAGTCAAATGTGTGGCCGTGGCCTAGGACTCCATCAGTAGCTGGTGAGGGTGCCCTCAGTGATGGTGTGGGCCAACAGCTCTAAGCCATGCTGTGCATCGGAATCACCTGGGCTCCTCTTTTAAAATACGCACATACTGGGGTGGCTCTGGGCGTCTGCATCTTGAGCAAGCACCCAAGGCATTCTGAGGCGCACCAGAGTTTAAGAAGTCCTGGTTTGGTTCCTGGAGTTGCCCTGGCAGGCTTTCCCCTGAGCGGTTCACACAGGAGCAGGGCTGCAGCTGAACATGTAAATGGATGAGCATAGGTCAATCGCCAAGGTTCCCCTCTGGGTCCTGGGTATGTGGCCCAAGAACAGATTGAAAGATTAAAAACCCTCTCTTCCAGTGAGACGGGCGGCAATGGGAATCTTGGGGAGGTAGACCCCCATCCTCCCTAGTGTGACATCCCTGCAGCCAAGTGTTCTGCTCTGTGGGTCAAGCCCTGATGGAGTTTCTGATGTCTTTCTGTTTCCTCGCCACAGTACTCCCCAACAAGTCTACTCTTCTCCCTCCTCTGCTGGGCCTTAGGGGATTCCACTTGGAGCCGCGAAAGCCAGTGAGAGGTGGGAAGAAAGCTAGCGGGTCTTTAAGGTCTCCCTGGTTCCCAGGATGTTTTTTCTCTGTGCGTGTGCTTTGCTGACAGGAGCACAATCCTCTGACCTTACTGTCCATATGAGAAGCTGGCCGGGAAACATCTCCCTTAACTTAGTAAACGCTTTCTGCCATGTGGAGCCTATTCCATGCTCCTGAGTTGCTTCCATTGTCTGATGCCCACCCCCTGCCTCCACTTCCAATCCTGCTGCTCAGAGCTTGGCGTTTTCCAAGGATTCTGTTGGGGACACTCAGCTATTTCTTCTCTGATGCCTCCAGTGGAATCGTAGGCTGCTGTCAATCCGTTATGCCACAAGTTCAGTCTATCTGCTTCGTGCCTTTCTAAAATTTCTCAAAGCTCTCATCTGCTGATAGGAAATTTCTTTGCCTCTATATACTATGTTTAGTTTTTTTGTTTTGGGTTTTTTTATTTACTTAACTGAGCACTGGGCTCTTGCCTGTTCCCTCCTCCTCGGTCACTTGTCCCCCATATCCTCACATGGCTGGCTTCACTTCTCATTCAAGTCTCACTCAGCATTGGTGTCCCTTCCTCAGAAAGGCCTTCTGTGACCACCAATCTAGAGTGGCCACCTCATCCCTCCAGCTGTTCTATGTCACATCCTCCTCCTGGTTCCCTTTCCAAATAGAACTTAGAATGATTTCAGCGCCTAGGCCTATCTGGCGCACAGTGGGCACCGTGTGGGCTGGAGGGAGGATGGAGGAATAAGTCATTCTTTATTTGATTGTTTCATTGGTATTTGGGAAAGGAGGAGAGGCAAGTGTGTGAACCGAATTCACAAAGATAAAATGAACTTCCTCTTTTGTTCTTGAAAGTCAGCAAAGAAGTATGTAATCATTTAGGAAAACGGGGTCGCCTGGCCTGTTGGTTTATTCCAACCTATTCAGCACTTTTTCCCCAAGGAAGTGCTACCTGCCCCCTACTACTCATGCCCTGGTTCTACTCCTATTGTTCTAGCTTCGACTCCAAACTTCATGCCTAACCTAAGACAGCTACAGTGTTCTGTCCACTTACAGGCAGAATTAAGTGTTCAGATACAAGTGAAAACGAAACCCTGTTTCTTCTCCTGACAGACTACTCCTACCCACTTAGTTGCTGGCAGTGATGTTAGGAAAAAACAGAGTGTGGAATCAGTGCCAACATCACACTTCAGCCAAGGGATGGTTTCTGTCCACAAAACGAAGGCTGAAGATGACCAATAAAATAATTGAGTCACTTTCTCTCAGTTTCAGTTTAATTCAATATATATGTATAGAAGCCGACTATGTGCTGTGTTCTGAACAAGAAGGGCTCTCAAGATACAAATGTAGCAAGGTAAATAAAACATGCTATCTTACCATCTGGCACCAGAACTCCTCCTTGCTTGGCAAAGGACATTAAGCCACTTGGGGCAGAAAGTAAGGCCCTAAGGGCAGAGGGGTTGGCAGAGACTCAAACAACAAAGGGAGAGGGTTGTGCTGTCCTGCTGAGAAAATGAGACAAATGTATTCTCTGTTCCTGAGAGGGGAGAGCTAAGGGGAGGGGAAAGCCAGGGGAGGGAGAGAAGCCAGAGGCCAACAAAAACTAGGTCTCTGTGCAAGGCCAAGGAAATGCCTAGCATTGAGGTGACCAGGGACTTTTCAAAAGCAGGAATGCCTAGTGTGTGATTTTTTAAATAGCAGACTGCCAGGAGGTGCAATATGTACCCCCTTTTCAAGACCCTCAAATTCCAGTAAGGCCCCCACCCTCCCGAACACTTCATGAGAGGAGGGGTTTGCTGAGTGTGGGTGAAGGTTTGTGGGAAAGGAGAGACAGTGAGAGTGAAGGGCTCCCTTAGGAATTCATGTCAATCTCAGGTGGACTTTGGACTTTACTGGGCTGGGTGAAGGGGTCCAGGCGGGCTCATTATGATTTCCAGGGCCCAGGATGTCACAGACACTGTCTAAATTCTGCAAGGTGGAGAATATACTGTGTCTGCCGTGGGAAGGTTACAGACAGCCAAATGGAGGATGGCCATAGCAGTTGAACAGAATCATGGACAAAATGACATAAGATATACCATAAATAGCAGAAAACTGTGCTTTAATTCTTTCTCCTTCTCAGACAAGCTATTCGATCTGCAAGTCCAAGGATAAGAAAGTTATATTCAGAGGGGAAAAAAAGGCAACTGTTTTAAAGGATGGTCAAACTACACCTCAAGTTTATGCAACATAGTGAGCTGTAATTGCACCACTCCACTCCCGCCTGGGTGACAGAACAAGATCCCTAAAGAAAAAGAGTAAATTCTGAGAAGTAAAGTTTAATTAAAGAAAATAGTGATTGCCAGGGCTTCTCATTGAGGAGAAGTTAGCCAAAGGTTACCAGATGACATAGTTCTTTATGTCATCTGAAAACCACCAGGAGAGTGTCCCAGGGATGCATATGGAAAGTATTTCTGGTGGTGCCACTAACCAGATGCTGGGGTCTAATGAAACCTGGTGTTGTCAGCAGAATGTGGTTTGTGATTTGCTCTCTCCACATGACTTTGGTTTAGCTCTCCCTCTCTGCTAGCTATCAGGCACATGAGCAAAGAGCTACAAGGAACGTGGCTTGTCCAGCTTGGCCGTAGGCATTCACTCCCAGCCAACCTGACCTGCTGAGAGGCAGAGATCATCCCTGAGCTGCCCAGGCACAGTGAGTTTGACAGAACTATTAATCCAGGATATTAGTCAAGTTCCTTTCCTATGGTGGTGGATCTCCAAATATGGCCCCATTGGTGCCTTCCCTCTTTACATCAAGTAGGACACCAAGACCAAGGCCAGATGAAAAAAGAGGGAACACCTTTTTCCGTCTCTGAAACTGTTTGAGTACCAGTAATCCAGAACCCCTGTGGTGGCTTCCACCTTGGTATTTTGAAATATTTGCTCTTGAGACATTCCTTCTTGGAATCCATCTGCGATGCTTGGAGAAGCCCAAGCCGTTGGAGAGGCCATGTGCAGACAGTCTGGTCAACAGCCTCAGCTGAGCTCCTGGTCAGCAACTAGCATCAGCTGTTAGGTGATGAGCCCTCTTGGATGCACAGCCCAGTCAAACCTCCAAATGACCCCACCTCCAGCTATAACCATGTGAGGCCCAAGTGAGAACCACCCAGTGGAGCCTAGTCAACCCACAGGAGAGTGAGAGAGACTAATAAATTGCTTTTATAAGCACCTGGATTTTAGGATGGTTTGTTATACAGCATAAATAACTGGGCCAGGCGCAGTGGCTTACACCTGTAATCCCAGCACTTTGGGAGGCTGAGGAGAGTGGATCACGAGGTCAGGAGTTTGAGACCAGCCTGGCAAACATGGTCAAACCCTGTCTCTACTAAAAATACAAAAATTAGCTGGGCATGGTGGCGGGCAGCTGTAATCCCAGCTACTCGGGAGGCTGAGGCAGGAGAATAGTTTGAACCTGGGAGGCAGAAGTTGCAGTGAGCTGAGATCGTGCCATTGCACTCTAGCCTGGGCGACAGGGTGAGACTCCATCTCAAAAAAAGAAAACAGAAAAGAAAAAGCAATAACTGGACCACTCTTCACTGGAGTATTCAGGACCCTCAGGTTGTTCTTGAGGTATTAAATAAAATTATGGTTGTTTCTTTAGTAACCTTGGCTCTGAGATGGGGACATTGGATTATTTTCTTTTTAAGGGACTGCCTTATTATTTCATAATTTTTCTACTAACTTGTCTTACTCTGTTCAGGCTGCTAAAGCAAAAATGCCGTATACTATGTGGCTTAAAAGCAATAGAATTTTTTTTTCCGCAGTACTGGAGGCTGGGAAGTTCAAGGTCGAGATGCCACAGGTTGGGTGTCTGGTGAGGGCCTCCTTCCTGGTTCATACATGGCTGGGTCCTCACATGGCAGAAAGGCAAGAGAGCTCTGGGATATCCTTTTATAGGGACACTAATTCCATTCCACATGACCTAATTATCTCCCAAAGGCTTCACCTCCCAAAACCATCACATTGGGGGTCAGGATTTCAACATGTAAATTTGAAGGGGAACACAGACATTCAGTCCACAACATTCTACCTCAAGATCCCCAGAATTTTTGTCCTCTTGCATGCAAAATACTTTCATTCCATCTCAATAGTCCTCAAAGTCTTAACTTGTTCTAGCATCAATTCTAAAGTCCAAAGTCTTATCTACATATCATCTAAACCAGATATGAATGAGATTAAAGATACCATTCATCCTGAGCAAATTCCTCTCCAGCTGTGAACCTGTGAAGTCAAACAAGTTATGTGCTTCCAAACTGCAATGGTGGGACAGGTATAGGATAGACATTTTCGTTCAAATAAAAAAAAGAGAAATAGGAAAGAAGAAAGGGGTAATGGGTTCCAAGTAAGTCCAAAATATAACAGGGCAAAAAACATTAAACCTTAAGGCTCTAGAATAATCCTCTTTGGCTCGATGCTCTGTCTTTTAGACCCACTGGGGCAGCAACCGCAACCCTACCTCCATAGCTCTCCTGGGCTGGAGTCATACACCCATGGCTTTCCTGGACTGATGCTCTGTCTTCCAGGCCCATTTGGGTGGCAGCATCATCCCCACAGCTTGATGGGATGGTCCCACAGAAGCTTTCTCCTGGGGTCCCTGTGGCTTTTCCAGGCTGGGGTTCCTTGCCTGCAGCTCTTCTGGGCAGCCCAGTCCACCATGGCTCTGCTGGGTGCAGCCCATATTGCTGTCTCTGGGGACCCCATCCCAAGGCACTGGGCAGGAGCATCCTGGCCTACCTAAATTGAAGAGATGAATTGATCCTTTAAAACTGTTCTGCTCTCCCACCGCATGTCCCTTGCACTCTGGGCCTATGGTGCAAGTGGCAGCCCTGATGAACTCTGAATTGCTTTTGAGTAATTCTTCCATTGTCTTGAAGAATAGTTCCTGGATTCTGTTGAGATGACTCATCCATACTAATATCCTTATCAAACAGTCACTTGGCCACACTATTAGTGGTCTCATTTTTTGCAATATGGATAGACAAAGAATTTTCTAAATCTTCAGGTTCTGGTTTCTTTGTGTGCTTAACAATTCTGTCTTTAAGTCACGTTTTACTATAAGTAGTCAGGAAGGGCCAACCTGCACCTTCAACACATTGCTCAGAAATTTCCTCAGCTAAATATTTAATTTCATTGCTTGCAATTTTTACCTTTCACAAAATACTAGAACCAAACAAAACTCAGCCAAATTCTTTGCCACTTTATAACAAGGATCAACTTTTCTCCAGTTTCCAGTGATATATGTCTCATTTATGTCTAAAACTCATCAGAATGGCCTTTACCATCTATATTTCTACCAATATTCTGTTCAGGATTATTTAGGTATTATCTAGGAAGATTGAGGCTTTCTTTACAGCTCTCCTCTTTTCTTTCTAAGCCCTCACCAGAATATCCTTTAAAGGCCTGGTTACAGCAGTTTAGGCTCCCCTTCCCTCTCCTCCCCTCTCCTTTCCTTTCTTTTCCTTCCTTTCCTTTCAAGATGGAGTCTCACTCTGTCATCCAAGCTGGAGTGCAGTGGCATGATCTTGGCTCACTGCAACCTCCACCTCCCAGGTTCAGGTAATTATCCTGCCTCAGCCTCCCAAGTAGCTGGGATTATAGGTGCCCGCCACCACGCCCAGCTTATATATATATATATATATATATTTGTATTTTTAGTAAAGATGGTGTTTTGCCATGTTGGCCAGGCTGGTCGTAAACTCCTGACCTTGTGATCCTCACAAAGTGCCCCGGCCTCACAAAGTGCTGGGATTACAGATGTGAGCCACCACACCCAGCCAATTTAGGCTTTTTCTAACATATATCTCAAAACCTTCCAGCTTCTATTCATTACCCTGTAAGCCACGTTCACATTTTTGGTTGTTCATTACAGCAGCATCCCACTCGCAGTACGAATTTCTGTCTTAGTCTGTTAGGGCTGCTATTACAAAAATACTACAGACTGTGTGGCTTATAAACAGCAGAAATTTATTTCTCACAGTTCTGGAGCTAGAAAATCCAAGATCAGGGTGCTGGCAAATTCAATATCTGGTAAGGATCTGCTTTCTAGTTCATAGATGGCTGTCTTCCTGCTGTGTCTTCACATGACAGAAGGGAAAGAGAGCTCTCTCTGGTTCTCTTATAGAGTACTAATCCCACTCATGACCAGATCGCCTCCCAAATATCCTGCCTCCTAATACCATCGCGTTGTGGATCAAGATTTCAACATATTAATTTGGAGAGGGACACAAACATTTAGTCCTTAACATAATTCTTAACTGTTTTGAAGGTAGCTCATATCTTCCCCAAGTCTTTGTTTAGATGTTGAATGAGGCAAATGCAGTAGAAGGCAAGGTAACAGAGTAGAAACAAAGAATAGGCTTTGGAGACAGGCAGTCCTGGGATCCACTTCCAGACTGCCACCTACCAGCTGTGTGGCCTTGGACAATCTGACCTCTTTTGAACTCTGGATGTTTAAATACTATTGTCAGCCTCCCTGCCTTATATTAAGATTTAAATGGGGCACTGTAAGGAAAGCTCCTTACACCATGCCTAGCACTCTGAAGCTCCTGCAGAAATGAGCATTGATATAGACTGTTGCTCCCTTTGAATCTGGCTTTCTTGTCCTCAGTTTGGCAACTTTCCTCCATCTCTAGCTGGCGGATCAGCAGGAATGAAAGACAGATACTCTTGGAGAGCCACCTGTCTTTGCTATGTGTTGTTTTGGGTTGTCCAGTGGGAGGCAGGAACTTGGTGAGAATGACGAGACACAGAGGACAAGTAAGAGTTAGAAAAAGGCATCCAGCTAGCGATTAGAAAACACTGTCAGAATAAGGACACTTCACCCACATCACTATACACCTTTCTAAATTGATTTCATTTTAGGGCTGAACACTTGCCATGTGAAAAGTCCTATGCTCAGTACAAAGACACACGAGATATGGTCCCTGATCTCAAAGAGCTAAGAAGATAGCTGGAAAGACAGTGCAAACCCTTGAAAACCCAAATGCTGACACAAAACTCTACTAGAGAATTTGTCCCAAGGACATATCTCTACATAATGGTTGTAAAGAGGCTGTGCTTCTGTGGATTGTTGGCTTGGATTTGGCTAAGAGACAGTATTCTACCACTCACCTGGAGTTGGATGTTGAAAGATATTTTAATTTGCAGAATTATGTTATAACCACAAGAGACCATTCAGTGGTAGCAACATGTTCAAGTCTTTTCTTAAACCTTAAAGTGGATGATACTGGGAATGCTCAAGCGATACAGAAGAGATATGTATAGGGAAGTTGTATCCAGGAAGCTTTTAATAGAACAGACTCCCAATGGTGAAATCGTACTAGGAAAACAAGGAAGAAATGTGGATCATCCGTTGTAGAAATACGATTGTGAATAATGGATAGTTGAGGGAAGCCAAGGATACATGGTTACATTGTATCATCTAAAAATTCATGTCTTTCCCAGAACCTCAGAATCTGACTTATTTGGAAATTGAGTTGTTGCAGATGCAGGTAGTTAAGATGAGGTCATACTTGAATAGGGTGGGCCTCTAATCCAGTATGACTTATGACTTTGTAAGAAGAGAAAGCAGAGACACAGACACATACAGAGCAAACACCATGTAGAGACACAGAAACACAGGAGGAGAGAGTGCAGTGATGCATCTGCAAGCTGAAGAATGCCGACATCAGAGGCTAAGGAAAAGTCATGAAGCTGGTTCTCCCCTAAAGCCTTCCAAGAGAGCATGGCCCTGTCAACACCTTGATTTTGGATGTCTGGCCTCCAGAACTGTGAGAGAATGAATTTCTGCTCTTTTAAGCCACCCAGTTTGTTAGTCCTTTGTTATGGCAATCCTAAGAAACTAATACATCAGGGTACCCTGGCTCTCTAGACCCACTTATTTCTGCTGAATTGTGACCTTGCAATTTTCCAGATACCCCCAACTTCTGTCCTAAGCCTCCCTCTGATTCTACATCTACAGTGACACCCCAAGATTTCTGGCCCACTCCAAAAATTGCCTTTCTCCCACTCTTGCCACCACCAAGGAATCTAGTGGAATGAATGTGGACTCACCACCTGGGTACCAGAAAGGGGTGACACTGATGGTGAGTGTGCATCCATGAGGCAGTCACTACAAAGTCTGAGTAAATTTCTACAGCTGCTACTATGGGCACAGCCCTCAGTCGAGGTACAGCTGCCACTAGTACCAACCCTGGAGAACACTGGTAAAGAGTAAATGGTTGGGTCCATCCTTTACAGCATGACCTTGGCAGAAAGAGACAATGTCCTGCAATCTCTGGACATTTGCTTAAATTTGCTGCTAGCCTCAACCCCAGGGGAATTCTTCCATAAACAGTATTTTTGGTTCCCTTGAAAGTTATTGAGTTTGATTAGGTCTGTGACTTGCGTTTGAGAGAATCCAGGATTTGTCTTCATGCCTAGCCTGGTGCTTTGGAAGAGATCTTGCATGGAATCTCCCATTGTTTGACCTGATAGGGTTAGTCTACCACCATGACCCTATTGGACTATGTCTGGAAATGCAGAGTTGCAAGCCAGAGGCTCCCTGACCCCCAAGCTCATGATCTATTGGTCATCATCGTTGTAATTAGAAGATACTGCTGTTGCTGATTATGTGTGTTGGTGCAGAAGTAGTTGGGTTTGGATGGGGTATATCTAGAGCTGCATACCAATATAGTAGCCAGTAGCCACATGTAGCTATTTACATTTAAATTTGAATTATTTAAATTTAAATGCAATTTGAAATTCAGTTCATCAGTCACACTAGCTGCTTTTCAACTGCCCAATAGCCACATGGGGCTAGTGGCTGCCATATTGGAGAACACAATTATGAAATATTTTCATCATCGCAGGAAATTATACTGGACAGTGCCAGTCTACAGTTATTTGCTTTTCCAAGCTTTCCCACACACAGCTCTCTCTCTCTTTTTTTACTAAGTGCAGTTTTCTAAGTATTGAGAATATGTCAGCTCCATAATAAGAGGAAACATGATTTAATCTCTTACTGTCTGTTAGAAATAATAAAATATATGCGTCTATTTTTTAAAAGAGGAAAAATGAGTATTGCCAGACCAATGTTTCCCAAGTTGTAATGTGGACGTATATCACCTGGGCTCTTGTTGAACTGTAGGTTATGATTTAGCAGGTGCAGGTGGGGCCTATGGTTCTTCTTCTGGTTCACAGACCACAGCTTGAATAGGGAAGAGTTGCAGCGTGTGACTTGTGAGTTAGGACCTTATTGAAGCTTCAAGGACCAACAAAATAAATACAGCAAGTGGGCTTTAAATGGAAAGACAGAAGCTGAAGGAAATATTCTTATTGCCCAACACCAGAAGAATTAGACCAATGCCCATACTTTAGTCTGAATGTGAGACAGCGTAGCAAAGATGAGCTATGCAGCATAGCAGAATTAAGAACTGGGGCTGGGTGCAGTGGCTCACACCTGTAATCCCAGCACTTTGGGAGGCTGAGGCGGGTGGTCACGAGGTCAGGAGATCAACACCATCCTGGCTAACACAGTGAAACCCTGTCTTTACTAAAAATACAAAAAAATTAGCCAGACGTGGTAGTACGCACCTGTAGTCCCAGCCACTCGGGAGGCTGAGGCAGGAGAACTGCTTGAACCCGGGGGATGGAGGTTGCAGCGAGCCGCGATCACACCACTGCACTCCAGCCTGGGTGACAGAGTGAGACTCCATCTCAAAAAACAAAAAGAAAAGAAAAAAAAAAAAACTGGATGCCCTCTGGAGCCTTGCTGTCTAGATTTGATTCTTGACTTCATGACTTCCTAGCTGTGTGTCCTTAGACACACTATCATGATGCCTCACTTTCCCTATCTGGAAAATGGGAATAATACTAGTACATTTTTCACAGAGTAGTTGTGAGGACTCAGTGAGTTAACAGATTTCAAATACTTAAGACAGTGTCTAGCACACAGTAAGCACCGTACCTGGTTGATAATAAATGCATGTAACATTCTGCTTCTGACAAGAGAATATGCTTTATTCTGGATGTGTCAATACATTTCTGACCAGTTGTACATCACTTGGCTCGAAACAGGACCCTAATTTCTCCCCTGAGGATTGAAGAAGGGATGGGAGGTGGGGGATAATGTGTTCTGATGAAAGATTGGGTCCATGAAGCATCCTGGGTTATAGTACTAGTGAAAAAATTACAGAGTCAAAAGGTGGGTCCATAATTGCTAGGAACGGTCCAGGGAGCTTAATCAATGGCATGGTAGACAGCAGCCATTTGAAGGGAATGCCAGTGACCATCACTTAACATGCCTCCTTAAAGAAACTGTTCATCATTGGTTACTGTTGGTGTACCAAAGTCTGCATTTGGAATTTGTGCAGCTTTTGTAGAATCTGCCCCTTAAATATGAGATGTTTCCTTTTGGTGAGTGACTGCAAAACAGATTTGAGTCACTGAAGAGAATATGACACAAGCTTTTCTCTGGTATTGATCTTTTTTAAACCTTCTTCCTTCACCCCAAAGCAAAGAGCCCAGCCAACAGCGAGTAAAAAGATGGGGCTTCTCTTTCGATGAGATATTGAAGGACCAGGTGGGGCAGGACCAGTTTCTACGATTCCTGGAGTCCGAATTCAGTTCAGAAAACCTCAGGTAAATCTCTCTAAGTTTGAGCTGTGTGTGGAACGTGTGTGAAGAAATTTGCATAATCCGTCTCTCCATCTCTCTTTCTCAATGAAACATTATCAGGGTTCAAATTCAAATGCCAGCTAATCTGGCTGAGGTTGAAATAGAGAAGAACAAATTAAAATATGCAACTCTGTCACCACCATAATAGCACCTACTAACACCAGCATACTTCAGTTCAAGTCTATGTGACCTTTGTTCAACTAATTGGAAATAAGTCTTCAATAATAATTAGATAGTCGAATGAATTTGACAACATCATTCGTTAAGTACAGCCATAGAACCAGGGAGCTTCAGAGTACAGAGGCACCTCAGAGGCTGTCTCCTCAAAACTCCCCAGTCTGGGGTCCTGAATATCTGAGAAGCTAAACAGCAGAGGGAGGAGTCAGTGGGCTGATTTCAGAATTTCAAAGAGCAAAGTAAATATCACTCGATAACTGGAGATGTAACTGTAGCAGCTAATAAAAACATGTTTTTTTCTTTGAGAATGACTTCTGTCAACTCCAAATAGTGGTTACTCTGATCATCTGATGCCAGTGAGAACACCTGATTGTTCCTATTGGTCTATAATACCTGATGAGGGAAATGGATTAATAATTACTGTTTAATAGGAGAAAAAAATAAGATATTCAAAACCTCAGGTCCTATATGAGAGGAAGAAAAGGGGGTAAATTAAAAGGAAAAGTCTCCTTGATCATGAAAAATTTGGGAACTTGTTTATTTAGACTTTTATGGTATTAGATGAAGAATCAGAAATCTGCAGAAAATGTGACTTATCTGAGACTTACGTAGTGATCTTAGCAAACTGGTGACTTCTTAATGGGTAAGATGGAATCTCTCTCTTTCTTTATTCTTTGTACCAGGTTCTGGTTTATAGAGCAGGGTAACACCCGTCTTCCAGTGCTGTTTTCTTTAAAGATGTCTTAATAATGTTTAAATATTGTATTACTTTAAAAACTCACCGTCTCTACTAAAAAAATACAAAAAACTAGCCGGGCGCGGTGGCCGGCGCCTGTAGTCCCAGCTACTCGGGAGGCTGAGGCAGGAGAATGGCGTAAACCCGGGAGGCGGAGCTTGCAGTGAGCTGAGATCCGGCCACTGCACTCCAGCCTGGGAGACAGAGCAAGACTTCATCTAAAAAAAAAAAGAAAAAGAAAAAAAAAGAAAAAGAAAAAACTCAGAGCATGTACTGCGGGCAAAGGACTACCCCTCCAAAGTTAATGTGCAACATCCATGCACTTATTTCAAGTGAGACCATCTCGGTCCCATATGTCAATCAAGTGATATTTATGCTACACCTGTGCTGTATCAAGCCCTGTGAGAGTCTGCTGAGAGACACAAGTCAAGATGTGTGATCTTTGCCTGCAACGACCTTGTAGGTCCTTAAGGAAAAAACACAAGAAATTATTGAATCATTGAATGTCTATAAATGAGTGTAAACTCTAAGAACCATTTTGAAAGCATTTAAAGGAGAAGAATCAAAGCTGAAGTGGTTAAATCATAAGCTGGACTTTGAAGAATGCACAGGATAATAGTAGACAAAGAAGGAGAGAGAATATTCCAAGCTGGAGGACCAAATGAGGAAAGGGGTGGCCGATGGGCCTCTCCCATTCCGTAAGGTCCTGGGAGGACAGGTAGATGCCGACTAGCTGTACGGAGCGTGCTGTTCTAGGCATCCACGTGTCTGTTATAAACCAGATAAGGCTAAGTATCTTATTTTGGGTTACTATACAAGAGCCTTTCCTTATGCTGAGGCATGATTCCAAACACATCTCAGAGCTTCACTTCAATGCCTAATGAAGTATTTGTAACAGAAGGTTTGATTTCTAATACTCTTCACTAGGGTGATGCTCAGACTAGCCTCCCGGGTATAGGAAGGAGAGCTCTCTGTGGCCAGCTTGATGGACCCAGGTGGCCTCTGTGTAGCCAGCTCAGTCCCAGTTTCCACCCCCTCCATGATCCCTATGAGCCACCCCTGGGAGTCCTTCTCATCTCCCTTTCTTACCTGTTCCCCTTGGGTCTGCAAGATGGAGTGGCATAGAGGCTCCCTTTACCTAACTACCTCTAAGCCCACAAGTAGCCTCAGCACCCTCTGCTGCATGCACTATTGCAGAGAGCTTGAAGAATGAACCAGAGTTTGGTCATTGTGAGGGTCCCAGGAGCATCCACTGGCTCAGCTGCCCCCTTGCCTGGTCAGAGCATTCATTCCGGAAAGCCCTGCATGTAGCCAGAACCACATATCAGTTCAGACTCATTTCACAAATTATGCATCACACTTAAAACCCAGAGTGCACCAAGGAGTGTGTCCCTGGCAGGTATTCAGTGCTTCTTCCTGCCATCACCTCCTGAGCCTCTGCCAGCTCCTTTCCCCGTGCCAGGAGGGCTACATTTAATCTTGGGTGAAAGCATGCATGTGAGCATGTGTTCATGTACCAGAGCCCAAGCCACACCCCCAGCATGCAGAAATCCACTTCAGAGGGTCACCTCTGCTCCATGACAGGAAAGGGAGTAAGGAAAATAGAAAGCAGGGAGGAAAAGGATAGCCAAGAGCCTCTAGAATCCTCTCTGGATGCCCAAATTCCATCTTTATGATATTCAGCATAACTGGATACATGGTGGGTGGGAGAGAAGCTCAGCTGTAAATCACATAACTGTAGGACTCTTCTGTCACCCGTCACGGGGCAGCCTCTTCCCCATTCCTTTGTGTTCATTCCTTCAGCTGCAGATATCAGCTTGGCACCAACCGTGGCACAGGGCCTGCGGATTCAGAGCTGACTGAATAAATATCAGGGCAGCTAGGCACGGCCGTACAGATGCACCTCCACTGTGGCCCATGCCATGGAGGCCCCTGGGAGTTGTGCAATATGGCACAACTTGAGGATCCTGCCAACCTGCCACGTTGGCCGTGCTGGAGTCGTTCCTTCTCTGCAAGATTGGTGAGGGGCCCAGGTCACTGGCATTGGAGCATGGCAGGAAAAAGCTGACCAGAACTCACCTGGGTAGATTACAAAGTGCTTCTCCACTTCCTCTGTCCTCCTGTGCTCCCTCTCATCTCTCCAGTGAAAGGGCTGCTTAGATCATAACATTTTTGCACAACCCATGGGGTGCCAGTTAAGTAGCCAAGCAGCTGAATTGGTATCAGAGCTTCAGAATGTGGAATGGAGGAGCCCTGAAGTGTCACCCTGGATCCTTTAAGGAATGATTTCTATGATGATGTAATAGAAGTTGGCGTCCCCTTTGATCAATTTCTTCTGGTTGGGTCTGTGAGATGAGGATGGGGGCGTCATCTCCGTGGACTGGGTGGGGTATGACCAGCAGTGCATTTTGCTGAAGCTGTGAGCCCTCTGTGGCAGGGTCTACCTCTTTTCCTCCTTTTCTGACCCACCCTGAGCTAGGTGCAGGCTCCCTTTGGACCCACAGACAGCTGTTTGCTGAGCGCCTTGGGAATGCACATGGCTTCTGTCCACAAGGCAGGGGCCTCACAGCTCTGATGCAGGGAACTCCACTCTGTTTCTTGGCCTCATCCTTCTGCCTGCTTTGTGCATTTTCCCAGAATAATGACAGTCTCTCCTTGCCATCTTTTCACCCTCTCTCACATCTCTCCTACACAAATCTTTGTCCTCCCTGGCTTGACACCCTCTGCTGCATGGCACAGAATGAGTTAAAAATCAAAACCCACAGCAAAGAGTGTCCCCCGTACATTTTTTATGAGCTGTAACATCTCCTGAGAGAAGGTAGTTGTTCTTCTAACCTGCAGATTGATGATCTGAGTTCCACACAGTGTCGGCTGGAGGGAGAAGCAATTAAAAGAGAACACAGTGGGGTGCCAGGTTCGTCTGGAGAGCTCTCGCTCTGGCAGTTGCCCTGAGTCCTAGGAAGACCTCAGAAGGTTCACTAGGCCCAGCAGGATCCACCACTTACCAAACCCATGATTAATAGGAACAGAGCTGACTTCCACGACACCACAACCATCTGCAGTGTTTCAGCCACTGCCCAGTGAACAGAACTCAGCTTCAGTGGTGCTGGGGGTGGTTACTTACTTATGTAGGCACCCGGGAATTTCAGCCCCGCCAGGAACTAAACCAAGTTTAAGCCCTGCTTCCTACATCTCCGGTTGACCAGCAGAGGGCACAGAAACACTTTCTTCTCTCCTGGAGTTTGCTTTTTCTCTGGGAATGAACCAAAAGCTGTATTTTCTAACCCATGAAAATTCTAGTTTATGAAAAGTTAACCGGTGACTAAGGGGCTGCCCAGACCTCCTGGTAGGATGGAGAATGATCAAGGGCCGAATGGTTTGTCTTACCCAGCCAGCCTTGAGAAAGTCCTTTCCTTGAAAGCCTCTAAGGAGAAAGGAGGCTCCCGCTGGGGCAGCCCCTAGATGGTCCTCCAGTCCTGTTCTCCACAGCTTCCCCCCAGTGGTATCTGAGCCCAGGCTGTCTCACTCCAAAAGCTAGTTTCCCCGCCAGCATTTCTAAGTCATGAACACAGATCAAATGCCTGCACAGGGGCTGCCTCCCCACTGCTGCTATGACAATCGGCAGGGACCAGGGACGAGGCAGGACAGGTGGTCTCCCAGATACCAGTCCTTGTGTCCTGCCAGTCACAACGGCCCTTCTGCTGCAAGCCGTGGAGGCTTAGTACAGGATGGGTGGATTTCATGCGGCTACTGGAATTTCACTCCCTGCCACTGCCCTCGAGGAGAAGCGGTACCTGCAGGTTTTTGATAAGAGCAGAAGCTTCCAAAGCCTCAGTGGGCCTCCCATGGACAGCAGATGTGCAGAGAGGAGCTGCTGTGGCTCTCTGCAGGGGGAAGTGTGGCCTGGGCAGCCTGGGTTCCGAGTTCCCGGCTCAGGCCTGTGGGGCTCGAAGATGGCCAACACTAACGAAAGCCTGTTCTGAATTTCAAATTGGCACAAAGGTTCCTCAAAACCAGTGATGGTGAACACATACGGGACGTCAGGATGCTGTTGTGACAGCAGTTTTGCTGTTGCCTGAGAGAGACAAGGCAGGTCAACTCCAAGGCAGACAGAAGGCAGGGGAGAGTCCACAGTGTGTGCAGGGGAGAAAACTGCTGTCTAAGGAATGTTACCCCATACCCCACCTCTGCCTTCTTCCCCTTTCCCTCTCCTTCCCTCCTTTTCTTTCCCCTCCTCTTCATCTTCCTCCAGCATGCCTGTTGTTTTCACTAGTACTTAAAAAAATTCTTGGTTTTATGTGACAAAGAAAACCTTTTTATTTTTACATAAAAGTTTATTAAATTTGATTCTGGGACCTGGTGCAATGGTTCACGCCTATCATCCCAGCATTTTGGGAGGCTGAGGCAGGCAGATTACTTGAGGTCAGGAGTTCAAGACCAGACCAGCCAACATGGTGAAACCCCATCTCTGCTAAAAATGCAAAAATTAGCTGAGCATGGTGACATGCCCCTGTAATCCCAGCTACTCAGGAGGCTGAGACAGGAGAATTGCTTGAGCCTGGGAGGCGGAGGTTGCAGTGAGCCAAGATGGAGCCACTGCACTCCAGTTTGGGCGACAAAGTAAGATCCTGTCTCCCCACCAAAAAAAATGATTCTGAAATTTGTATTTCCATCAGCTCCGGGACATCTCTGTATCCAGCTGAGTGATGTGCATTTTCATGTGGCCCCCAAACCATCCTGCAAAAGGGACCCTGAGTCCTCAGGAACCGCAGAGAGCGTGCAGAGCTCCCGGGGTCCTCAGGGCCTTCCCAGAGGGGCTCACAGCTCCTCCTCAGTGCTGACAGAGATGACAGAAGGTGACCTCCCATGTGGCATTGATTGAGGGGGCAGGAAATCACCCAGGTGTCATCCATTTGTGTGAGGAGTTGCAGGGGCCGGGGGCATGGGAAGACGCTGACCCAGAAGGCTACTTCCAGCCGGGGATTCAGCCCAGGCGGCCTCCCTGTGTGAACCTGGTTCTCCTGTCTGCCCAGCACGCGGCTGAGGAGCACTCACTGACTTCGTCTCTGGACACTTGACCCCTTCTGGTCCTTGGAAAAACCAGCACTGGCTTCTTCCTTTAGAGCCAGGTTCCCGCATCGTTCACCTACTGGTCAGACGCGGCCTTCCAGGCAGAGAAAGCCTTGTAGGTGCTCTTGTCGGCAGATGGCCGTTTTCACCTGCAAGCCTCCCAGCCACTTCCTTCTTTTCACGGCAGGCCTGAGAGAGTGGACAGAGGGCCCTACGAAACCTAGGGCAGGCAAGGGAGATGGAGGAGACCAGTGCCCCAGCTCGAGAGTCAAGGGCCCGCCTGAACAATGAGGCAGGGGAACAGCTCCTTTCAAGCCCTTCCTTCCCCACCGTCTCCGGACTTGGGATAAAGGAACACGACTACTTTCCTCTCACCCAGAAGCCAGAAGGACCTGAGCACCCAGGACTTGCGGCTGTCAGAGAGCTGCAGAAGGGCAGGGGACGCCAGATGGCAGCAGCAAGAGCTGGGCAGTAGTATCTGCCCAGGCCATCTGCAGAGAGAGGGCTGGAATCCAAGGGATCACGCTGGGCCAGCACTGAGCCTGTGGCCGCCACACTGACCCTTCCTCAGCTCCCCCTCACAGGACCTGAAAGCATTTCTGAGTTAAGTCTGGATAGCAGGATTTCCAGAGCCGTGCCACATATCCCTCCATCCACTCGGTGCCCGTTTCAGAGATGAAGAGAGAGGCACCCAGAAAGGCGCACCAAGGCAAAATACGGCATAGACAGGACGAGGGCAGAGCCTGCTTCCCGATCTGATGGAATCTGTGAAGCCTTCTCTGCCTTACGCTTGGCTCTACAGGGTCACTGAGGGGTCGCTGTAAGGATATCATCAGAATCCTAAATGGCAAAAAATGGCAAATCAGGGGAAGAGTTGGAGCCCAGCATTTGGGGACACACACACAGACACACATACACTCACACACACACACACACACAGTCTGCTCGCCTTGCAGAAATGGGATTGCATTACTCCAGTCTGCCACTGAGTGGCACCTTTGGGCCATGCACTTGGCTCCAAAGACATTTCTCTGAACAGCAACTGAAAAACATGTTTAACCACCGCCCCCCACCCTCGCGCGCACGCGCGCGCGCACACACACACACACACACACACACACACACACACACACAAAACCCAAGTACAACTTACTTTGGATGAAATTTGATGACAGATTGAATGCACTGTCCGCACTTTCCACCATGTCGTGGTTCAACTTTGCTTGTCCCTCCCTTTCTGTTGACTAGACTACCTGTGATTCCCACTGCTGTGGGAACCAGCACAGGACCTACTCTCTTACTCACTGATGGGGGAGCTGGCCTGTCCGTTCACAGGGCAAAGGATATGACAGCCAGACCTGGATCCTGCTGCAAGGCTGCCTTGGGAACCATCCTCAAGACCCAGTAGCTGTTGTCCAAGCTTTGGCTCTGGCTGCTGCTGCTCTCAGCAGAAAAGCACTCCCTGCTCCCATGTGGATGCTGAGGGATTAAACAGAGGCAAATATGGAAGTGAGCAGATTTTTCTCTCTTTCCCTCTGCAGAAGGAGAACCATTCTGCAGAGAAATTTTCATGGTATGCCTCTTCAGCATTGTTCCAGATGCGCCCATCTTCACTCTGAAACCCACGTATTGAGAGCCTACTATTTGCCAAGCACCATGCTGAGCACTGATGTGCACTGGCTCAGTTTCTCCATCTATAATAGGAATGGCTGGTTTATTCTTACACAGATAGTCTTTACGATTCCAGAATCCTGCCTCTTCTGTGATCTTTCCTCCATGTTGATGCCATCAGTTGATCCCAACTAGATTTGACAAAGGGACTCACACTGTCTGCATGGTGGCATGTATGTAGCACAGGTGTTCGCAACCAGGAATGAGTTCATCTCCCAGGGGACATGGGGCAATGTTTTGAAACATTTTTAGTTGTCAACACTTGGGAAGTGGGGTTGTTATTGGCATCTAGTGGGTAGAGGCCAAGGTTGCTGCTAAACATCGTACATTACACAGAATAGCCTCAACAACAAAGAATTATCCAGCCTGAAGTGGCAATAGTGCTGAGGTTGAGAAATCTTCATGTAGAGGGAGAGAAATCTCGTTTTGATAACGAGAAGCACATTGATCTTTTAATATGCAATTCTTTTCTGTTCTGCACAATAGGAACACCTTTGATATTTTCAGCAATCTCCATGGTCTTTGCAGTCCCACATAGTGGCATCAGGGTAGGCTGAGAGATGCAGCAGAATGGATTTCATGGGACATCAGCTCTGGGGCCATCTCCAGCAACATCCCGATGCTGAGCCCTCTGGAACTGACTGTGTTTCTGCTCCCACTTCAGGTTCTGGCTGGCTGTCCAAGATCTTAAGAAACAACCCCTACAGGATGTGGCCAAGAGGGTAGAAGAAATCTGGCAAGAGTTTCTGGCTCCAGGGGCTCCAAGTGCAATCAACCTGGATTCTCACAGCTATGAGATTACCAGTCAAAATGTCAAAGATGGAGGGAGATATACATTTGAAGACGCCCAGGTTTGCTTATCTACTCAAGTGGTTGTCATAAGGTGTTCATTTGTCCACTTCATTGCCTGACCTATTAACACAAGTTCAAGGCATTGTGGGTAGTTAAAATTTCATATTTGGTTATTTTTAAGTTCATCAGTGGAAATCATTTCAGATAAGTGCACAGCAAAATCCCAGGATCATTTTCCTAGAGGAGTTACGATATTACCTAGAAACCAAAATGTGCAGTTATATGCTTTATTTGTTCCAGGAAAGCCTCAAAGTGTTTTACAAAATCTGAAGCCTTGTAATAAGTCAGTGGTAGAATCTGGAAACCAGAACACAGCATTGGGGAAGTGGGTGTAGTGAGTTGGCAGGGCCATGAGTCAAACCCACATCTGTCTACCTCTGAAGCCCACACTGATAACCACCTCTCTACACTGCTTCCGCAGCGATCTCCAGCTCTGCAGTGAATATTTTTTAAGCACATCTATATTCCAGGCTCTGCGCTATGTGATAAGATACCACAAAGAACAGGCAAAAGCCCGTTCTCAGCGAGGTTACCAGCAAGTATGGGAGACAGACAAGTAAATGGGCAACTTCAACAGTGTGAAAAGTGCCCCAAATGGGTGAACCCTGGGTTAAAGCAAGCCTGCAGGAGGGACTCCCAACCCTGTAGGACACAATTAGGATGCTCACAGATGCTGATGATGCTGGCTAAAGAAACAGGAACCACCCTAACCAGCAGACTAAATTTTGACGGCTGGGAGGTGCCATTTCTAAAAATAAGCATTGGGTTGGTTTCTTACTTCCTGGCCCCTAATTTCTATTTCCTGTCACCATCCCACACCCAGTGACAGGGCTTAAGATTTTGCTTATCTCCTTGACCCCACTTACGTCTCTCACGTCTACGGCCCCCGGTAAAGAATTTGGGTAGTTTGCTCTCTTGCAGACATTATTGTCTGATTTAGGAAACTCAGTGTAGCTGCACCAATGCAAATAATGGGGTGAGAACACAGTGTCGCTTATCATCCGGATTTGCCTTGTCATTTGCTCAGAACTTCAAGATGAAAACACCTACCAGCCTCAACACCATAACTATCTTCTTCTCTCCCCTGGTCACGAGCTCCATCGAATGCCTGTGCCAATCATGAAATCATGACTCCTTCATATACCCCTTGCAGCTTCAAAGCAGAATGTTTGAGTCATGAGAGCTCTTTGCTGAGATATTTTTGCTTATGTGTATGTACGTATACTTTGAAGCACCATATTGACATGGCCAGAGAGGAGAGTGACAGGGAAGTTCCGTGGGGGTTTCCTGCATGAGCGAGCTGAAGCTCAAAGCTCCAATATTTATGAAACACAAGAAGAGTGATACTGGTGAGAACCTTGATGCATCTAGCACAGTGTTACCACTCCAAGCATGACATAGGAGGGATTTATTTTAATTTTCTATTATGAAAACTTTTAAACACTTGGAAAAGTGGAAACAGCAAAACAGCAAACCTTTATAGACCCTCATCCAGCCGTAAAAATCATCAGTACACGTCTGATCTTGCTTTATCTCTAACCCCACCTGCTTTTTCACCTGCCACCAAGTTACTTTAAAACAAATCCAAGATATTGCAGCATTTCATCTGTAAACTTAGATATGTATCTCTTACAAAAAGGATCCTTTTGTTTTAACATTGCCACAATATCCTTTATCTCCCTCCCCTTCTCACATCCCCTTGCAATGTATTTGATGAAGGAATTAGATCCTTTGTCCTATAGAGTTCCAAGCTCTGGATTTTTCTGATTGCAGCCCTGTGGTACTATTTAGAATGTTCTTCTATCATCTCTCTTTCCTATAAATTAGTTTTTTTAGATATTTAATCAGATTTAGTCTTGATTTTTATGGACAAAACTACTTCATAGATTGTGTGGTGCTCTCCTATCTGAAGGCACATGTCTAGCCACCTCTCTTTTTGCCCTTTTTGCAGATATTGATGTCTATCACTTATATCCATTAGTTAATTAGAGGTTACAAAATGATGACATACTAATTTTATTCTTTCTTCACTTATTAGCTGGAATACTTTCATAAAGAGAAACTTCCCTCCACCACTATGGGATTAACTAGGAGTACAATTCACATAAGAAAAGCAGAATAAATGTTTGATTCTCTCCCTTCATTTTCCAGTTTTCAAAATGAGTGGTTTACTGTTATCTTCCTATGGTAAACATTAGGGTCAACTGTTTTGATTTTACTATCTTTGTGAACTCATGGGTTTCAACATATGTGCTAGGTTTTAATCTGTTTGCTTATTATTTTTATTGATGCTTGGATTTTGCCATCTCTGGCCAGTTGGCTCTTTCTGGCACAGCCCTAGTGATCTTTGATGTCATCCAAATAGCAAGGAAGCTAAGATATTCCAGTCTTTGCCCTTACCCAGAATAAGCCATTTCTCCAAGGACCCCTGATTCCTCTTAGTGGCAAATGGTATTTAGAGACTAAAATCTAGGCACTTAAGAATGTTTCATTGTTCCTAGATAGTTTATCATATCTAGCCCTTTTCAGTTGACCGAGCTAGGAAATGTGTTGTTGTTTATAATAAAAATACATCATGAGTTCATACTGATACTTTTAATTCAAATTCTGACCTACAGGGGATTTTATTTAACCACTCGTTTCTTACATCTGTGCCTCTTTTCTCTACCCTGAGAATCCTGACTTTCAAGGGCACTGTGGATGATAGCATAATGACTCATTTGCTTTATACTACACAGAACAGCCTCTAAACCACAACGCTAAAAATACAGCAACAGGGTGATTATCGCCTGGTTCTTTAATTGTTGCATACTATTCTGTTGTGTGGAGGCACCATAGTTTAGTCAACCAGTCCTCTCTTCTTGGACATTTATGTTGTTTCTACTTCAAGAAAGGTTTGATGGAAGAAGTGGGGAAGTCAGCCTAATGAAGGTGAGATATTGACGAGTTTCTCAACATCCAACCTCCATTAGTACAGTGCTCTACCATTTTCCAGGTACTTCTAAATGCATTCTATCTCATTTCCACAGCAATCTGGTGAGGTAGATTAGACATGAGGATATCTTAAGCATCCCATCATCTTCATTATCTGCTAGGATTAGTCTCCCATGAATTCAAATAAAACTCTTCCAAAGCCAATCCCTATTTTCAGCCCAATTCCCTATCACTTCTGAAGTGCATTTCCACCATAAATATATAAAGTGTTCCTTTCTAGCAGAGTGACCTGGACAAGTTACTTAAATTCCCTGAGTCTTCCTTTCTTCCTCTGTAGAACAGGGTTGCAGCGGAGCCTGTGCATAGGGGTGGAATGGGGACCAGATGAAAGGAAGCATGTCAACCACTAACAGTGTCTGGCCTACAGTAAGACAGAGTAAATACTACCATCTTATTTTTCTAATGTCACTAATATTCTCTTTTTAAGCTTTTATGTTTAATGTATTTGGTGAAAATTTTAAAATAATTTTGTGTAACCTTAATGCCCAGAGATAACCCCTATTTTGGTGTATTTTCTTCCTTGATTTGTGTGTGTAGCTATGTGTAAGTTCTGCTCAGGCTGCTACAACAAAGTAGCACAGACTGGGTGGCTTAAACTACAGAAATGTGTTTATCACAGTTCTCAAGACTGAGAAATCCAAAATTAAGGTGTCAGCAGATTTGGCTGTTGGTGAGGGCTCTCTTCCTGGCTTGCAGGTGGCCCCTTCTTGCTGTGTCCTTGCAGCAGGATGTGCACTCTAGTCTCTCTGCCTCTTCTTACAAGAACACTAATCCCATCATAAGGGCCTCTCTCATGACCTCATCTAAACCTAATTACCTCCCAAAAGACCTACCTCCAAGTACCACCACACTGGGATCAGGGCTTCAACAATATGAAATTTAGGAAGACACAACATTCATTCCACAACAGGGTGATTTTGCAAATAGCGTGATCCCGTAACCTGCCCTTTACCTAAAACAGGGGTCAGTTAAAAAACTAAATTTTTCCTAAACAGAGCCAGATAGTAGACATTGCAGGCTGTGTGAGTCATGTGGTCTATGTCACAACTATTCGATTCTGCCATACAAAAGCAGCTACAGTGCAACACCATAGCAATGTAAACGACACGAGGACCTATGGCCGTGTTTATTTATGAACCGTGAAATCCAATTTCATATAATTTTTCACAAAATACAATTCTTCTTTTAGTTTTTTTTTCAGCCACTCAAAAACATAAATACTGTTCTTCACTCATGGGATGTAAAGATCTAGATCACAGGTCTGTATCTGCAGATTGGAATCCCAGGCTGTAGTTTCTGACCCTGTGCTAAACAAAATAATTTAGCACATGTAATGAAAATTATTGAAATGCTTCAAGAAATCCAGAAAGCTACAGGATAGAGGATTGGGCATGAGGGATCTTCAGTTTCGGGGGGAGAGTAAGTTAGAGGAGACTTTGTTTTGGTGCAGCCATGGCAACACAGCAATCTGAATTGTGAATGTTTCTATATCAGGATTGAGTGTTGTGGCGCAAAGGTCAGCAGGTGCCTCCTAAACTATTGGGATTACAGGCGTGAGTCACCATGTGACTTTTTTATAATTAATCTACTTTTCAAAAATCTGACTAAAGAGAATACCAGAGAGAAATTTTAAATTTCTCTCATTTAGCTTTCTGGAAAATCAAGTCATTTAGGCATCTGTCCCCACCGTCTTCTGTTGTCTAATCCCATGGTTTGTCCCTAGACATCACTCAACACTGCCTTACCTTCCTGGCCAGTGCAGGCTGCCTGCCCCAGCAAAGTAGGCGCAGTTGAGAAGTTCCCAGGTATAAAAAGGAGGTTAAAATCCTTAGCAGCCTATGACCAGCCAGGACTTGCATTCAGATAGATGTCCTCACTTGCTGGCCAAGGTTCTGCTCAGACCACACTGTCTCTGGATTGTTAGTGCTGAGGGCTTGGTGGTTGCACTGAGACCTGGAGAAGTTCTAGTCCCTAGAGAAAGGCCAAGAGTCTAGCAGTTCCTTCTAGAATTATACATTTAAATTATTAAAACTTTCTCTTCTCAGTTTGCCCCTCTGTTAAATGGGGATGTTAACACCTCAACCCATGGGGCTCAGGGTCTCTGGGCAGCTTCCTCAGCTGGTCATGATGGTTCTCATAAACCCCCTGTGGTGGTCATATGCTTTAACGTTAGTGCTCAGTAGCCTGAGTGAAAGTACAGCCAGATTTATGGATGCACCCGAAGCAGAGA
Source organism: Mandrillus leucophaeus (assembly GCF_000951045.1). Classification (NCBI taxonomy): domain Eukaryota; kingdom Metazoa; phylum Chordata; class Mammalia; order Primates; family Cercopithecidae; genus Mandrillus; species Mandrillus leucophaeus. Next base: position 1,356,166 of record NW_012102543.1, on the reverse strand, counting down.
GTGGGGTGCAGCCTCTCGCCAAGGGTTTTGTTTCTTATTTGACCACGCGCATTGTTAGAGCCAAGTTAATTGCCTGTATTTGCTTCCTGTGGAAATATTTCACAAGACACCCTGTCAGCCTGGGCCCAGCATTTGCACTTGTGTTTTGCTGATCCGTTTAGCTTTTCTGAAAATTTGGGCCAAGACCAAATCTTTCATAAAGGTCTGTGGGCTGTGACCATAGCCCTCAGCTGTTTGCTGTGTTGTTCCAATTTCATAGATTTAGCCTTGTGAGAGGAGAAAAAAATATGGACCATGATTATCTTTTTTAAAGGACTCGGTTCTTTATGCTATGGATTGAATTATCTGTTCCCAACCATGGGGCCTCAAAGGACTTACATTGTCACCTACTTGCTATGTGGTCTGAGGCAAGGGCCTTGACCTTTTGTGCCTTAGTTTCCTCATCTGGGTGATGGGGGTGATGTCTTCTCTACAGCCCGCTAAGGATTTTAGAGAAATCAGATTAGGTAATAGCCCTGAAAAATCTTTGAAAAAGTAAAAAGTGCTATATATTTGTAAGTGTGAACTCACGAAAATTAATGACTTTAGTACTGTCTGGGTCTCATAATTCCAAGATGGATCCAAAAGAAATTCTCTCAAAATATCTGCCCTTAGATGGGAAAAAATGCCAGAAAAGGATATAAAAACGGAATTTTCAGGTCCTGGAGTGCATCCTAAGGAATCTGAGCTTCTCATCCTGAAGACAGTAGCAAGGCATTGAAGGCTCTTACCTGGAAGAGGGTGAATCCCATGGTGATGGGCAGCATAGGCTGGAGCCAGGAGAGAGATCCGAATCCTGGGGCATGTCATATAAAGCTCTGCTGGCAGTTGTTGGTGGAGAGAATTAAACCACAGGAAGTATTGAGAACCTTCAGCTGCCTTGTAGGGCATTTGCCTCTTTCCAAAGCCTTCACAGGCTCTAGAAGAGGTAGGAATCCGCTGCCAGCACAGTGGCTGCTTGGTTTCCCTTTAACAAGTCTCAGAGTACCAAGGATGTTCCAAGGACGATGTCCCTGGATCCATTCAATCATGTATCCATCTGCCCATCCACCCATGTCGTGAACATCCATTCTCCCATTCAAGTTGGGAGACCCTGACCTGTGCGGCCTGATGTTCTGTGCAGAGGGAAATAACGTGGGAAATAGGAGTCCCGGATGGCTTTTTTCACCATCAGGCAGAGCTTATCTAAAAGCACGTCATTCATTACAAACAAAACCAACCAGACCTAAGAAAGCACTTCATTGAGATAGGATTGGATTGGAAATCTGTCCTTTAAGTGGACTGATAGTGGAATAGGATGAGCCAGCCCAACCCCATTGGCTTTGTTCCTTGCAGTTCCCCACCTCACCTTCCTATTTGTCCCAACCCCACTGCTTTTCTGAGCTGTGGTACCTGCTGAGATACCCTACCCTGCCCTGTACCTGGAGTGTCTGGGTCTTCCAGACCTCTGGATTTGAAAGTTCTTTCATGGGAGCAGAAATTTGATCTTCTTTACCTTTTATAAGTTCCTACATCACAAAGGTAATGCTGAATGCTGAATGTCAGCTAAATGCTGACAATTCATTCCAGAATTACAACATTTTCAGCTGTGCCTATCATCAATGAAGCAGGGGACAATTTGTCTCTTAGCTTTCAACTTTGGAGAGACAACCTTGGGGAGTACACCTAGTAGGTAGTCAAGAAAGGCAGGTTAAATTAAATTCCTACAATGTGCCAATTCAGCAAAACTTAGAAAACCCACTAAGTGTCAGATGTTCTAGGCGCTGTGAATATACAAATGCATAGGTGGGTTCCTTTCCTTAAGTGGCCCTGGTCTGACTTACCACAGCTCTACTTGGCCATGATGAACTCACAAAATGATCAAAGAGCATGCTCAAGGCCAGAATGAGGTCTGGGTGATAAAAGACCTGAGAAAGATACCATCAAGTCCACACCCACCATGAGCAGACAAGAAGTCTCTAGCAAAGAGTTTATATTATTACCTAAGTGTAGACGTTTAAATGCAACTTGATTAAGGAATGCAAGGTTTCTACCATTTGCTTTATTTAAAAGCCAAAGCCCAGTGGAGTATGATTTCAGGTTTGCCTAGATTACTCAGAAGGAGAAGTCTTCCCAGCTGTTCATCTTTGCTCCAGTGGTGGAGGTGGTGGCATTGCGTGCCAGTATCACAAGACCACACCAAGTTTCCTGGTATTAATCCTCTATTGGAGGCCATTTCCTGTTAGACTCTCATGCCAGACATATTTTAATACAGAATTCTGTGACACTGCTTGCTCCAAGAGTTGCTCATTTTATCCTGTGGGTGGTTTTATTTTTGGGAGATGAACAGCAGAGGGAGGGATGCATTTTGCAAAGAATAAATCAGTCGTTTGTGATCAGTTCTGTTTATTACCGCACAGACTAGTAGTTCCTGACAGCTACTGAGAGAAGACATCAAAGAGTTCAATTCCAAAATTTCTTGGTTGCTACTTCTGAGCCTAGGTTCCTTACACCAAACCCCATGACCCCCTTGAGGAGGAAAAGGAAAACAGTTTTCTAAGTTAATATCCCTGGCATTTGGGTAGGTGAAAGACAATATGCAAAGCTGTCTTTGAAGCTACCCTTATCTAAGAATAGGGACTGAACAGCATGAAAATACTGTGCCCTTTGGCTAGTTAAATTAAATCTGTTTTTATAGATGCTTTGCAGAGTAAAAGCAAATGATCATTTACTCTCACATCCTCTTATGACCTGGAATGATGCCTTATGTGGAAACAAGGGGCTCCCATGTCCTACTTAGGAGGCTAAGGAAATCCAAAGGGGGCACTTCTCATTTTAGATCCACATGATCCCAGGTTGTTCATCCAAAGATGCATCCAGAAGGAGCAACAGCTTCCTATCTTTCACTTATGTGGATGTCCGTATTGTGGTATCTTTTCTGTTGCCTCTTCTATGTTTGTTAAGCAGATACTGATTTGTGATCCACTTCAAGTCCTCACCGCCGTGCTGTCCTGCAAGAACCATGCTGAAGAAAAGCTCATTTTCCCTAGACTTCAGCTAACCATGCCTAAGGTCTGAGGACATTTGGTCAAACATATTCAAATATCTTGAAAGCTGAGGCTCGAGGATACAGACTTATGACTTCCAAAGGGCCCATCAGCCCTCAATGCTTTACCAGGTTGGCACCTTGCTTCCAAAGATGTTCACAGCTCCCTTCAAGTATGGATGGCAAGTTGTGCATGGACTGCCTGTTAAGTGAGAAACCAGAGAGAGCCTGGACCATCCCTGGTGTCTTGGCCATTACCATTGCTCACAGCAGCGATAGTGAATAGTACCCAAAAGGGAATCGTAAGCAGTGGTCACACCTACTAGGATGACTCAGATTTAGGACTCAAGAGGAGGCTCCTAACTTTCCTGCACCCACACATGGAGGGACTTTGTCTCAGCCAACCAGTACTGACTCCCCTTGGGATCCAAGTGAAGGACAATGAAAAGCAGCACATCAATGTGAGAAGAGCATGAGCTTGGGGGTCACACAGCTCTGGGTTCAAATTCTGGCTCCATACTTACCTTGGGTAAGCCACCTGACCTGTTAGAGTTTCAGTATCCTCATTTGTAAAGTGGGGGTGTTTAAACCTAAACACTGCTTCAGAGCAAACATCACCAACAACTAAAATAGTACAGCTAGACTTTGCTCCCAAATCCTCTTTGCTTCTTTCTCCAGAATCTCTCTCATCCCACAAATCATCCCTTGCAAGGACAGTCACAGCATGAAATTATTATTGCCACTTGACATGTATAATCATTTTTGTAGTGCTTCCACTTCTACTTCCACATTTAATTGTGTGATTGACAGGACTAGAAAGGTGAGCCTTTGGCTACCAGTCCAGTTCCTTCTCCTTCACCCCACACAGCAACACCACATTCTGTCCACACAGCCTCATTTTCCTTCAAGAGACTACATGGGACCCAAAAGCTCCCAAAGTCTGGATGTGATTCTAGGCAGCTTAGGTATGGAGGGCAGAGATGAGGCACACACACCTGTGAAAAGAAAAATAGGATACTTGAAAATCACAAGAAGAGCTCTTGGCCGCTGTGCAATGCTCCAGCCGAGTGGTTCTCCACTCCAGGAGGACGTTCTGAAGCTGGGAAATGAGATCTGTGCTGTCTTAGGAGCCCACAGCAAAGGAGAGGACATAAGGGTCTTCTTGAGGAGTTCAGGTGCGTGCTTGCAGCCCAGGGCCCCAGTCATTTGTCTGATTACCTTCCCCACCTCTTGAGAGAGTCACTGTGTCTTGTCAAAAAGAAAGGAGATTTCCAAATGAGGACTCTCATAGCAAAATATTGATTTTCAGCAGGTGTGATTTTGAGACAGTTTGTACTGCATGCTCTCTCCAGCTCTCACTGTGCCTCGGACTCTATTGATTCTAGTTGGTTTTGATCCTGCTTTAGCATCCCAGGCAAGCAGAGGTCCCCTGGCCCAAGAAGAGAAAATGAAGGTGGAGTGGCTCATCGGGGTAACATCCCTGCACTACAGCCGTCAACCACTCCAGGGATATGATGCCTCCCACTGCTGAGGACTCTAGCTAAGACACCAGTGTGATTTAGAGCCCTGAAGCATTGGTTTATCATCATATAGAGAACCACCCTCATCCTCTTTGGAGGAGGTGCCTCTCCACTGCATCCCAAGATGGGAGTGACCTCTGGTAGTTCTGCTTATTCATAGTCAACTCAGTCATCTCTGTTGTAGAAAGGGAGAGAGAGAGAGGGCAAGAAGGAGACTAAGAGGGAGGGAGAGATGAAGGAAGTGGGAAGGAAAGGAAGAAGATAAGGCAAGACAAAATAAAACAAGACAAGACAAAGCAAGAAAGAGAGAGAGCACGCGAGCAAGTGAGCGCGCTTTTTCTCCATCCCTTTAGGAATTTACTCTCAGCAGGGGCTTGGCTTGGCTGGTTTTGCCAGTGACTCCCTTGCACTTTGCAGATTCTGAATATACATTTCCCTTAAGACTGGTTGTCTGCAGAATAGGGGAAACAAATCAGCACCCCCATAAATCAGCAGAGGTCACTGCCAAGAGCTTTGTACACTTGCTGTCCCTGGCAGAGATAAACTCATTGCATTTGGGAAATGGCCAAAGACCCTGAGTCCAATCTTAATTCTCATTCCCAGAAAAATCTCAGTTCTCTGTTCACCCACCCCCTGTTTACTGTCTTTGTGTTTCCTAGACAAAGCTGGCAAGGAGGAAAGAACACAGTTCCATAACTGGATCATCAAAGGCTGCATTTTGTTGCTTGGGGGAGGAGTTGCAGGGCAGGAAAGAGTCACAGATCCCTAGGCTGTGGGAAAGAGAGGCCCAGGCCAGAGGGAGGCTGAAGCCATGAGGTCTGTACAGGGTGTGAGAGATCCACAGAGGTTCTCAGATTCTGTTTTTCTCAGACCGGCACCTTGGAGCTGCTATTATTGCTGTGGTTGGTTGCTCCCTTGAAGGGTGGTTGAGGCTGTTATAATGGTGGTCAAGGGCTAGCAATGGGGTTGGCACGGTGAGACCACTTTACAGGATTCATCCTCCAATAGGTTGTGTTCTTATCCTCTCATGTTTTCCCCAACATCCTCACCTTGGTATCTGGCTTTGGAGTTGGCCATATGCCATGGAGAAGATGGGAGTGGTGCCTAAACTGCTCCTCTGACCACATGGGCCTCCTGAGAATGGACCACCTCTCTCTGCTGCCCTTTCCTCCTTGCCCCTTGATTGTCTTTCTCCTCTGATAGATCAGACTGTGAAGCTGCAAGACCAGACCCTCCCTCCCAGCAATTCCCACAGAATTAGGAGACATATTTCTGTCTGTCTACTCAGATCTTTCCACTTTGATAAGAATCTTTCTGGTTGGTAGACCACCATTCCCCACTTGTAGCAGGATATGTCATCCCCGAGTACACCCATTCATACCCTTTGCCTGTACTTCATCTCTGCAGCCCCTAGCAGAATTGGCTAAATGCATCTCTGTGCAAAGTCTATCTTGCCTAGTTGGATCTATGCTTTATGACATTGGGGACCTATTTGTCTTATTCAGGCTGTTATCTCAGTGTCTGACACAGTGTCCTGGCACCTAGTAAATGCTCAATAACTATTTGCTGAATATTATTTTGATTCAATGTTTAGGCGTCTGCTTTATCCTGCTCTATTTTGATTGGCAAGTTCTTTCTCTTCATGAACCAGGCTTTTCCTTCCTACAGCGAGTCTATAGGAATTAGCTGGATCAGAGGGGAAATTTGTTGCTGAGCCAGAAAAGCTGGCTAGGAGAGGCTTCCTCACTGCTCATGGGGCAGCAGAGGGGTATTGTGAGATATTGATTGGGGATTTCAATTCCTTTGAGAAGTCAGAACAAGAAGCAGGGAATTGTTGTTTTGAAGAAGGGTCTGGAGAGGGTCCAGGCACTATGATAGGCTTTTCCAGATGACTCAGGAGCCACCTGGCTCTGTCAGCCAGAAAGAAGCGATGCCTGATACAAGGAGACAATGTGTCATTTTTACTCTGGACTAACATTTGTACCTATGTTTTAAATGTTAGAATAATTTGGCCGGGTGTGGTGGCTCATGGCTGTAATCCCAGCACTTTGGGAGGCCGAGGCAGGTGAATCACTTGAGGCCAGAGGCTTGAGACCAGCCTGGCCAACGTGGTGAAACACTGTCTCTACTAAAATATATATTAAAATTAGCCAGGCATGGTGGTTCATGCTTGTAATCCCAGCTACTTGGGAGGCTTAGGCAGGAGAATTGCTTGAACCCGTGAGGTGGAGGTTGCCGTGAGCCAAGATCACACCACTGCACTCCAGCCTGGGCAACAGAGCAAAGACTCCATCTCAAAAAAAAAAAAAAAAAAAAAAAAAACAGTTAGAACAATTTGAAGAGATGATAAATGAAAGCAAAGACCAATGATACCCCTCAGCCTGGGCTCCAAGACCATTAGGGATGGCTGAGCCAAGATACTCATGCTCCTCTGAGCTGAGTGTAATCCTCATTCTCCTTCTGTGCAGAGAGCAGGAATTTGATGCAGTCATAAACCCAAACAAGTATGGAGCCAGTAAACTCGCTGAACATTAAATTCCAACAGACATTTCAGTGAACATGTATATTCGACTAACATCTGACCCTGTGCTAGACACTATGCATCTGTAAAAGATAAACACATACTGTTCCTCAAGGCACTTAAGAGTGAGCTGGATTTTTGACTAAAATTTTCAGAAAAACACTGAGTGAAGTATGTTCACACTAAGTTTGTTAAATCAGAATACGTCTGAACTATCCAAGTAGTATCAGAACCAGGCCACTATTTGAGGCCGGGCGTAGTGGCTCACGCCTGTAATCCCAGCACTTTGGGAGGCTCAGATGGGCAGATCACTTAAGGCCAGGAGTTAGAGACCAGCCTGGCCAACATGGTGAAACCCCATCTCTACTAAAAATACAAAAATTAGCTGGGTGTGGTGGTGTGCAACTGTAGTCCCCGCTATTCAGGAGGCTGAGGCACGAGAATCACTTGAACTCGGGAGGCAGAAGTTGCCGTGAACTGAGATCGCACCACTGCCTGAGTGACAGAGCGAGACTTTGTCTCAAAAAAAAAAAAAAAAAAAAGAACCAAGCCACTGTTTAATTTCATTTGAGTCCTTCCAGTGGGTTTATTCCCATTAGTTGGGTAACTCCCCTGCTTTTGTAAATATGAGGGTATCTCAGGAAGAATAAGTCCCAAAACAAGATTCCTTGGGTTCCAACCAAAGATGAAACCAAGAGGTCCTCACATGTGACCAAGACATTTTCTGCTTTCTACTTTCACTTTCTTTTTGTTTATTTTTTAAATTGAGATGTAAAAGTTGTATGTAGTTATGGTATACAGCAGGAAATTTTGATATATGTATACATTGTGGAATGTTTAAATCAAGCCATTTAACATATGCATGGCCTCACACACTTATTGTTTATAGTGAGAACACTTAAAATCTACTCTCTTAGCAATTTTCAAGTATGTAATATATTGATTCTAACTTCAGTCTCTAGTCACCATGATGTTCAAGAGAACTCTTGAACTTATTCTCCCTCTCTAATTAAAATGTGGTGTCCTTTGACCAATGTCTCCCCAGTCCTTCCTACTCCCCACCAGCCCCTGGTAGAACTGCCATTCTGCTCTCTGCTTCTGTGAGTGTGATTGTCTTCCATTCCATATACAGGCACACCTCGTTTTATTGCACTTCCCTTTACAATGCCTTATAGATACTGTGTTTTTTACAAATTGAAGGTTCGTGGCAACCTCGCATCAAGTGAGTCTATCAGCACCGTTTTTCCAATAACGTGTGCTCACTTTGTGTCTGTGTCACAATTTGGTAATTCTTGCAACATTAAGCTTTTTTATTATGATTATATTTTCATGGTGATCTGTGGTTGGTGATCTTCGATGTTACTGTTGTAATTGCTCTGGGGGTGCCCAACTACACCTGTATGAGACAATGAACTTAATCAATACATGTTGTGTGTGTTTGTTTTCTGACTGCTTTACCAACCAGCCATTCCCCCCATCTCTCTCCCTCTCCTTGGGCCTCTCTATTCCCTGAAATGACAGCTATATTGAAATTAGGCTAGTTAATAACTCTGCAGTGGTCTCTAAGTGTTCAAGCAAAAGTAACAGTCACATGTCTCTAACTTTAAATCAAAAACTAGAAATGATTAAGCTTAGTGAGGAAGGCATGTTGAAAGCCAAGGTACACTGAAAGCTAGGCCGCTTGTGCCAAACAGCCAAGGTGTGAATACAAAGTAAAGGTTATTGAAGATTAAACATGCTACTCCAGAGAACGCACAAAGGATAAGAAAGCAAAACAACCTTATTGCTGATGTGGAGACAGTTTCGGTGGTCTGAATAGAAGATCCAATCAGACACAACATTCCCTTAAGCCAAAGGCCTAATCCAGAGCAAGGACCTACCTTGCTTCAAGTCTGTGAAGGCTGAAAGAGGTGAGGAAGCTGCAGTAGAAAAGTTTGAAGCTAGCAGAGGTTGGTTCAAGTCCATAACATAGAAGTGCAAAGGGAAATAGCAAGTACTGATATAGAAGCTGCAGCACGTTATCCAGAAGATCTAGCTAAGATCATTGATGAAGGCAGCTGCACTAAACAACAGATTTTCAGTGTAAACACCCTTATATTGGAAGAAGATAAATCTAGGGTTTTCATAGCTAGAGAAGAGAAGTCATTGCCTGGCTTCAAAGCTTCAAAGGACAGGCTGACTCTCTTGCTAGGGGTAATGCAGCTGGTGACTATAAGTTGACACCAATGCTCATTTACTATTCTGAAAATCCTAAGGCCTTTAAGAATGATGCTAAATCTATTCTGCCTGTGTTCTATAAATGGAACAACAAAGTCTCGATGGCAGCACATCTGTTTGCAGCATGATTTATTGAATACTTTAAGGCCACTGTTGAGACCTACTGCTGAGGAAAAAAAAATAATATTTCTTTCCAAATATTACTGTTCATTGACAATGCACCAAGCCATCCAAGAGCTCTGATGGAGATGTACAAGGAGATTAATGTTGTTTTCATGACTGCTAACACAACATCCATGCTGTAGCCTATGGATCAAGAAGTAATTTCAACTTTTCAGGTCTTATCATTTAAGAAATACATTTCCTAAAGCTATAGCTGTCACAGAGAGTGATTCCTCTGATGGATTTGGGCAAAGTAAATCAAAACCCTTCTAGAAAGGATTCACCCTTCTGGTTGCCATTAAGAACATTCGTGTTTCATGGAAAGAAGTAAACATATCAACATTAATGGGAGTTTGGAAGAAGTTGATTCCAGCCCTCATGGATGACTTTGAGAAGTTCAAGATCCCAGTGTAGAAAGTAACTGCAGATGTGGTGGAAATAGCAAGAGAACTAGATTTAGAAATAGAGCCTGAACATGTGACTGAATTGCTACAACCTTATGATAAAACTTTAGTGAATGAGGAGTTGCTTCCTATGGAAGAGTAAAGAAAGTGGTTTCTTGAGAATGGAATCTACTCCTAATGAAGATGCTGTGAACACTGTCGAGATGACAGCAAATAATTTAGAATATTACATCAACATAGTTGATAAAGCAGCAGCAAAATTTGACAGGATTGACTGTAATTTTGAAAGAAGTTCAACTGTGGGTAAAATGCCATCAAACAGCATCACACCCTACAGAGAAATCCTTTGCGAAAGGAAGAGTCAATGGATGTAACAAACTTCATTGTCTTATTTTTAAGAAATTGCCATAGTCACCCCAGTCTTCAACAATCACCACCCTAATCAGTCAGCATCCAACAATATCAAGAGAAGACCCTCCTCCAGCAAAAAGATTAGGACTCACTGAAGGCTCAGATGATCCTTAGTATTTTAACAATAAAGTAAATTTTAATTAAGGTATGTACCTTGTTTTTTTAGACATAATGTTATTGCACACATCATTGACTCCATATAGTGTAAACATAATTTTTATGTGTACTGGGAAACCAAATATTTCTTATGACTTGCTTTATTGTGGTGGTCTGGAACCAAACCCACAATATCTCCAAGTTCTCCCTACTTAAGTGAAGACACGTGGTATTTTGTCTTTCTGTACCTGTATTTCACTTAACATAATGTTCTCCAGGTTTGTTCATGTTGTCACAAATGATAGGATTTCCTTCTTTGCTAATGCCGAATAGTATTCCATTATGCCCATATACTGCATTTCCTTTACCCATTTATCTATTCATTGATGGACGCATAGGTTGATTCCATATCTTGGCTACTGTGCTCTCCCTTTCTTTTGTGCTGGGTAAGGAGTGAGTCTTGGTGAATCCTTGTCATTGCTCTGGGTTTTTCTGGCCAGACATCTCTAAAATGTGTCCCCCAGCTGATAGGAGGTCTCTGCCTCCTCCTTCCGTCCCTTCCCTGGAAAGAGCACCAAGGAAGAGATCCTTAATGACCAGTCCTGCCTCTCAGCTGAGCACTCTCCTCCTCCCTGACCAGCTCTCCATTCCCCTCACCACTAGGGCCTTTGTCTGGCTTCGTGGGAAGAACAATGAGCATACATGGGAGAAGATGCTTCTTCCATCAGGACAGCCACTAACTAACGAGCCCACCATCCCCAGTGAAGGCCAACCTCCCTCCTAACACATTCTGTCTTGGAACAGCCAAGCTTTCCTATGCAGCTGAGCTGAATTCCACTTCAATGGATAAATAATATTTTGTCCACTGACAAGTCCTCTTTTCTAATGGACCAGGATTTTCCTACCCTTGATGGGGACAGATCTGTTTGGAAGGGACCGCAAGTTTCTAGGAATTAGCTGGAAATCAGGGGTGAAATTATTGGCCAAGGCCAGAATGTATAACAGATGCCCCTGGGAGCCGAGAAGAGGTGGCACCTTGCTGCAGTACCTACGCCTCCTGGGTGTTAGTTACATATCCTGTGATGTGGTTGCCAAGAACTCCTTCCAGGACGAGGTTGTGGCCCTGAAATGCACAAACTGACCCAATTGCATTATTGCCTGTTTTTTTAAATTAAACTTTTTATTTTGAGATACACATCGATTCTGATGCAGTTGTAGGAAATAATGTGCTGTTTACCCAGTTTGCCCCAAAGGGAACATCTTGCAAAACTATAGTGCAATATCACAGCTGTGATATTGACATGGCTACAATCCCCTGATTTTATTCATATTTCCCAATTTTACTTGTGCCCCATGTATGTATGTGTGCATTTAGTTCTATACAACTTTATCACATGTGTTAAGATGTGTCAAAATACGGAACCATTCTGTCACCATGAAGATCCTTCCTGTTGCCTTTTATTACCACACCTCCCTCGTTCCCTCTCCTCCTTCATCTTTAAGCCCAGCAACTACTAATCTGTTCTTTGTCTCTATAATTTGTCATTTCAAGACTGTTACATAAATGAAATAATATGGTTTATAATCTGGAACTTGGCTTTTTCACTCATCCTAATTCCCTTGAGATTCATCCAAGTTGTTAGGTGGAAGAACAGTTTGTTCCTCCTCATTGTCGTGTCTGGTTTTAATCATTAAGCACACCAACATGGCACTCAAGCCCAGTTACAAATCCTTTGGGACATGATCCTCAGGGATCTTTTATTCTAATAGAGCCCATATGTTTTGTTTGGTGCTTCTGAGTTTGGTGGGGGAGGGGGTGGGACATGTTGCAAGTTCTTCCAGGTACACGCAAACATACCTAGGTTCCTTCATCTCTTTCCCCAAAACAGTGATCAATTGGATTGTAATGTTCTTTAGCACTGGTTGACAGCCCTTCCTTGTGTCTCCTTGTCACCTTCCTCCCCAGGAGCACATCTACAAGCTGATGAAGAGTGACAGCTATGCCCGCTTCCTCCGGTCAAATGCTTATCAGGACTTGCTGCTGGCCAAGAAGAAGGTATCTTTGGGAAGGGCAGGCTTGCTCTTCTTAGCACTGTTGACTCTTGCCTGCTGCTTGCTGCTGGTTTGAAATGAGAATATCATCCCTTGGGTTTTATTTATTTCCTTTTTTCTTCTTTCCCTTCTCTATCTGCTCCCATTCTAATAGAAAACAGTTAGAATTGTCACCACCCCAGCCCCACTGCAAGGTCCAGGATGGGGCATCCTGCCTCATCCCTATTGCCTCTCGCTGCATGTCCTGCCCATGGTGGGGTAGGGGGTGGGTACATAGGGTGACAAAACGCCAAGGCCACAGCGGCTCAGCATAGGAGGGCAGGGCTGGCAGTAACACATGTAAAACCCTTAGGACACCGGAGAGAGCCCCTCACTGCAAAGTCCAGCCCCCTCACCTCAGACTTCTCTCCCTGACCAGCCCAGAGAGGAGTATGAGGCCAGGGTTGGGGCAGTTCCCTCACTGGACAGAAAGCCTTGTCAGTTTCAAGAGCATGATCAAGTACCTGAAGTCATCCTGGGGTTTCTCCCTCCTTGACACCCCTTTCCTCTCCCTCACCTGCCCCACGGTGTTGCCTTTCTCTCTTAACCAAGAAGTAACTGCACCCAGCTCCTTCTTCCTTCTCCTTAGAACTCGGCCATAGTTCCTTGCAGCCCATAGAGTCACGGATTTGGGGCGCAGGGGCCCTCAGCATGCAGGTGAGGGGTGACAGAAGCAGGGATGAACTCAGCTAGAGTCCTGGGAAGAGTGGAGGAAGAGCAGGCAGGAGAATAGGGTCCAGGAAGGTAATAGAGGGCAAGAGAGAGGGCTCCTGGTTTCAGTACACCTGCCCACCCTTTGTGCTTTTCAGTTCTGATCTGAGGCCCATGTGTGGTTAAGTGTGGCTCAACTTGCACCAAACCCCATGACTTCTGTGCCATAGCACTTAGGAGCACATGCAACCCTTTCTTCTCCCTCCTGGCCTCCCGGCCCCAGGTCCTAAGCACGTGGTTGCCCATCACACGCTCTCCATTGGGCTGCCTCTCAGCCACGCAAGCCTTCTCTCTGTGTGCTGTCACCCTCATGTGCCAGGATCCTGTCTGTGTATCTGGTTGGGACCACACAACTCCAGAGTCCTGGACAGTGTTCATACCCTGCTCTCCTGCCCTTGTGTAGCCCTGGGAAGAGGCCATAGAGTCTGAGAAAGGGAAGAGGACTTCTGGGGCATCCCGATTGTCAGCAGCCCAGCTCTCTGGGTTTCCTGCATCCCTCCCCTCAGGTGTGGCTACGTGATGGGCGGTGTGGAGCCTGGCCTCCTGTCGACTCCCCTGATGGAGGATGTCAGTGGAGGGGCTCCTTTGGAGGAGGCTGACGCCCTCACACATGGCTCTAATGCCCATTTTTTCTAAGAACTAGAGGAAAGAAAAGTTACAGGAACTTTTGATAACTCCAGCCCAGATCTCATGGGTGAAGGTCAAAGTAAGTTTTCCTTATTTTCTGTGGCTCAAGACACCTGACCTGATCACAATTTGGCGACTTTCTAAGGCTCTGTCAGTTTGACCAATCTGGGCCTGTCTACACAGCTTGAAGAAGAGAAGCTAGAGGCCATTCATTCTCCTTGTGGGTTTGAACACAAAGGAAAAATGCACCCCAAACCCTGCAGATCTGTGTGCAGACCCTGTGGTTACAGATCCTCCCTTCCAAGAAGAAAGCCTCTCAGAGGAGGTCATTCGAGTGAGGAAGGAACTGGCAACCTGTCTGGGAAAAGTTCCTTAGGATTATCCTCCCAGCTCCCGGAGTAAGGCATGTTCTTGAGACAGAAAGCCCTTGCAGATACCAACAACATCTCAACACCGAGTTGTTTCCCAAAACAGTGACAAAATGTGCTTCCTCCTTCTATTTCTTCCTGAGAGTCTCCACGTGTGGATCTGATTTGTAACTCGGCACTTTCAGGTAGGCCTAGGGTATTCTTCCAATTTCAGGGACGGGTTCACCGTATCCAGGTCATAAAAGGTATGTGAGATTCGCAACCTCCAGTGGAGAGAGGGAATATGAATCGGCCTCACTTTTCTGCTGAGAACTGACCTGGACGGAGTCTTGAGGCACAGCCTTCTGATCCTTCATCCCTAATTCAGTCTCTTTTCTAATATTTTCAAAATAAATGGTAGTCACACCGAAGAACCAGGTTCTCAGGGCGTAGGTGAGCTGAGTCCTGAGGGCTACTCTAGGAAACTTCAGTACCAATGATGATGGTTTTCCAGGCAGCTCAATGGCCAGTGCAAGGCAGAGGAGCCCAAGTGAGCCAGAGCAGTGGCCACCCTCTGTGAGCCAGAGGACAAGAATGATAGGCCGAGAATGACAGCTGCAGGGCCCAGGGCTGGCCTGACTTGAGCCGAGTGTATGCCACCCAGGCTGGCCACAGGGTTCAAGCTGAGTCCTGCCATCCCCAGAATAGACTTGGTACCCAGGGCCAAGCATGAGTCCTTCCATTCCTAGTGCAAGAAGAAAGCCCAGCCCAACTCTGTGGTGGCGTGTCATTTGTGTTTATTTTCCTTCTGCAACCTCCTGTCTGTCTTCCGGCAGCTGGCTGAGCTGACAAGGGGCCCAGCTCCAAGGAAGTCCCCCGACTTCATCCACACAGGCGGCTGCCTTTGGCCTGTCCCCTCTGCTTTCAGCACAGTCCACACACCCACAGACACCAGGCTGCCTCTTCAGCTCCCTCATTTCAGTTATTTGCTGGGTGTATGTGTGTGTCTATGTGAGTGTGTGCACTCTCTGAACTTCTCAGCCTCGGGCTCAGGACCCTGGAATGGGCTCCAGGATATACTAGCAGGTATTTGGGCGGTCATTCTACTCTCCCGGAACCCCTGCAGGTAGGAAATGTGGGGTGAAGGGAAGGTCAGGAGCACCCCATACCTCTCTTCCTCCTGTAGTAGAAGGAGGCTAGGCCTGGAAGGACATTCGAGGGCTTTGCCTCTCCTCACCCCTGTTCTGGGCACCCCAGCTAAGAGTTCCCCACAATGGTTTCTGAGCTTCCTCTAGCCTGTTGTACGTACATCTTGGCAGGTGTTAGGTCACCTTTTGGATACTGAGAAAACATTTTCTGTTTCTCAGAACAATCCCCATATTACTGTCTTCTGAGACCCTAGACCCTTTGTCCATGGCAAAGGCTATGAGTAGACCCTCCTTGCTCTAAGGACACAGAACGACGGTCACTAGGAAGTCACTGAAGTTAGCAATCTTTCTGGCCGCCTCTGGGCAGGGGAATCTCGAGAGAGAAAACAGTCCTAAGGCAGATTCACGGACGAGTAGATGACTTCACTTCCCCAGCAGCCACTTCCTGACGTCCCTCCCACACCCCGCTGGCCCTCAGAGCTAGTCTGTTCTGTGTCAGGACTTGGGGCCCCCACCCCCAGGACTCCTGCCTGTGGGCACAGCAGGTTGAAAGCAGCAAGCAAGCTGCTCAAACCCACCAACTGTGGTCCTGTGCAAAGTCGTGATGGTTCTGATCCAAGCCCCGCAAGCACAATTCACGGCCCCTGGAGAAGCAAAGCCCCGTCTCTGCTCGCTGCTCCAAGGAGGTGGCACCATTTCCCGTGGGCTTCTGTCTTCTGTCTCTCCCACTGACTCTTCCAACAGCTCTGGCTGCTTCTCTTTTCCCACTTTTCACCCCATTTTGCTTTGGTTTTTGTTATTCTTTAGCTGCGGCTGCTGCTGTTTGGAAACCACGTGTAAGCTGAAGATTTTTTTTTTCTGTATTTTTCTCCCTACCTTTTTTTTTGTTTTTGTTTTTGTTTTTCCTAAAGCCAGAAAGTGAGCAAGGTCGTAGAACTTCCCTAGAAAAGTTCACTCGCAGTGTGGTAAGTTCAGTCGGTTTTCTTCCCTCAACTTTTCTTTTGATTTTGGTTTTGGTTTTTTCTTTCTTCTTTCTTTCTTTTTTTCCCCCTTTGGTTGTTGTTTCCTTTGGGGTGGGAGGGAGTCCAGTGCTTTCTCCCTTGACTCAGCCCTTTTCTTTTCTTTTGCGAGTGTCTGCAGCTTCTCTTCTAGGGATGAAAATGCAAAAAGAGCAAGCGGCTCCCTCTGCAGAAGGTGCACACTTGATTGCCCAGCCTCAGGCCTGGGCATTTGATCTTCTGTTTAGGGCTTTGAGGAGGAGGGACTCTGCTGCCCTCGGGGCTGTGCGGTTTGTGCATCTTCTGCAGCAGCCCAGGGAGAAGCCATCGAACTATACCATGAAATAAATTGGCTCAGAACCGTAGCTCATCGAAAAAAAAAAAAAAGCCAAATTTCCCTCTGTGAACCCTGGCAGTCACGCCGGTGTAGGTCGTGAGCTAATGTTGCTGTGTAGGTGGCTTTTGCTGTGTGCAGAAAGCGGCTGTGCTGCATGGGTCCTGGTGATGTGGCCTAGCTGGCGTGTGTGTTAGTTGCCTCTGCATGAATCCCTTCCAGCCCCCATCAGCCTCATGTGCACAGTGTGACAGGGAGAGGAGGGAAGTAGCTGAATCCCTGCGGCGTCCTGGGTACTCCCCTGGAGGGGGTGGGGAGGGGGGCAAGGTCCTACCGGCCTCCTCAGGCCTTGATTCTGACAGGCTGGGTAAAGATGGGCTTCAGATTCCTACAGGTTCATGGTATGCCCCATCTAGAGAGTGGTAGAGCTCCCCACAGTGGCACATAAAGACAGCCGTGGCAACAGGCAGGAGTGGGGAGTCCGTGGCTCTTCCCTGGGGTGCATGGCTGAGACTCTCAACCATGGTTTGTAGAACAACACAGGCCAATCCCCTCTTTCGATGCTGGTCGCCCCAAGATTTGAATGACGAGCTCAGTGTACAAGAAATACTCAATCCCACTGAATCGTGGGGCCGTCCTATCACATGAACATCAAACCAGAGGGAACCAAGATAGCAACCAGGGAGCAGGGGTCCCACGCAGGGAACAGGCCACATTCCCCTCCCAAAGGGTGGCAGCCCATTGATACTGACTTGCCTTTGTTCCACCTCTGTTGAAGAGGAAAATCCTTGTAAACCCTGACTACTGTGTGACTGGTATACATATTTCATCCTTTCAAGGAAAAGTCTAAGGATCCTGGGTTGAAAGCAACCTAGTCATTTACCTGTCATAGCTAGATGCATTTTAAGTGCATTTAAACATTATCTTGAATTTGCTACATGTAAACATCAAATAACTCTAGTAGGTGGCAATTAAACATCGGTATTCATCCCTTCCGTTCCTCAGTCTTCCCTCTCTGTGGGCCTTTCCTCATGAGAAATCAGAACGTGCAGAACACAAGGCCCATGGGTGCCTCGTCTGTCTTCATGGCTGGCTTGCCATGGCCATGTGGCTCCGCACACCAAGAAGCTGTCAAGGGCTGTCAGAGGCAAGGCCTCTGGGACCTCCTTCGCTCCACGATGGCCTGAGAGAAGGTAGTGGGATCCCATCTCTCTCTGTCTCTTTTGAGGCCTGGTTACTATGCAGGTAGAGGATGTTTAGGGATTTTGCTGACAAGCCAAGGGTGCTTGTGGCTCTCAGGTACAAACTGTAAGCGGAGCCCTGACAGCCCCCCGGGAGCTCTTCAGGGTGACCGTGCAGGCCGCGGGTGCGAGAGATGAAGCCTGGTACTTGGACAAAACGTCCAGACATCTTCAGGCTGTTTTTCCAGAGAAGTGAGTATCAGGAAAGGCAAGAATGGTCTCGCCGAAGCTCTGTGAGGAGCGTTTATTGATTTCCCTTCATCCCAGAAGTGGTGTTGGCTTGGGGGTTCTCCAAGGTCTGTCAGCAAAGCATTTGGAACAAGAAACCACCACGACACCCCTAAGTGTCTAAAGTGCACACATGGGAGAGCTTCCAGAGAGAGTTTCAGGGCGAGCTGAAGGAGAAAAGTATCCGAAGCTCCTGAGGGTATGGATAAAAGGCCCAAACTGGGGGGGAAAAAAAAAAAAAAAAACCTGAGTTCCTAAATTCTTTGCTGTTCTGTTATGAACAAGAGACTGTAATAGGTGATGCATTCAGAATTTGGGGTTCCAGTGGTGGAGATGTATTGCTATCCATCCATGCTCTTCATGCTCTTGGGGTGACACTATACCCCCACAAGATGTGGCTAAGTTTGGGGATGTGGCCCATGGCTATAGAAGTTTGGGGATATGACCCATGTGTTGGCTCTCACATTACTTAAGGCTGGAACCCAGGAATCTGGTCTCAACAGCCCAGTGGTCTCATCAAACAGAACTAACTGACCAACCACTATGCCTTGCAATTTGATAGCCATTCTCTGAATACCATATGCATTAAGTACTTGATTTCTCTAAGAGAAGATCTACGTGAATGTTTTATCTGCTGTATACTGCAAACTATAAAACTAAATGGAGGGCTAGTTCAATAGCATTCCCGTGTTGCTGGAAAAGACGTGTAGAACATGACCCACGTCATGGGGCTAATAATGGAAATCGGGGAGTGAAGCGGGGCAGCTCACGGACCAAGGACCAAAGACATGAGGCCAATTGCCATTTAGGATTAATTGATGGCAAAAAAAAAAAAAAAAAAAGTTGATCCAGGTGATTGGATAGCTCATTCAGCTGGAGGCTTGTCAAGACTGAATCTGAATTCAGAATTTCTCCCCAGAACATGCCAATGTCCTTTCTTTTCTTGGTAGAAGAGAAGCACTTGGAAAAAACAAATTGTTCTTTCCAAGTCTTATGTCATGCCATGACATAGAGGGATTATCTGTTAGGACCACACATGCCCCCTTTTCCATGAGATCCTAAGGAGATGTTTAATATGGTTCATGGAAGCTTTTAGGGCCATGTTAGTCTGGGTGCCGAAGGGGCCTGGCACTCCCCAGTCAATAGAGAAAGTGCTGTGTGAGCTTCTGTTTCCAATGCAAGCTTCATTCCAGGTCACTCAGGACTTGGATATACAAAGCAAATGTCTGGGGATGCTGTACTAAGCATTCTGTCATTTTGCAGACTGAGACCACAAACCCTGCTTATTTGATAAGGTAGGCCCAGGTTCTGAACTAAACATGACTGAAGTCCACAGCAGGATGCAACTAGCCTACAATGCACGTTCATCCAAAATGGAAAACAAGACTCCCTCTGGTGGGCCCAGCCCCACAGACGCCCAGCTGGCCAGGCAAAACACAGGCTGGGTTTCAGCCCCTGTTGATCCTCACCTGCCCTTGTGCAGTGAATAACCCACACCACTGTACATGACCGCCCTTGTCCAAGGAGCCTCAGTTTCAGAAAGAGCTGTAACACATAGCAGCTTCTCCAGGGCCCCCCATACATGGCCTCAGGTCTGTGATTTGGAGCCTGTCTCTGCCTAATCCTGCTCACGGGGAAGCTTCCTTTCACAGTGGCTGTCACATATGAAAACCACAGTAGGAGAACTCTGGCTAGTCACTGTGGTTGCCTTTGCTTCACCTTCCAGCTCTTCTTCAGATTCTTTGATGGGAAGTCTCAATCGTTACTGACCAAGAAGAGGAGGTGCCTTCTCTCACTGAAGGCTCTTTCCTGTTGCTTGGTGATGACCAGCCTGCCACTCTCTGCTGTCTTCCTGGTTTTGCAGTTGACAGAGGACAATGGGAGCATGAAGGTGGCCAGAGCTAAAACGCTCACCCTCCCACTGCTTCTTGAGACAGAGTCTCACTCTCCCAGGCTGGAGTGCAGTGGCACAATGTTGGCTCACTGCAACCTCCGCCTCCTGGGTTAAAACAATTCTCCTGCCTCAGCCTCCCGAGTAGCTAGGATTACAGGCACGCGCCACCATGCCCAGCTAATTTTTGTACTTTTAGTAGAGACGGGGTTTCACCATATTGGTCAGGCTGGTCTCAAACTCCTGACCTCAAGTGATCCACCTGCCTCGGCCTCCCAAAGTGCTGGGATTACAGGCGTGAGCCACCACGCCCAACCCCCTGCTCTCTCTTAAGTGTGCTTGTTCCTTCAGCTTCCACAGAGTCTACCACAGTGGGTTGGGGGCCTCACCACAGAGGGCCTGGCTCTGACACAGAGGACCAGGAGCATGTGTGGGAGGGAGAGGGGGAGAGAGGAAATGGGGCACTTAGCTAAGCCACAGGAGCAGCTCCTTTTTTGAGATACTGGCTGAAGCCATCTGGTGAGAACTCCAACCTGGAGAGGAGAAGCTGGAGAAAGTCCTTTGCTCCTCATGTCTAGTTCCACAGAAATAGCCACAGAGGGTGATAGCACTGAAGTTAGGAGAAAATGGCAACCCCAAGTGAGGCTGGTGTCGGCCACCCTGGGTACCTTTGGGCACTCAGTTGAAACCTCACCTGCCCTCTTAAGAGCTTCATCAGCTCCAGCCTTGGGCTCCAAAGATAGAAAATGGGGTTGCTGGTGCCAGAGCAAGCACTGGAGGCTACGGAGGAGAGGGGAGAGGAGGACCAGGCGTTCATCCACCTCCTAAGAGAGCATCGAAGTTTAGCTTTGCCAAGGTGCTCCTTGGAATTGCAGCAGGAAGGGCCGGAAGCTTCAGAAGGCTTGGCACGTGATGGGTGGCATCTCTGCGACAGGCTTTCCTGTCCTGCCTGCCAAGGAATGCAGCAGGCAAGTCAGATGGGGAGCGGGAAGCTCTGGGAGCCAGCTGCCACTCAGCCTCCCTCGCCCCCTCCTTCCCTCCCCCTCTTCCTTCCCCTGCCAAAAGCCAAGGAGAGCTAATGAGAGCCAAGAAGTCAACAGCTCAACCACCCCGCTCCAGGCAGCTCTGCAGAGAGAAACCCCCAGCTCCAGGCCCAGGTGCTGACCGGAAGTGGAGGGCTGAGGCTCTTGGCAGGGGAGGGAGAAGGCAGACAACCAGGGCAGTCAGCCAAGCAGCAGGAGCAGCTCCTGCCCCGGGGAGGACGATGCTGTTTCCCCCTCCTCCTCCAGGTTTCATGGGGAACAGCCTTGCACCCTGGTGGAATGAGTTCCCAAATACCTAGACTCAGCAGAGTCCCCAGAGGGCTTTGACCTCAGCTGAAACCTTTCCATGCCTCTGGCAAAGGCCAGTTGGCTAAAAATCTTTCCAAAGGGTTAGTTTTTATTGCAAACAGTCCTTGGACTCCTTTGGGACCACTGGGTCACAAACATTAGTGCCAGCCTCTCCCATCTCAGAGCGCTGAGATCCAGCTGCAGTGAAACCCTGGCCCCGGCTGGAGCTGGAGGGAGACTTCCATCGAAGTGTTTGGGAAGGAAAGCACGGAAACCTGCCTCTCTCGAGCAGCAAGTGCATGTCCTGGGACTCTGAGACACCTCAGCAGCCCCCCTGCAGACTGGCTCCTGCTTCCAACCTCAGCTTGCTAGCTATGTGACCTCAAGCAAATCACTAGCCCTCTCTGAGCCCTGGTTTTCTCCTCTGAAGTGACTTGGACTAGGTCATCTCGATGGTCCCTTCCAGCTAGGGGTGTTCTCCGGGTCTGTGCTTCCCTCTGTCCTGAGATTTCTGAGTTATGTGACTCATTCCTTAGAATGGGAGAGGAGCTGCCTTCCTGCCCAGTTAGCTACCTGATTCAGAAGTGCCTGCCAGCCTGTGAGGCTGGGAAATAAACCGTGGATAGCGTTGAGTTGGGTGTATTTACAAAGCCTGGACATGCACTGGCAGGAGAACTGAGTGCCCTGAGCTCCCCACACCTACACCATAGGCCCTGCTCAGTTATTCAGGGTTCACTCATCCATGGTGAGTTGCTGGAGGGTCAGGGAGGACTCACAGAGAACAGGGTGAGTGCCCTACACCCTTCAGGCTTGCTAGTTCTGCAGTCCCCGCCCTTCTGGTCTGGATGCCCAGCTGTGTGTGTGTCAGGTGGGGTCAGCTGGACAGAAAGGTGGATACCAGGGTCGGTGTTGCCACATCACTGCATGCACTGTGGGGTCTCAGGGGCCCGATGGGTATAGAAAGGGATGAAATGTGAGCACTTGGGAATCTCAGCACACTCTGCTGCTCACCTGCTACCAGGCTTTCCGGTTCCCTGGGGAACCCCGGGTCAGCTTGTCACTGTCCTCTTTTAGAGATGGGAAATAAGAGTATGAGAGACAGTGTTATCCTGTTTACAATCAGTGGTGAAGTCTGTAGTTAAGACCAGGTTACAACTCCTCTATGCTTCGCTTTTTATCTTGGCTCTGTGTGAAATTAGGAAAAGCGTATTTACTGTTATAGTTTTGTAGCTGGAAAATGAAAATATAAAAGTATTTTTTATAAACTATAAAATGTAAAACAACAGGCTCAGCATGGCTGGTGGGTGCAGAGAAGACAGTGACAAAGTGGCTCCTCATGGGGTTGACAGGGAGGAGTCTTGAGACTTTTATCAAAAAGGGCCACAAGTTGGTTGTCAGTTTTGAGACACTGGGCGCTAGACCCCGACATTTCCCTTGGAAGGAGGAACCCCCAGCTGTTCCCGCTGATGGTCCAACCTGTCCGCCAAAAGCAGCCAAAATGCCTTCCCCACGGAGTGCCCGCTTGGAGAAAAACCCCACTGGTGACTCACCTTATGGACATGTGGGGCAATCAGGGCCCGGTGCGGGCAGCTGCTCCTGGCTCTCCCTGGCCGGCCCTCCCTCACCCCCCGCCCAGGCCCTCTCCTGCCTTCCCCAGACCCCAATGTGCCAAGCAGTCAAGTGAAAATCAAATCCTCTGAGGCAGAAAGACACAGCTGTGTGTTTACAGCCACTGATTCAGATCCAAATCGCGTACCCTGCCAGTCTCTAGCAAGGCAGGCTGGGGGCAAAGTGTGTGGATGCCAAGCAGGGATCTATTTTGGGAGGTGACCTGCAGGCGTTCTCCATGGCGGTGCCTTCCTCCCATCCCCTCTCAGGAAAGGCATTCTCGCTTTACGAGCGGCTGATGGGGTTGTGGGGTTTTGGCATGCTGCTTGTCACTTGTGCAGTCAGACCCCAGTGCCATCCTCGCGCAGCCCCATGGGAACTGTGTGGGCTCCCACTTGCCTGGTGAGAAGGCAGAGAGTGGAGTGTAGGGCCCCCCATAGGATAAACAGCGGGAAGGCCGACCACTCAGAAGACAGGATGCCTGCCTCTGCCTAGGACAGAGTCTGCCTCAGTCCTGTCCAGGGAGCAGCGGCACTGCAGCAGAAGGGCCCAGAGAGAGAGCATCCAATGGCAGGTGTCTGACAAGGGGACAGCACTGCCAATGTCAAGGTCAAGGAGAGGAGACCCAACTCTGCCTGTGGTCCAGACTGGAAAGTTCAAAGAGAAGTCAGAGAGCTTCAAATCTGAGAACCTCACAGGCTAAGAAGTAAGAACCCCCCACAACCCGCCACCATGGAAGTCCCCCCAAAACGAGCTCCTGGTGGAAGCAACTGGGGATGCTTCGCCTTTATAAAATAGTGAATGAGTGTCCTGGGTTTGAGTTATTAGGAAAGCGTGGCATTTTGGAAGGAGGCCAGGATACCTGTCCATAGGTAGGAATAACCTGTAAGATGTTGCCCACCCCGCCAGGTGCGGTGGCTCACGCCTGTATTCCCAGCACTTTGGGAGGCTGAGGCGGGCAGATCACGAGGTCAGGAGATCAAGACCATCCTGGCTAATACAGTGAAACCCCGTCTCTACTAAAAGTACGAAAAATTAACCTGGCGTGGTGGCAGGCGCCTGTAGTCCCAGCTACTCAGGAGGCTAAGGCAGGAGATTGGTGTGAACCCCAGAGGCAGAGCTTGCAGTGAGCCGAGATCACGCCACTGCACTCCAGCCTGGGCGACAGAGTGAGACTCTGTCTCAAAAACAAAAACAAAAACAAAATGTCCTCCCGCAGTGTGGCTAAATGGGACACTGTAGCGGGCAGGGAGGGGTGCTTAGAAGGACTGAGAGCAGTGGGACATTTAGTTTTGTCATGTTTGCTCAAAGGTGGATGAGAGAAAGACCCTTGGGTGTTTGCTTAGTGGCTTCCCAATGCGTGGGAAGGTGAGACGGGGTTGGAAGCATGGAGCCACCAGCGGTCCTTCCATGCCCCCTAATCATGGCCACATCCTCTCAGCCTGAGCAACAGCACCATGGCCACAAATGGGAATGGGCTTCGTTGGTGTAATATTTGGCAGATTCTCTCCACGCGCCCCACCCCCCCATGGCAGTCTGGCTTACCGTAGAAGGGTAACCTTAAAAAATACATTCCCCGCTCCAGAGAATACTCATATGTGGCCTGTTAGCAGCACAATAAGGTTGAAAGCAAAGTCCATTCCTTCCTCCCTCCCCCTGCTCACCTCCACTTCCCTGTTTGCCCCTATGTAGGTGAAGTGAGTATATTCAGCACCTTCATGGCAGGTGAGAGGGTGTATTAATCCGTCTACGTCCTCTGGAAAGGCAGTCTTTGAGGGGGCCACAAGGGTTCAGCCAATATCCTTTTGATGACTTGGATGAAGAGACAAACATTCCAACCACATTCAAAGATCCAGACCTGCAAAGTGTGGCTCATCTGGTAGATAACGGAATTATATTTGGAAAGCATTTCCTGCAGGATGATGGGTCAAAAACAGATAGCATTTTACCAGATCATATTTGTGTGTGTGTTTTTTTTTTAAATTTGGTTTCCCAACTACAGGATGGCATTTGTAGCCTTTCCTAAAAATCAAGTGGGGGAAAAAAAAAAAAAAAGTTCTTGGGTTGTAATTGACTCCAAGCCTCGTGTAAGCAAGTGCAGAAGGCAGCTGCTTTCCAAAGGCAGCTTTAGGCTCTGTAACAAAAGTGGGATGGTCAGAGAAAGGAAAAGTGTTCCATTGCTTTTTGTTGCTCTAAGCAATATGAAGTCTTGGTTCTAAGCCCCCACATTATCTGCAACTTTAACATCTAGAGACAATTCAGAGAGAAGAACCTAGAGAGAGAAGGTGACCCTGGAAGCCATGTCGGAAGAGGCTGGAGTAAAAATGTCTAGCCTTCCAGCACACTTGATGGCCACCTGAGCTCTCTTTGCATTTGTCTTCAAGAGTGGACATTTCTGGATTGCTCCAGAGAGCAAGGCTAGAACAAATGGCTGGAAGATAGAAAGAAGATATTAAAAACATTCTAACAATAACAAAATATTCCAACAATAGACTATGTCCCCTCCAAGGGCAATGAGCTCCCTGCCTAGGCGTTTAGAAGCTGAATGGCCAAGGACAGTGCAGAGTAGGTTTCTACACCGGATCCCATGATCTTTTGCAAGCAGAATTCTATGCTACCCCAAATACTTGTTAAATGGACCTGACTGCATTTCATTCTGTGGTTTATAAATAAGTCGTGGAAAAGGAGAATGAATTATAGGGAGGGAGTTTGCTGAGATCGGAGGAGAGGGATCCAAAAGACTCAGACTAGATTCTACCTTGAGGGAGAAAAAGCCACAGGATGACACACTCAAAGCAAGAGAAACTGTCAGGAAGGTGAATTACTGCCCTTCACATGTCATCCTTGCCTTTTTTTTTTTTTTTTGTCATTTGCTGCCACAGCAGCTGGGCTCTGGGCAACAGGGCTCTCTTCCCCCGAATGTCTGAAAGGAGGTCAGCAAGTGGAGGACATAGGCACTCGCTGGCACAGGGCACTGGCGGCCATCGTGCAGTGAGCCCCAGCACAGCCAGGGTGGCCATGTGCGTGGGACGTCCTGGCCTGAGGTTGAAGAAAGCTCGTCCTGTCATAGTTCCCATCCGGAAAGGGTGTTGTGTTGAAAGCAAAAAGGATCATAAAGTCACTTGCCTTTTACCCAATGCCAGTTCCAGATTCCAGGAAAATGAGCTGACATCAAAAACACCTCAGCCGGCCGGGCATGGTGGCTCACATCTGTAATCCCAGCACTTTGGGAGGCTGAGACTGGCAGATCACCTGAGGTCAAGGAGTTCAAGACCAGCCTGGCCAGCATGGTGAAACCCCGTCTCTACTAAAACTACAAAAACGAGCCGGGTATGGTGGTGCATGCTTGTAGTCCCAGCTACTCAGGAGGCTGAGGCAGGAGAATCACTAGAACCAGGGAGGTGGAGGTTGCAGTAAGTCAAGCTTGTACCACCTCACTCCAGCCTAGGCGACAGAGCAAAACTCCATCCCCCCTGCAAAAACAAACAAACAAACAAAAAACCACCTCAGCCTGGCCAAGAGCAGGGCATACCCCCAGAGGTCTCAGACTGAGGAGAAACTGTGCCCCCACCCTGGCTTCCCTCCTCTGGGGCGCTGCCGAGGGGACTTGTCCTCAGCCTAGCTCAGGGAAAGGGAAGGGTTCCCATGTCACATTCTTTCCAGCTGTCCTAAGAACCACCCCGATTGCCAAGGACTCTCCCTCCTCTCTTGGGCTTCACCAGGGCTGCTTTCAACTCATCGTGGGATTGTGTAATTATGGTGATTACAGCTTGTGACTTTTTTCCTCTGTTCATCTTTTGCTTTCAAATTCTTTGAGGCCTCTCATTAAACATGGCGATCCTGGTAAAGTCAGCAAAGTTTTAATAAGACACTTTTTACAGCTAAAGAAAGCCCAGTCAGGGTTGATTGCTACTATGTTCTCTCAGATACTCCATTAAAACTCTATCAGGCGCAGTTGGTGCCTGGGTATAAGAGGTGGGGGAGAAGGAGGGCAGGGAGGCAGAGCAGACCTGTACTTAGTGACAGGGCTGGAGAACCATTCCACACCATGCCCCTGGCCTTTTTCGTTTGCACCAAGCACCAAGTGCATCTGAGCCCCCATGCCTAATAGGAAAAGGCAGACTCTCAAGCAAGGACCAAAAGCCTGGCCTTAACATCATAGCACATTACACTGGGAAATGGAGATGGAGCATCCAAGACAACACTCAACCCAACCTTGTAATCTGCAGCAAAAGTAGTGGGGGAATTCTGATACATGCTCTGTCCTGGTTAATACTGGAAGATTCTGAGGCATCCATAATGCTAAATAATTAACGGAGACAATCACTAGCCTTTGTGAGTCATCACGATCCGGTGATCTTACATCTGGTGGAGGTTTCCTTGGTAATGATTCAGCTTCACATCTCATTCTTGGCTAGCCTTTAATCATGGCTTGCTTGCTTTCTTTTTGTTGTTGTTTTGATTTGGTTTGGTTTTTGGTGGGGTTTTTTTGTTTGTTTGTTTTTGAGACAGAGCCTCACTTTGTTGCCCAGGCTGAGTGCAGTGGCGCGATCTCAGCTCACTGCAACCTCCACCTCCCAGGTTTAAGCGATTCTCCTGCCTCAGCCTCCTGAGTAGCTGGAATTACAGGCCTGCACCATCACATTCAGCTAATTTTTGTACTCTTAGTAGAGACGGAATTTCACCATGTTGGCCAGGCTAGTCTCGAACTCCTGGCCTCAAGTGATCTGCCCACCTCAGCCTTCCAAAGTGTGGAGTTACAGGTGTGAGCCACCGTGCCCAGCTTGTAGCTTTCTTGAATAGTTATCAGAGCTGTAGGACTTCATGAGAAGGACCATCAAGGAGTGTGGGTTGTGTGTGTGAGCCCCGTGACCCACCCTTCAGCAGGTTCATCCAGGTTCCCCTCATTTCTATATTCCCTGGGGACTGCACAGATGACCGCATAGTGAAGTGCATCTTGCTCCAGCAGGACTGTGTTTCTGAGAGGCCCCCGATTGGCTGCTCGTGGCTGACAGGCCCGTACCAGCCAGACTGCCTTTTACCCCGCAGGTAGCCAGTTACCTCACTACCTGTGTCTCAAAAGAGCAAGGAGCTGGACTGTGACTGAGCAGCACCAGCCACCTGGAGTTACATGTCAAAAACCTGGCAGGGACATTTCCCCCAACTGCATTCCCATCCACTGCTGAAGGTGACCTGCTTGTGTGACCCCTTGAGAACAATGTCCCTTTAGTACCCACCAAAATGCAGAGAAGCAAGCTAAGTTCGAGATAGGCAACTCCAGCTGAATCCCTTTTTCTCCACCTGACTTTATACGACCCTGTCATTATACATTATACATTATACGACATTATATGACGCAAGTCACTTGCGTGTCCGATGGGTACCACAAAGCCCACTGCACAGGGTAGATGTTGGCATTCAGTGAGGATGTGATAGCAAGAGCTGCCATTTATTAGGAGCTCACACTCACAGTGTTGTACTGTGTCATGCTGGCTTTGCCTGGGGTGGACTTTGGTTCTACTTCAGCTTCATCACTTAGCTGTTTGAATTGCACAGCTTCTCTAAGCCTCAGTTTCCTCATCCATAAAACGGAGATAAGAGTAAATAATTAAGAGTAAAATGCATAACGTCCTTAGCACACTGTGTGCAGTGCGTGTGCTTAACAGGTATAGTTCTTAGAATTAGTTTCATCGTTATGATATTATTTGCAGTTCATATTTAGCTCTGCACCTATTATTTAATTTCCAACAATATTCTGCAAGATAGACATCATATGCATTTCGTGGTTGAGGGTGGGTACATGGGTATCTCCTATATGACAGTCTGTACAAAGTGCATTTATTACCGAGATCAGCTCATGGTAACTACTCAATAAATGGCAGCTATTATTGTTGGCTTATTTTTAAAGTCAACTCAGAGAGTTAGTTTTTCTGCATTTCCTGGAAATGAAGGGACTGTGGTGCCCAGAAGGCCAGCTTCTGTTCTGTGATTGATTTCCTGGGGCCCCTAAGCACTTCCCAGGAAGCTGTGGGAGCTGGGGGGCTTGTCAGCCTGTGAGGTGCTGGGAAGTGGGGAGGGCCACCAGGCAAATGGTGCACATGTTGTGAGGATCTGGCATTTGGCCCCCTACTGAGGTGCAAGACCCAAAGATGCCTCCCGCTACCAGACACAGATGAGGAATGGGTCTACCCATGATAAGAAGATGAAATCCACTCCTCCAAATGTAGCCCTCCACGTGACAGAAACACTCACCTCTCAGCTGTCTGCTTGCCTGGAGCCACCCTGAGCAATGCAACCTCAACAAGTCCAGCTGCTCCGTCAGTCCGAGAAACAGAGGTTTCTATTTGTAATCACTTATTCCAAAGCTAGGTAGTGGAGGAGTCAGGAGCACGTGGCAGGGGATGCTTTGAAATTCCTTGATAAACCGGACCCCTGGGGTGGGCACTCCTACTGCCTATAGTACCAACAGAAACAGAAGTGGAGAAGTTATTTCCACTGAGGTCAATAAATGGTTTTTTCATGGGAGAGAACTCCGTTTTTATACATGTATTTTAAGGTGAATGCTTTAAGTTTGCAGTATTTGTCAGAGTGGCATCTTAGGAGCTGATATAAAACTCCACAGCCAAACAAGTGATTGCCTCTGCACCTTGCATGAGATGCTTCTGTAAGTGCCTGTGGTCTAAACATGCACATGAACGCATGCACAGGTGTATGCACATGTGCACAGGTGTAGACACAGGTGCATGTGCTGCCTGCCTGATGTTCGCCTCCGTGTTCAGTATATGGTATGCATATAACCATAAGCTGCAAACCTGCAAGTGTGTGTGTCGCATGGATTGCATGCCCTCTGCAGCTGTGTGTGTGTCTGGGCAGGGGCTCCTCTAAAGCCACAGGTCTTCACAGTTTCAGCTGGATAAGTTATTCTTCACTTCCCTTCCTAAAAACACAATTGCCTAGTGCTGCTGGCGCAGAGTCAGAATGGCCGCTGCGTTTCACCCCCGAGGTGGCTTCCTTCCAGCAGTGGGTGAGTGATCCCGGCGTTCGCACGCTCTCTAACCTGTGGGATCCTTCTGCACAGAAGGTGGTCCAAAATCCAAAAGAGATGATCTGTTTGTCCATGACCTCGTCTCTGCCCGCCACTCCTGTTCTCATGCCCCGGTTCCAGGGACAGTTGGCAGCACCCATTTCTTGGTGTCTCTGTTTTTTCTGCCCATTTTTTGTACCCATAGTTTTTCTCTCCTAAGAAACAAGGAGCTGAGGGGTCCAGAAATGATGATGAGATGAGTCCCTTGTCCCAGAGGCCATGTGCAGATAACATCCTTAGGTATTGACCCAGTAACTCTCTTCTCCTGGTCCCATTCCCTAGCAGAACAGGGAATACCCACTACCTTTGAAGATGCTTCTAAATCAAATAGCATCATCCTTAGGTTTCATTTCCTGGTGAAAGCTTCCATAACTCTTCCTCTATGGGCCCGGGGCCAAAGCCTGCAGGAAATATAGCAATCTCACATTTCTACACACTACACCATCAGGGGAGAAGAAAGCTGGGAAACCGCCCATCCCCTGTCCCATGGG
The DNA here is from genome assembly GCF_000951045.1 of Mandrillus leucophaeus. Lineage (NCBI taxonomy): Eukaryota > Metazoa > Chordata > Mammalia > Primates > Cercopithecidae > Mandrillus > Mandrillus leucophaeus. The sequence continues at coordinate 1,325,641 of NW_012102543.1, read as the reverse complement.
GACCAAAAGCATCTCAGCAACACATGAAAAGAGCCTGTGGGGAAATAAGGTTCTCTGTAGCTAAGAATTCCAATGACCTAAGTTTCTGTCCAGGTATCTCCTGGAAACGCTGCTTAGTCTCTTCCCTGCTGTACTTTTTCGGGTTAGGAATGCATGTCTGATAAGTGCCTGCTGAATTGCATTCCTGATAGTGGAGAAGAAAGAGAAATGAGTCAGCCCTCTTGGCATATGCATCCAAATGGACATGGACATTCAATGAAGTGTTATGCTTTTGTGGGGGGATAAGAGGTCAGCAATTCTAGGCTCTGCCTTTTCAGCTGGCTAAACCAAGGACCCCAACACAGTACATGTTTTGGGTGAACACATTTGCAAGAGATGATAAGTGTCCTTAGGAAGATAGATTCAGAGTCCTCATAGATCCTCAGGAGAATCACATACTGCCAAGCAAATAACTTTCTCTTGCCGCTTTGTCCACAATATCAAGTAACTAAGCTCCAGCTTCATGTCTCCCACAGTCATAGTCAAGAGTTATTTGAATTTCCTAGTTGGAAAAAAGTAGCATCAACTTGTTGCCAATAGCAACACAGCCATGTCCCTGTTTCCTAGAGCCTTTTGGTCTTTGCCTAATTTGGAGTGAAGCAGAGCTTAGATGCCAGAGTCCATTTGGGAAGGAGGAGGAGTAGAGGAACAGGCGGGCATTAAGTGGGTCACAAGAAGGCATGCCACCGAGAGGCCTTATAGGCAGAATGGCCCCCTCATTCCACTCCTGAAGCCACCGAGAATTTCCTGCAAGCTGAGAGTAGAAAGAGCAGCAGGTTGCTCAGTCAGATGAGAGGAGGGAGAGGAGGGAGAGAAGAGAGAGCTAGTATGAAAAGGGGTCATTTCCACCACACAGGGATGCAGACAAGCAGGAAAAATGGAAATGCACAACTTGGACGCAAGACCAGGGAGTCCGGGCCTGGCATTCTGCCACTCATGTAGGGCTCAGCTGCTGAGTCCTTGTCTCTCCCACCATCCCTGCCCAGCTCCGGATTTGTCTCTGCACAGCTGGGGGACCATGGAGAAAGGTCCCCCATCACTCAGCAAAACTGACAGGCAGAAATAAGTGATGAGCATGGTGGGGCCAGGGTCAGAGGTGCCAGGACCACCAGCAGAGAGGGCTTCCCCCACCTGGCTGGGCACCCCGAATTAGAATGGCCTAGAATGATTTGAAGTGGGGTTGGTTCTCATTAGAGTAAGGCCACCCTGCCTGTCCCACCTTAGAAAGGGAAACATCACACCTGCTTCTGTCCTCCCTGGGGCATTTGCCATGTGAGTTCCTAGAGGCATCAGCATCAGTAACACAGGGCCACACACAGAATGGTGGCTTCACCTGGCCTGTCCAGCAGCCACCGCCTGAAATCTACATGCACCAAGCCATGGTGACCTGCGCCCTGGCTCAGTGCAGTGACCAAAAGCCCCTTTTGCCAGGCTTGTCCGCCAGCAGATGGCACCTCCTTTCTCAGGATTCCCAAATGGGATGAGGGGAAGCCCCTTCGCAGGGTAGAACCTGCCTGAGATGGGTTCAAGCATGCTCAAGAGCTTAAGTTCTTTTCTCAGGGAAGTTAAGAAAATCACCCTGCATTGCCCAGAGAGGTTGCCCAGTGCGGATGGGCACAGGGGACTCCTTCATCCCTGAGTATTTCCATCTGCCTCCTTCCTTGAGAGTGACAGTCACATGCAAAGTAAGAGGGGCATGGGTCGTGAAGGCCCACCAACTCAGCTTTGCCACTGACTAGCCGTGCACTCCCAGGCAAGTTACTCAAGTTCTGTTTGAGTCTGTTTCCTCATTCATGTAGTGGAGTTTATAGAAATGCCTAACTTGCAAGCACGTTGTGGACATACGTGTGGGTATTTGTAAAATGCCTCGCATGCTTGGCACACAATAGTTGCTCAATGGTCCATCAGCAGGTGGCTGTTAATAACTGTCCTCACAGCTACCTGTGTTTCTAGTGGGGGACCATTCCCACCGTGCCACTGTCAAGGCCTGGGTGATTTGAAGAGCAAGGCACTTGAGGAGGGAGGGTACATGAGCTACCCATGCCATTCCATCAGACAGGCCCATGGGAGAGCAGGGGACAGGTGGGCCCTTTTACATTTAATCCAGATAGGAGAACTGGCAACTCTTCTTTTGTAAATTCAAAAACTTTAAAATTTTTCTAAAGCACTGGTAGTTGCCAATTATATTAGTCTATTTTCACATTACTGTAAAGAAATACCTGAGACTGGGTAATTTCTAATGAAAAGAAGTTCAGTTGACTCACAGTTCCACATGGCTGGGGAAGCCTCAGGAAACTTACAATCACGGTGGAAAGGGAAGCAGACAAGTCTTACGTGGCAGCAGACAAGAGAGAGCGAGTGTGTATGAACACTTACAAAACCATCGGATCTCATGAAAACTCACTGCCTATCACAAGAACAGCATGGGGAAAACCACCCACAGGATCCAATCACCTCCCACCGGTTTCTGCCCTTAACATATGGGGATTATAGGGATTACAATTCAAGGTGAGATTTGGGTGCAGACCCAGAGCCAAACCATATCACCAATACAGGATAGAGTAAGGTGTCTGAGCCTACTAGTGGTTCTGGTGACATTCTGTGGGAATTTATTTCAGATGACATGACTGCTGGGTACATCCCCTATCCCCACTGTTTACCAGGCAGAGCCTGAGTGTTTATACCACTGTACATAAGATAGGGGGCTGTTGCAAGAAAAAAATCCGTTATGTTTATTTTGATCAAATTTTCTTATTTTTTAAACAGGTTCGGTTTTAAGTATTCATGAATGTACCATTTATTAATTCTTCAACCAGTGAACCTCTCTTTTTTGATTAATTCACTTTTCATCTATCCCTTGACTTTTTTAAAACATTGGGGTATTGTTTTATGTTTGTGATATAGCTTCCTATTTTAAAAGGATCAAATAAAAAGAATATTTTAAAACCATATAAAATGCCCTTCAGCCCCTGAGAGAGATCAGGAAGCTTACCAAGGCCCTACAAGTAACAGAGACCCCAGGAATGGGTCAGCCACAGGCTCCTGCCCCTCCTCACTGCAGAAGGGTGAGAAAGAGAGGAATGGCCTCTTCCTTCCCATGCTGCTCTGACCTACCTCTGTTGTGGAGGAACCATAACGGGTTCCATAGCCTGGTTTTTCCATTTCATCTGCCCCACCTTGTTCCACAGAGTTGAATAGAGGGTGATAAGAAACAGAGAATTTTAAAAGTGTTTTGAAGTTATTCTATGTTAAGTGTGGATTTTCCCACCATTCCCTGTAAGCGTTTCTCAGACATCCCAGACAGCACTCTCTCTCCCCAGTTTTAGACATCATTGAGGAAGAAGATGCCACAGAATTCTTTGCATTCCCTTTTAAAATCATTTCTTTTGCTTTGCTCAGTGGAGAAGGAGTACCAGGGCAACAACCTTCCAGGAGTCACCCGATGAAGTCAGGCAGGCCTTTGGTTTCTCCCATCCTGCTGAACCCAAGCCAGGATCCCTTACCTTTCCACCTGTCTCTTGGGTTCCTGACCCTTGTCCTCAGCAGGTCTCCCCCAACCCCACCCCAGGCCTCTAATTCCACACATATACATCCTTTATGAACTTGAGCACTGTCTATTCAAAGGTGACCTTCAGGCTCCTTGAGAGCATGACTCATCCCTGGGGCCTCCACTTCTTGCCTGCTAAGGTTGCTTGGTGAGCTGTATTCAACAAAACACCATTTTTCATGAGCAGGGATGAAAAATGCCTGTATGTCACACCAAAGGGATCCGTTTGCATCAATGGAGGCTAGAAATAGTGCTCCACTTTAGTTCTGTTGGAAGTTCGAATTCCCCTAACAGAGGAATCCAGGTTCCTCCCATACTGGAGAGGGGAAGCATTGAATTTCTCCAAACCCAGGGATGGGCCCAGCAACTGAAGAAGAGTAAGGAGTAGACGTCATAGCTGGGACTTTTTTTTTTCCTAATTTTTTTTCTTTTGAGATATAATTATATATGGTAAAATGAACAGATCTGAAGTATATGGCTCAATGAATTTGACAAGTGTATGCACCCATGTAACGCATACCCCCTCACCCTAGAAGGCTCCTGCATGTCCCTTTCCAATCAATTTCATCCTTCTCCCCCACGGGCAACTGTGGTTGATTTCTTTCCCCCATAATAGCCTGGATTTTGATTTGGCAGACTTGAGATCTGTAACTTTGGTCTTAGTTCATCTGAGCAGATGAGCAAAAAAATCTCATCAGAAGCTCAGATGTCTTTACTGTCTTAGCATTGAAAAAGGTCCTCCCTGAGCCGCTAGTGCTTGGCTCTGCTGTCCCCCAGTATGCTCCAATCTGACCCCCAGGGCTACTCTCTGAGCCACAGCCCTCCTCCCAGCCAAAGAAAGAGTTTAGCATCAGTCTCCCAGGTAAGTAAGTGGCAAAAGCTCTTGGTAACCCAGATAGTGCATGCTTTGTTGATTAATATGTGGAAGTGCAATGCACAGAGCCACAGCATGTCAAGCAGCATGTTGATTTTTCTCACTGCACAAAAGGGGGCCATTCCTTTTGTGTGTTTCCTTTCAGAAACAAAGGATTTCATGACCACCTTCTTCCAGGCTCCTAGCCATCAGGATGGCCACAGAGCTGAAATGATTAATCAGAGTGGAGGGTGGGAATTGAATGCGTGGGTGTTAGTGAACCCAGCACTGAGCCCATGGTCCATGAAATTGAAGGATCCCAAAATCTATTGGATTACACTTTGCCAAATGTCTCAAAGGTGAAAAGCACTTTGTCGGTATGCAAAGCTTTGATGTCTCTGGAATGTACCTTCTGCAGCTCAGTTCTTAATCACTGTATATTTTTTCACTTGGACAAAGGCTGCCTGCTAATAGCATTTTCAACCATCCTCAGCTGCTTCGCTCAGCTACGCCAAGGCCTCGGGCTGAGCTGGCTGCAGTTTCCTGGCACCATGATCCATTCCCAACTGACCAGCACTGAGGAACATTACACATTCACACCCTGAAAAAAAACTGCTTCCTCTGTAACTATGCAAATGCCAGACACGGGCAGGCAGAATTACCATTCCCCTTCCAAAGTGGTTCCTTCAGGATCATCCAAACTGGAGGCAGGGATGAGCATAAAGAGAGGGGCGTAGTGCCCTGGAGGGCACAGGCAGGAGCTCTCCTCTCTCTGGGCAGAGCAGGCTCCTCAGGAGCGTCCTGCAAGCCTAGAGGGGCATGCACTTTGGGGCAGCTCATCTCTGAACACAGGTAGCCTCTACTATCAGATTTTACTTTGATCACTGAAAACTACAGGAGCCTCAGCTCTTCAGAAGGGAAGCAGCTGCAGAGCAAGTGTGATTGCAGTATTTCTTCCCCAAAGCCCAGGGCCAGGCATCTAGCCATGCCTGCATCCTGCATGATTAACCGCCTTCCAGCCTGAGCCTGCCCTCACTCACCCGGGAGGGCGCTGGGCAGCGGGTAGATTGCAGCTGGGCTGAGCTGCTTCTCCAGCCGACCTGAACCCTCATGACCTCCATCTTTAGCAGCAGAGCTGGCATTTGGTAAATGCGCGAAAGCAGGAGTAGGGAGAGGGAGACAAAAATGCCAAGCAGCACCGCCTGGGTTGCTGAGAGGTTGGGAACAATCCCAAGGGTGGCCCCTAAGCTGGTCAGCTGCACCATCCTACCCTGAAATCCTGGGAAATAAAAGCAGTTGGGGGAAGCGAAGGAGCAGGCAGTGACAGACTGGCCACAGGTCCTTGGAGTCAGAGCTGTGAGGCTGTGCTCCAGGATTTAGGCAGGAAAAGATTAATTAGCGCCTTCAAGCCCAGCCCAGCCCATTCTGTAGAACGGAGAAGGGTTGAGGGTGAGGAAGCCTCAGGACCAAATTCACCTAAAACAAATAGACCCATAATCCTCCAGAAATAGAATCTCCAACCTCCCTCAACCCACAGTCCCCTCTCCAGCCAAAATAACCTTGCTAATAAGAATGAAGCTGCAGTGTAGGTTTGGGCAACTGGTAAACCTCACCTCCTTTGTCTCTGGGCTTTGAATGTACACATTGGCAACAGACTCTTATTCAGAAGCTTGAGTGATTTTTTTCCCCCATTCACCAGCTAAATGAGAGCCCCAAACGCTGTGGATAGCAAACTCAGAACATATATATTTGGGTACACAATGTGATTTGTGGCCCTGGTGGAGGAGGGATGGGAGGAGGAGGAGGAGCCGATACTAGTGTGTGGTGGTTATCACAGCAATAAGCGGCACCTAAGAGGAAAACAAACTTCCTTTGTGCCTTTCATAGGGTAGGGATGGACATGGGTAACAGAGGGTAGGGGAGGTTTGTAAGAGCTCACACAAGGAGTCCCCTAGACTCAGCAGCCCCGTGTTTCCCCAGAGAGGATGCCCCACGCCCCCGTCCTTCCTGCCTTCGGGCCTGCACTGGGAAGACACACTCCCAAGTGACAAATGCCTCACACTCTATGTAAGAAAGGGCACTCGAGAGTCACAGCTGTGTGTGTGCCACAGAACCCGGGGCTGGGGGAGCCCTTGAAGGTCACCCTCTGCCTTCTAAGAGCTATTGTTATACCTAACCTGGTCTAGACAAAGGAGTAGCCATTCTGTCTTAGTGATTTTTCAAAGTCTGACACCATAACGCTCTCGGATTTTTACAAAATCTGATTAAAAACTCCTTAGCCGAGTATAAATGTATCCTGCTGCAGGCCAAGTTGAGTGTATTTGAAGATTCAGATAAGGTTGCTGATGGGGAAATTTTTGTAGACGTGTGTGTGTGTGTGTGTGTGTGTGTGTGTGTGTGTTTTAAGATGGGGAGAAAAAAATGAAAAGTTTTGTCTCACTAGTGAAAATGGGGAGTGAAAGAAATGGGGAGAAAAAAGGTCAAGGAAAGGTAGGGAAAGGCAGACTTTCTGACAGCTCCTGAGGGCAATTTCATTTCTGGACAAACTCCCATCTATAGCACCAGAATTCTCAAAGGCAGGCTGGCCATGCCCCTTCATGGAGATCTAAGCCAGATGCCACATTGTCCTGTATCCAGCAAATCCACAGCCCGTGTTGTTCGTTTATTAGATAAACCCGTTATCCATCAATTCATCAATCAGCAGGTTTATTGAGGACCCTACCAGGCTTCACAAACCTGATCAATTTTTTTAATTACATCTAGCTTATATGCAGCCAAGCCCAGTAAACAAGATGAGCCCTCACACCCCACTTGGAAATGAACACGAGGAATCGCTGGCCCCTGCAATCTCACGGCCAAACACTGCAGCCCATGCTGACGAGCTCTCACGTGCTGCCCTTCACAGATGGCAGTGGTGTCGCTGACCCGCTGTCAATAATAGGATGGGTTTGGAGTGCTTTCCCAGACACAGTGATCAATCTGCCTAGGTCCAGCCACACTTTCCTCTAAAACCCTGTACAATGACATGGATTTCTAAAGAGGGTGAGCTGGAGAACGGGCACACACTATGGAAGGGCAATAAGCAAAGCGACGGACCCTCACCCATCCCCCTCACCCTCCTCCTGGTGCCCAGTCACAACTCCCCTCCCAGATCAGGGGCTTCTCCGCCACATCTCAGGGCACATGGACAATGGGACTCTCCTGGCACCTCTATGGCTGATGCACCAGGCCTCATGATCCAGTTCATTATTTTAGTTTTTGAGAAGAACTGCCACATGGATATAGTTGGAGGGCTTGTAGGCTTTCCTGGTATGGGGTCATCAAACTCTGCCCCTAGGTGCCACAGACGGGAAGCCAAGAACATAGGAGACAGCAGGAGTGCACTGCCCTGGGACCTACAGTGGCTCTGAGCCCCAGCAAATGCCCCCCACTTTCACAGTCCCAGAACTGGTCATCAAGAGGACTCAAGGTCTTTGTGTCTATCCTGCATTCCAAACAGGACTGTGCCTTCTTAAGACTAGTTAATTCATTAGCTTCTAGTCAGCCAGATCGTTAGCCACCCTCTATTTGAATCAAGCCCCCCGTCCCTGACCTCAGTATGCCCCAGTCCACCTTTTCCTCCCCACGTGAACAAAATCAATTTCAGGGCAGCCCACCAGCATTAAAAATTGCTCTACCTGAAGGTTTAAATACCTGGTGTTTGGTAAGTAAAATTTCCACACCCCAAAAAGAGTCCCAGCAACACACCCTCATAAGGGGACCCTCCAGGACTCCCTGAACCTTGCCTGGAGCCCTGGTTTCTCCAGCTGTCCCAAGTTAAGGCTCCCGTATACCTAGAGATCCAATATCGAGGTGGTCAGTCGGGTTGGTTGGTCGTCTGGCCTCCATGGCTCATGCAACAATTAATTCACCTGTCTGGCTCTCTGTCTCTGTCCCTGTGTGTGTGTGTGCGCGCGCCTGTGCGTGCCTCTCTGTTGCTGTCTCTCTGCAGGGAAAGTCGCTGGCGGGCAAGCGCCTCACGGGCCTGATGCAGTCCTCCTGACCGTTCCCACCGCAGGTCCAGGGCCTGGGCCCGCGGACCCCACGGGCAGGCGGCGACGCTCCACATCCGCAGACAGAGTTTCCTTACGGGGAGACTTGGTCACTGTGAAGGAGAAAGAGTGAGGGCAACGAAGGGCGATGGTGGGGAGACTCGGTGGGTGAACGGGGAGACCAGAAAGAAAGAGTCCACAGAGCCTGGGCTGGGCCCAGCGGAGGCTCCTGTTTACAGCCCTCTCTTCTTTGTACAGTTGTATTCCAACACTCCACTCGCTAAGAGGCCCTGATCCCAGCTCATTCAGGGGAGGACGCGTCGTGGGGTTCCTGTCACGACTACCACTTGAGATTCTATTATTATCCTTACTCCCCTGCTATCTGTGGGGTCACAGCTTCTGGCAAATTCAAGAGGAATGAGTGGACCAAGAGCACATCCAGTATTTGCATCACCTCCCTGGCACCTCCCATAGTTACAGCCACTACATCCCCATCGCCGCCTGTCATCCCTCACATCTCTGTGGCCACCCGGGTGTCACCGCCAGCACCAGGCACCGCTTTCACGTAAAATGTCCAAATCACGTCTTCAGCAAGAAAGCAACCTCATGGATTGCCCCTCCTCAAGTTCTTTCCACCCTCTTTGAGATCAGCGTTCGGAGAGGTCCCCGCCAGCCTGGTGGCTGCCCTCAGGTCCCATCACATGTCTCAAGGGTCCAGCGTTCGCAGAAGCACTGGTGTAGATGACAGAGCTTGTTTCACAGCTGCGGGAATTCTGCTGACCATCTTTTAGAAAATTATTTCATAATTTATTCTGGTTTGCCCCCTTGCTCCTTGATTTATTGCCTCATGTTTTACTCAAAATAAAACATGGCCATGAACTCAGGGGCCATTGGGATTCTCCCCTCTGGCAGCCCCAGGTAGGAGCTGGGAGGGTCCCCAGCCCAGGAGGTGGCTGGACTACAGGGCTGGCAGCCCCCACGTGGTAGTGTCCTGACAGGCATGGTGAGACCCTTGCTGGGTCAAGTCTCCTGTGTGTGTGAAGCTGGAGCAGAGTATGCTGCGAAGGGACCAGGCCAGGCCGCAGGGTTCTCCTCCCAGTCTTTATCTGAAGGCCCAGCCAAAGCACGCCTCTAAACCGGTCGCCTAGGGGAAATGCAAAAATCTGCAAAAGATCCACCTGTATTCCCTCTGTGTGTGTGTCAAAATGACCGTTTGCCAACCTGGCTGTGAGGTAATGTATGTAAAGCACCGAGTCAGGTGCCTGATACGTAGTAGGTGCTTAGCAAACGGTAGCTAATACTATCATCATTGTCATTGTTATTGTGACACCCATGAGCCCACAGACAGAGCTGTACTAAGTAACCTGTTTTTGAATCCAGACATTCACTCCCCCACTTGCTATGACTATCCTCCTTTGATCTATTTTTGGCCATAGGTAAAAAAATCTCTCGTGGGAGCATATAAACAAAAAACATAGAAGCAATAAAGCGATCGCTGGTATTTCTTTTCTCATGTAGCCAAATTCACCAGCCGGTGACCGAAGGCTCAGATGCTTGCTTATTTGCAGACCCGGCCTCCTGGGTGCTCCCCGATGACCCATCCTTCCACCCCACCACCTCCGAGTCCTGTCTATGTCTGCTTCCACACAGCCCTGTCCCCAGGGCACCAGCCTTCTGTCCCTCACAGCAGTGCCGCCACAGGCCTTAGGAGTCTTCCTTATGTTGTATCCTTGTGAGTTCTTGACGGCCATGCCCCAGTTTCCCTCTCTCGGAGGCACAGTGGAAACTGGAGAGATGACAGATGTGGAGTCCTCAGTGTCTCCAGACGTGGCAATTCTTGCTGGACACCACATGCTCAGCACAGAGGCTGGTACTTTGGAGGCAGTAACCACTTGATGAGTGCATGAATGACATGAAGCCCCATTATGGGGTCTTTTGACAGGCCCCTTTCATCCCCTTTCTCTTTGTATAAACCTCCTGTTTCAGAACAAAATTGTAGTCTAAGTTCATTTGCAGCCTTGCCCAAGGATCCCCAGGCTGTGCTGACCCCCAGGAATAGGGCAAAGGGTGTTCCCAAACAGCAGGCACCTCAGTGCCCTCAGTTATCCTGGGCAAGGGGCTTGGCTGCCCCCTGCTTCTCCCCATGGTGCAGGGGCATTCTAAGCTAGGCTGCAGACAGGGCAGGGTTGGCTTCTTGGCCATTCCTTCTGTGCCCCCTTCTTCTGACTGGTATCTCCCTGGAGATCCCCAGAGGATCTGCCCAGAGCCAGGTGGTCTCTGGCCCTGAGATAGAGCTGGCTGCAGGCTTACAAGCACTTCTGGGGACATCCAGAGGGGAGGGGCAGTAAGCACAACGGAGCTAAGGAGACTTCAGATGGACTCAAACCCAGAGCAATAACCCTCTCACACCACCCCGCGGCTAAGGCACCCATGTTCCCCAGTAGATCAAGCCAGAGGCTTGCAAGAAGGAAGTGGAATGAGGCTGCCTATCCAAAGTCCATCTACCACCCAGACCTTGGTCATGTAAGTACATTTGGAAGATCTGTTCTTGGCCCGTTCCCGATTGGCCTGGTCTACACAGCCAAAAATTCAGACTAGATTAGATGTTTGCAGGCAATTCTGTAGCAAAGCAGGTTCCCCTACCCTGTCCTGCCCGCTAGAAGCTGCCTTAGCCTCCCTGAATGGGTGTGGTCTCTGGGCCTAGGACTCCTCCCTAAGAGGAAAAGCGCTCTCCAGCCACATCTTAGCAGCCCCACAGCCACAGCATCAGGGCAGCTGCAGCAAGTGACCAGCCACCCATCGGGTTAGATACACAAGGCACCAGGCACTGGCATCTGACTAAAATAACCTTTCCCTACATGGGAAGAAGAAAGCTTGTAGGTTGGCACATATAAATGTCCAGCCACAACCAGATGGCCTGACCTAAGCAGCAGGAACTCTCTTGGGAGGAGCCTTCTGCCCTTCCAGAAAGTGATGTGTCAGCTTTGTTCTCCTGGAAAGGTGTTGCTATACCCCAGGAACAAAGCAAGGCCCAACTGCGAGTGCAGTCAGCCGGACCTGTGCTCCAGGCTTACCGCCGCTGAGTGGCCATGAGGGGGCCCCGGCCAGCACCCTGGGAGGGACCTCTTGCGACTCTGAGTTGCAGCTTGGACTAGCTGAACACATGGGGACATGCTCCAGGGGCTTCTTCCCTGGCAGGATTCCTGGGATGTTCTAACTACCTCACCAACAGGACGCTGAGCCGGGAGCCTGCCACCCTACTGGCTCCCTTGGTGATTATGGAAGGTGATGTTTTTCCTAAAATGCATCCCTCCTGTTCTGCTCCAAATACATGAGCTTCAAAAACCGCCACCAGGAAAGCCTTCCCAGAAGAGGGAAAGGATTGAGGGCTCTCTTCCTTTGGCCCCTGCAAAATGTATTGGAGGGAGGTGTTGCTGCAAGGTCCAGGAGCTGGGAAGCTCTGGGCTCGGGGGGAGATAATGCACCACCAGCCTCGAAAAGGAGCTGCCCAAGTTGAATATGTAGCAAAGACCATGGGATAAGTTGAATAGTGGCCAAATGAATCACTAATAACTCACCATGGGACCCTCTGAAGAGAGGCCTATGCTCGTGTAACCATAGCAACAGCAGATGCCAGCAACCTACTCATTAGTACCACCCAGTGATAAGGCATCCCCTGGGCTAGACCCAGGGGCCATAAAGTAGCAAAGTAGCAAATGTAGCAATAAGGGGCCCGGGTCTATGTGGCGACAGGGTCCAAATGACCAGGCCTCGGCCCTCTCCCCAGCCCCAATGAGGGCTCAGAGCCAGCTGCTGTCAGCTGTCTGGGGAGGGAAGGCCCTGCTCCACACCGGGGACCCCTGTTCTATACTCTAAGCCCACTCACCGCATGATCACGGACACGTCGGAATGGCCTCCTCTTAGTGCATGTGGTTCTCATTAGTTTATTTTTCTGGAATTTGGGGATTGGACCCCAGAACCAAACATGCTGGTACGGTCTAAAAATAAATGACTTGAACCCACTTCAATCCAGCTAACTCTGTGTGGCTCCTTGGTTTGGGGGTTTGTTGGGCAGAATGTGCCTCTAGAAAAATCAAACACCCCTCCGCACACCCCATCCTTCCCCATTATCTCACACACACACACACGTACGTACGTCTGTTTCCTTCTCACTCCCAACCAGGCTGCCAAGCAGCACAGAAAAGCCAGAGCTCTGGGGCATTGGACTCATTCTGTTATGTAGGGACAGTGGTGTCACCAGAAGGCCAAAGTCCCTGACTCTGCCAGGGTCTCCTTGACTGGGGGATTCTCCAGGCCCCACTGTCTGTACTCAGGTATAAAACCCTATGGCTGCTCTGACACCCTCTTGAAGAAGATCCCAGGGTCGAAGTCTGCTGTATACAGACGGTGCTTCTTACACGGAGTCTGTTTCCTGAGTGACAGACAGTTGCATTTCCCACTAACACCAAAGCAGCCGGACTCTGAAAGCCTGAGCATCAGGCTGACAAGAGGAGGACGAGCGCAAGGTAAAAAGGCGGTGCTAGTGTACTGCAATCCCTCTATGAATGACAAGGCCAACACCTAGCTGCATACTTCAGTGGCAGAAATTTTGCTCCTAAAGGTAGAAATGATTTCAGAGGCATGAGAATGGGATCCCAGTCACAGCTACAAGGGAACCAACTCGTCTCTCAACCCCTGGGCCACCTGCTTGTGTAGGATTTTCTGCCCCACAGAGTCAAGATCAAGGTCACATCTGCCTCAGGTCCCTAACATGTCCCACCTCACGTCCTGGTCCACCCCCAAAAGAGCCATGCTTTCCTGTCCTCTTTGACCATGGCCACCACCTCCAGGGAACCCAGAGCTGCGCCTGCCTTCTCAGCTGGACTATCTGGCTTAGTTCCAGAATCTTTGCTTATCAGGCTGTTGCTGTGCATGCACACTACCCTACTGACCGCCAAGAGCAGAGCTCTGCTGTCAGGCCCAGAATCAAGGTGGAGATTTGGGGCTACCAGCTATAACACAAAAAGCTGTGCACACCCAAGAATGAGAGCCGTCCTGATAGCTGCCTCTCTCCCTATACCCTTCTGGGGACTTGTGGCATAGCAGGCATGAAGCTGTCATTTCCTTTGCTGCTAGCCTCCAATTGTCCATTGATCCCAGCCTCTGAGGAACCACCGGGGCCTCTGTGAGTGTCTCTGGTCCTAGAACCTTTCCTGGGATGTGGCAGCCTCCAAAGCCAAGTAGTTCTCTGAGACGCGTATCCCCTCCTGGGCCCACAGAGCTCTGCCCAGCAGGCTCTCCCTCCGCCACCCTTCCTTTGCAGAAACACCCATAGGAACCCCTGGCCCCTGCTGTGGGACTTCCGATACCAGTAGCTGGGCCCCTTTCCCTGTACCCAGCCCTTCAGCACCCACAGTGGGGGTTACTGGATCTGCACCAGACCCCGTACACAGAGGGGTATGGCCCCCTGTCCAAAAAGAGGCTGCGGGATCTGGCTAATTTTAAAGGGGCCTGGGTTGTGGGGTGTAGCCACGTGAGCTCCATCTGTCACAGAGCTCTCTGGTACGCTCTTGCTCACTTACAGCGTGGGCTCAGTTCTCCTCAGAGCCCGGAGGTGTCCTGGCCAGGTCTGGCTTATCTCAGCAGACAAAATAAAGAAACAGCCTCTGAGTGCAGAGCCCCAGAGCCACCCTCATTCTGAGCCTTAGTGTCCTCATTTGTGAAACAAGAATGAGAGTTTCAAAATCTTTGGGTGGCTGTGAATTAATCCAGAGGGCTTAGCCGGGGCCTGTCACATGGTAAATGTTCACAGAATGGGTGCTGGTGTTAGCTGGAGCCATGTCTGAGACAGGCATTGAAAGGCAGTGAAGGCCGGGTATGTTTGCAAATCCCTGCCAGATAGATAACCTCCCCAACAGCCTAGCCCCTGAGAGCCGCCCTTCCCGCCAGCCTTGAGGCTGTGGGCTTTGTTTGCCTGTGTGGGCAGCGGCCTCTCTCTGCCTCTCACAAGCCCCTGGCTCCCTTCTTCCCAGCGAGGGCCTGGTTCCCTGTGTGTCACTTGGGTGGCCTCAATCAATAGCCCTGCGTTATGCCTGAGAAACAGCCAAGTGGCGGGCCAGGGGCCTCCTCCCCAGACCCCGCATGGAAAATGGAAACAGTACAGATTCCCACTGCCCATCTAGATTCCCGTTTGTCCGATGGGCCTCATGGCTACTTCCATGGGATTTGGACTCTGAGCTCTTGTTCCAAAATACTCCATTACAGGCCAGTGACTCTGCCTTCTGACCTAGGACAAGGACCTGCCTCCATTCTCTGAGAACACCTGGCGTCCAAGGGAACACATGGACCTCCACGGGAGGGGCAGCCTCGTTCCTACAGTTTCCAACCAAGAAAATAAAGCCTGGTTCTTCTCTTTCTCCCATTACATCACAGGATGGCTTTGGGTCGGGAAGGGGCAGGAGGGATCAGGGAGGGGACATTTAAAACATGAGACAAGTCCCTGGATATCTCTTCCTGTGGCCTTGCCTGTGATCGCACTCTCAGTAGAGAACAGTGAATATTAACACAGGGAGGAACCTGTGAGATTCTCTGGTTCTCTGGTGTGTGTGTGTGTGTGTGTGTGTGTGTGTGTCTTTTAGTTTATTAAGCTATAATTTACCTACATTAAAATTCACTGTTTTATATTACAACACTGTTATCAGTTTTGACAAACATATACAATGATATAACCACCACTGAAAATCAAAATAGGGAATAATTTCATACCCCAAAATGTTCCCGTGCCCCTTTATAGTTAATTCCATCCACCTACCCCTCTGTTCCCGGAAGCTGCTGGTTTGTTTTCTCACCCTGTAGTTCTGCCTTTCTTAGAAAGCCACATACAGGCCAGGCTCACACCTGTAATCGCCGCATTTTGAGAGGCTGAGGTGGCTGGGTCACCTGAGGCCAGGAGTTTGAGACCAGCCTGGCCAACATGGTGAAACCCCATCTCTACTAAAAATACAAAAATTAGCTGGGCATGATGGCAAGCACCTGTAATCCCAGCTACCCGGGAGGCTGAGGCACAAGAATCACTTGAACCCAGGAGGTGGAGGTTGCAGTGAGCCGAGATCACACAATTGCTGGCAGGCAACAGAGTGAGACTGTCAAAAAGGAAGGGAGGGAGGGAGGGAGGGAGGGAATGAATGAACAAGGAGTTATGCACTATGTGACCTTAGCCTGTCTTCCCTCACTTAGCTCAGTGCACACTGTTGCACATCTAGGTAGCACATTCCTCAGCCTTTTGTTTTATCCATAAAGAAACTGAGGCCCTCAGTGGGAAGAGCAGAGAGAGTTGGAGGAGCAGGGCTTAGCGTCTAGGTCATGACTACCACCCAGCCCCTCAGGTTGATGGGCCATACTTCTTCACTAAAAAGTCACCTTTTTAACCCCTCAAAATATGTGAGCCCCTGTTTGAGAAAGCATATGATCACAGAACCTACACATTGAAGAGAACGCACGCTTTCTTCTAATAGAAGCTACTTAAAGTCAGTCCTCTGTATCCAGTTTCCATGGATTCAACAACCATGGATGAAAAATATTTTTAAAAATTAAAAAATAACAATACAACAGTAAAAATACAAATTAAAAAACAATATAGCATTAAAATGATTTACACAGCATTTACATTATATTAAGTATTATAAGTAATCTAGAGAGAATGTAAAGTATATAGGAGGATGTGCTTTGGTTACAGACAAATACTACACCATTTTATAAAAGGGACTTGAGCCTCCTTGGATTTTGGTATCCATGGGAAGAGGGGGCAGTCCTGGAACTAACCCCCCAATGAATATTGAGGGACAACTGTACCTGGAAACAAAGGGAAGTAATGGTACTTATCAGAGTGTGAAATGGAATTATAAAGGGGCACAAAGGGGTAATGGAATTATTCTCCATCTTGATTTTTGGTGGTGGTTACAGCATAGTATAAGCAATAGTGAATATCAGAGTGAAGCATTATCTATTAAGTTAGCAGGCAGTGCTTGACCGGCTCCTACCAATAACTCTGGAGTTCTCCCATGCCTTCTCCAAATAGATTAACACAGATTTAGCAAAGTGATAAAAGCTAACTGTAAACACAGTGCTGGAACAGAACCCAGGGACATGGGGATCCAGGGTAGAGTGAGACAGCCATGAAAACCAGGTCAACTGGAGGAGATGACCCAGGGGTCCCCTCAGTGAGAGATCTAAAAATTCACAAATTCCAAATAATTGGAGTTTTGCTAAGCAACATTATGAACTCATGAATTTAAATATATTTAATATATTTTGATCCATTGCATTTATTGTGTTTTTTGATATCCAAAGTGTCCCATCTTTGGCCAGTGAGAACCTGAGTCTTTAGACATGACCTTGATAATCTTTGGGAATTTCATTGCTATCTGGTATGAGAGCATAATCCAGATCTGTCTTGTACAGTTCCTCTCCCATACCTAAGTTTCAAGTAAGTGAAAGTCTATGAATGCTTAGCTATAAAATTAGAGGGTCCTGTGATGGACTTTTCCTATGTAAACTGAATCCCCCACGCCTCCAGATTATTAGAATTGAAAATTCCTTTAACAGTTAACCAACTCAGAGCTTTCATTCTACATAACAGGAAACAGAGGCCCAGAAACATCAAGTGACTTACATAAGGTTATACAGACTTATGGCAGGGCAAGGATTAAAGACTAGGGTCCCTGACTCCCGGTCTCATGCTTACCATGGCCTTTCCTCTCCTTATATGTCCTCAGCCCATCAAGTCAGATCTTCCACTGAAGCTACACCCAGCCTTGCTCTGTGTGCTGAAAGGTGGACACAAAAAGTAGAAATACCCTGATTTCAAAACTCATGACAAGGCTACAGTAATCAAGACAGGTCAGTGTAATACTGGTAAGAGGAGAGACATATAGATACATGGAATCGAATTGAGAGTCTAGAAATAAACCCATGCATTTATAGCCAACTGATTTTTAACAAGAGTGCCAAAACAATTCATTAGGGGAAAGAATCATCTTTTCAACAAATGGTGCTGGGATAACTAAATGAAACAGAAGTAGAAAAATGAAATTTGATTCCCTACCTCACACCATATACAAAAGTTAACTGAAAATGGATAGAAGAGCTAATACTATCACACTGTTAGAAGAAAACATAGAAGTAAATCTCCCTGATCTTGGATTGGGCAATGGTTTCTTAGATAAAACACTAAAAATAAAAACAACAAAATAAAAAATAGATAAATTGAACTTTAACAAAATTTTAAACTGTTGTGGCTCAAAGAACACCATCAATAAAGTGAAAAGATATCCCAGATTAGGAGAAAATATCTGGCTATCAAGGTATTTATATTTAGAATATACCCAGAACTTTTAAAATTCAGTAATAAGACGAATAAATAATGCAATTAATTGATGGGCGAAGGATCTGTACAGATATTTCTCTAAAGAAGATACACAAATAGCCAACAAGCGCAGGAAAGGATGCTGAACATCATCAGACACTAGAGAAATGTAAATAAATTCCATGATGAGATACCACTTCACAACCACTGGGATGGCTATAATAAAAAAGGCAGATTTTAACAAGTGTCAGTGAGAATGTAAAGAGTTCTGGAATATAAAATAGTGGTAATGTAAAATGCTGCAGCCACTTTGGAAAACAGTCTGAAATTTCCTCAAAATCATAAAAATAGAGTTACTCTATGATGCAGCAATTCCATTCATAGGTATACACCCAGGAGAAATAAAAACATACAGCCATACAAAAATTTGAACACAAATGTCCTTAGCAGCATTATTCATAATAACCAAAAACTGGAAACAACTCAAATGTCTGTCAACCGGTAAATGGGCTAAACAAAATGTGACATATTCATACTATGGAATATTATTTGGCAATAAAAAGGAATGAAGTATGGATACACATCACAACATGGATGAAACCTGAAAACATTATGCTAAGTGAAAGAAGCCAGTCACAAAAGACTATAGATTGTATGATTCCATTTACAAAGAATGTCCAATAGGCAAATTGATAGAGACAGAAAGTAGACTAGTTGTTGTCTAGAGACAACAACTCTCTAGGAGATTGGCAGGATGGAAATGAAAAATCACTACTGATAGGTATAGAGTTTCTTTGAGGAGTGATGAAAATGTTCTAAAATTTATTGTAGTGATGTGCACAGATTGTGCAAAATTCTGTGGATATAATTAAAAGCATTGACTTACATACTTTAAACAAATAAATTGTATGGTATGTGAATTACATTTCAGTAAAGCTGTTAAAAAAAACAACAACAACAAACAAAGAAAGAGACGGTAAGAAGGAGGGAGAGAGGGAGGGAAACAGGAAAGGAGAGAGGGAGGAGAGAAAGAAAAAGAGCGGGAGGGAAGGAGAGAGAAGTCCAGAATACATAAATAGCTCCTATTCACCTCTTCTCCAACCAAAGATGCCCACCTCTATCTACCCTAGTCTGTGAGTTGTGGCCTGGCTGCGCTCAGAATTTCTCTAAGCCAGTTCCATCCTCTTCTGCTGGCTCTCTGCTTGCCACCCTTACAAAGCTGTTCTGCAGCAACCAATCCTGGGTTCCCTTCCTGGGAGGGAGGCCCTCACTTAGGGGTTAAGGAAGCTGCACACACACACACACACACACACACACGACTGTGAGCTGATCTATTGAGTTAAATGCTCCTATTCATGCAAGACTTTGCCAAGGTGAATTCACTGAGCCCTCAGATAAATGCATCAAGCCAGAAACAAAGGGAAAACATTGGGAGCAAACCAAAAGATAAATTACAAATTGGATTAGTGGATCTTCCTCTCTGTCTGCCACGGAAGCATGCTATTAGCTATCCAGACATGCCCAGTGGTTTGCAACACCCACACACACATACAACATCCACGATGCCCCTCCCTGGTCAGGCACAAAGCAGAGGTGACCTTGACACTTCTCACTCCTAAGCCTTTGGCACTCAGACTCATGGCTGCTCTCAGGATTCTGAGCTTTGGGCAGGAAAAAACGAACTTTCTCTTTGGCTCTCTCCCAGGGTGCCAGCTGGTGAGCCCACAGAACTTCTGCCAGTTCACTCACACAGTGTTCTGTGACTTTCCCCAGTCCCTGCTGCCTCCTCCCACCCCCTCCACGGTCCAGCCTCATGTTATGGCAGAACAGGAGTGACCACCCCAGCAACTGGCATTGCAAAGAGGAAGGCAGGAGTGTGTCTTCTCCCAGAAAAAATATAGGAGTGAGGCCGGGCTTGGTGGCTGCCCTGATAATGACCCAGGGGGAAGATCTGATAGAAGGTATATCTGAGGACATTTAAGTCGAGGAGTGCTTATTGAGAGTGGCCATGTGGCAGGTGTTATACCACCTACTAAGCTCAGAGAGTTGAGAGAAAGTGGTTCTTGTCCTCAAAGACCACATCTTCTGGTAGAAGTTACAGATATGTAACCAACCTACTGTGATGTGAGTAAGAGGGGCATAGGTACAAATAGAATGCACATGGCGAGGGGCAACTCATTTGCCCTAGGAGGAAGTGGAGAAGGAGGTAGCGTGAAAAGCCCCCACCTGTTGAGGGTGCAGTGGGTGGACTTCATGAGCAGAGTGTGCAGTGTGGGCCACTGGAGTGGGCACAAAGGCTGAAAAAGGTCAGACCTAGATACCAATGACAGGTCATGATGGCTCCAACAGGTTAGGGCCTAGCAGTAAGGGTGCAGAGAGGGAAAGATTCATAAGATGCTGCAGTAGAATGTAAAGCCTCTGGTGACTCAATGAATATGGGGTTAGAAAGGGAGAGGTGGGCGTTGAGGATTTCAGAGGATTCAAATCAGGGTGGAGAAACTGTATGGAGCCAGTAGATACCAGAGCTGGTTCCAAAGTGGGTGAGGATAGAGCTGGCAGCCTAGGAGTGAGTTATCTGGAAATATAGGCTGTAAGGTAGGTAAATGGTAGGAGGTAGCATTCAGAGTTTATTGTTTCAGAGGTAGAGCAATTGTGAAGTAACCACGGTGTGCCATGGGGTAGTTGGACTGGAGAGGCATACAAGGGTCATGATGGAGAAGATGAGGATTGTGTAGGTCATCAGGGGACATTGGAGTTACTCAGAATGACAGCAGGAGGTGAAATGGAGGAAGAGCCTGGAAGCCGGGGACTGGTGCCCTTGTCCTGGGGGAATATGGAAATGTGACCTGGAGGTTCATAGGTGAGGGCATTGAGGGTGAGGAGAGGATAGAATAAACAACCCATGTTCCTTCAGAAGGAGATGGGCTCTTGGACAGACTTCATAGGTTGGTGGCCTGAAGGCAGCAAGGACAGGAAAGGGATGGGCATGCTTCCAGCTCCAGCCAGATTGCCTGCAGAAGGACATCTGGAACGAACCTTTCTCCACCACCTCCATCAGTTCTGCAAATAACGTATTATATATTTCAAAATAGCTAAAAGAGAAGGTTTCGAATACTCCTACCACAAAGAAATGGTAAATGTTTGAGGTGATGAATTTGCAGATTACTCTGATTTGATCATTACACAATGGACACAGGTGTCAAAACATCCATAATGTACACCATAAAAATGAGCAGTTATTATGTGTCAATTTAAAATAAAATACATATATTTAAAAGCAGTTCCATTTTCAAGCCAGCCTATCTGAGCCCCAGATTGGCTTGCTTTGGGCTCCCTGCCCTCGTTCTGGCCAGGCATCCCACCCGTCCTTCCTGAACTGCTCTGGGAATGTCTCCTCAGACGGCCAGAGCCAGAGGCTCCCGTTCCTGTCTTCACGGGCCATCTTGTAGAACTGCCTCACAAGCAAGGCAGTCTGAGGCCGACAGCACTTTGGTTTTTCAGTCATTCGACCCTTCCATAGATTCTAGGTGAACTGCCTCACACCAAATTCAAGTCTCCTTGAATACAATTGAGGAAAGCTCTCTTGTCACATTTTACTTTCCTTTCCTTGAAAGTACCAATTTTATTCTCCCAGTTTTTCTATATAGGATATTTTCTCCAGTTCCTATAAAACCAGTTTAGACATGTCTCTGTTTGGCCATGTAAGGGGGCGTATATTACACACACATATGGAGTTCCCAACAACAAAAGAAGATTGTATTTTTCTCCTTCCAAAAAGTACATACAGAGTCTTCATTGAATAACATTATCCTATCTATAGTAGAAATAAAATAAATGGTGATAATATGTAGCAAAGGGATCCAGGTTTCCAACACAATGATGTCATTCCTTTCATATACTGTTGGCAGCAAACAGATTGCAACACATCTGTAATCTCATAGAATACTTTCAACACCTTGAAACATAAACCCTTTTCTCTGTTCATTTTAGCTGTGTGGAACAGAATTATTTGCAAAAACATCATCAAAATGAGTATCTGTTACAATATCGTTTTGTGATAACAGACATGTGATACTTGTTCTTTGAGCCATGCTGTGGTCCCACGATGCAGACAGATTTGGGGAGCTAAAATCTGACTCTCTTCTTCCTCACTGTCAATCAGGGCTTCTCAGCATGATGGATCCAACTGCCCCTTTCCAGTCCCTCAGTGCTTCTAACTTGCTGCCCACTATACCTTGGCAAGAACTGATGATTTTCAGAGAAGATCCAAAATATTAGTAATATTAATTTACAACAAATTCTGAATCTGGGCTCCGGTTTGAGAGTCTAATGCTCTGAGACGTCCTGTGCCTTTCAGGTGAAGTAAACACATGGGCTTTGTGGAAGCATTTGCCTCTGTTCAGAGAACTACTTCCTTTTATTTCTGGAACATCAGTGCAATCTGTATAGTGAGGCTGTGGGAAGAGGGCCCCAGGCACCTGAGGCTGCACCCCATTTTATCTGCTAAAGTCATCTTCATGCATATCTACACTGAAGTTCCCAACAGGGGGCTGTAACAGGCAGGTATATTATTTGACAATAACAATGATGCCTGAACTGCCTTCATTATAATCAGTAACTCCTGAGTGATACAATGTTACCAATCATTTCTCTTTGCCCAGAATTCTCTATTCATAACCATGTGTAATTCATATCTATATGAAAATTTTCTGAGAAACTAAGTTGAAAGTTTGAAATGTGATCTACTGAGGGTGGTCCACTATGGCTGAATTCTGGACATCAAAGAAGAAACAGGGCATTCTCTTATTTAAACATGGCCAGGGTTCCACATTCCTGCAGCATTCACCAGCTTAGTGCTGACCATTTACTCTTCTCTCCTGCCTTTTCTACCTCTGTATTGGGTCCTTTTTACCGCCCCCCACCCCCGAAAAACACCCATCCTGAGTCCAGTTCCAGTTCTTACCATCCTGCCCGGGGAATAGCTCAAATGTCACCAGGGAAACATCAAGACACATATAATTTAAAGAAAGCTGGGTTAAGTTTTGTCCATGCACATAATGAAAATGCCCGTAGTGCTCCAGGTACACATGATGCTGGAAGCACTGCCTACCTATCGGGCAACTCAAGACTGCATGGTGACTTCCGTGTCATATGTCCTTGGAAAGAGTCCAGCACAGCCCTCACAGGAGAAAGCCACTTCTTCATGCCACTGAGCTGCTATTTCCACATCTGAGGGACACAGGAAGAGCAAGATTAGTGGTGATCTAACCTGAGCCGTTGGCCCCAGTAACAGATGGGCTTGTTGCTTTCAAAACCCAGAATACATCTCTCTTTAAACACAAAAAGAAGTCAGAGGTAAGACTCCCAGCATGAGCTACCTTGAGGCAGAGTGCAGAGGCTGCATGAGTGGCTGGGGAATTGGTACAGGATAAAAAGCTTTTCCTCTCCCTCCTTGACCTCTAAATGCTCCAGCCCTTAGAGTAAGTGGCTGAAATGAACTGACCTTCCCTTATGTCTGGATTCTCTCTCTTTAACCAAGAATGCAAACAGCCCAATCTACCTGCTCTGACAATTAGATCTTAGATTTCCTCATGTGAAAGATACTTCTTTTACTAATTTTAGGAAAGGAATGCTCTTAAACTTTTTCTTTGGCTTTGGAGAAACTTCATTATTTTCTGGGACATGTTCCCATCCTCCTCCTCCCATAGGACATGCCTCCCTTAATAGCACCCCCTGGGTCCCACCTCCTCACGTAACAGCCTAGGAGGCAACCGCTAACCCTCCTTCTCCTTCAGCCGCTCTGCCCCACCTGCCATCAAATCCTGTGAAATCTGTGTTTACTCCATCCCTTCCTACATCCTCTTAGCTGAGGTCCAGAACTTGACCTTCACTATTTGCAATAACATCCCCGTCCCCAGTCAAAATCTCCAGCACTAGAAAAATATATCTGTTTCCTGCTTAAAAACATCTAAATGGCTCCCTATTCCCATTGAAATTCACTCAGTGCAATTTCACTAACATGAATTGAGCACCGATGATGCGTTGGGCACTGGGGTAGTGTTGGGATGCAAAGGCGAATGAGGCATAGTCTGAGCCCTTCAAGAGTTCACAGTGAGACAGGCACACAGCGGGGTATGGCTTCCTAGGAAAAGTGCCAAAGTAAAAGAGAACTGTAAAAACAGTTTGGAATTCTGGGGGCCAAGAATACTACAGAATACGGGTGATATTTGAGCGAAGGCTTAATGGGTGAGTAGGCATTTGTCAAATGGACACTGATGAAAGGGATGCTGAGGGGTCTTTCAGGGAAAGGAAATGGCTTGGGCGAAGCTGTAGAATTATGGTCATCTACGGCATTTGGGGAATAAGCAAGTGGGGTGGTGTGAGAGCCTAGAGAATGGGACCCAAGATGAGATCAAGTCTGCAATCCTTAGGAAAAAGCACCAACCTGTGTATCAACCACCTGCATCAGCCTATGTTCTTGTCTCACCTCTAGCTACTCCTTCCACTCTACTGCAGTCCCAAAGTCAGTCAGTCTGTCTCTGTCCGTTTGTCTCTCTCTCTCTCTCTCTCTCTCTCTCTCTTCCCCATGCCTCAGATCTAACTGACTGGGTACTTGATCAATGGCCTACCCTAAGGAAAAGGGATGACCCCAGTGTGACCCCCACAAGAACTCAGAGGGAACAAGTGCAGGTCCTCCATGATCACCATCTGGAAGCCCCTAAATGGTTCAGGGTCTCTAAATAGGTAATAATTGTCCCTGGCCATCACTGTCATGTGCCACATTCACCATCTTTAGTAAAAGGCCATCTAAATCAGGCCAGAGCACAGCACTCTGTCTTGGCTGCTGCACCAGACAAAAAAACAGTCAGCCAAATAATAAAGCCGATCAGAATGCATCCCTCTTCCATGGCTCTATCAAGGGGCTATGGGAGAGCAGAAAGGGGAAGAAATGTCCAGTCCTGTTTTCCTGAGACACTAAAGGGAAGCCTGTGGACCTGAAATCAGGGGCATCTCTCTTGGGGTGAGGCATTCCACAGCCCAGGGATGACATCTAGTGACAATGCCCAGGCTCTCTAAGCATCCTGGAGACTTATCCCTTAGAACGCTGGCTGCTCAACACTCACTAATTTGGCATAGGAAACTAGGAATGGACAGCAAAGGGTGTCGGCCCTGATCACAAGGTAATTCATAATCTCGTCGGGTAGATAAGGCCCAGGAATAGCAACAAGTAAACATGGCAGCATATAATAAGGTGCCCATCTCGAGGCCATTGCAGTAACTAAGATCTTCAGACAGTAAAAGTCATGTTAGTGTGGACTGGGGCCATCAGGGATGGATTCAAAGAATAAGTGGATGGGGCATGAATTGAACCATAGAGATTGGGTGAGATTTGGACAATAGGAAAGAGGGACAAAGTGCAACCCAAGGGGAATAATATCAGCTAAGGCACTAATGAGGACACCTAGCCTCTTAAATTGGGAGACACCTTGATGTTCATCCATCTAAATTCTTAGCTACTGCAAAAATCCTTCTCAGCACCTTGACCATCCAACTTCTTAATTCAGTGCTGTAAGAGTAAGAGGCAATAATTAATGGAGGGACTGTATGACAGACACAAATTCCTCTCTGTGCTGCCTCTCCTGGTAGTGACACCTTTCTCCCAGTGACCAGCATCCTAAATCTTAAAATGTCCTGCCTTGTGACTCAGAGGACAACACTTCCCTAGACCCTGTATCTCAGCAAAAATGTACTCCCCACCCAGGGCGACAGCTTTGCCCTGCAGGAGAGAAGCAATCAGTTCCCATCCTTGGCATCCATATTCATGGAGAATTGTTCTTGCTCTGACCTGTAGCCCTGATTGGGAACTGAGGCTGATGGTCCCCAGAAGTGCACTTTAGGAATTAGCCCACAGCCATCTGCCTTTCCTCCAAGCAACTCAGGCCCTGGGAGGAATGCACAGCTGTTTTCATTGCAGTCACAGAGAAGCATGAGATCGGGCAAGGAGAAAGGGAGGCGACACCTTTCAGAGCCAAGGCTACTCTCAAGAATGTTTGAAGGTTATTAGTGTGGTTGTAATCAGGCTATTAGACAAATGCAGATGGAGAATGAAGTGGCTTTGAAATTGCTTTTCAGAGAAAGCAGAGTCTGTGTTGGTGTACTATGCACATGATCTCTTTCAAGCAGCTCTTCAGCTTCCTACATGGCCAAGATAGGACTCAGGTCTCCAGCTAACCACAGTCAGAGGTATTCACTTCCCTGGGCCTCAGGAGTGAGCAGGATCTGCCAGGAAAAGCCCTGCCTTCAACGTGGTCTGCCTGCCTTATGGGAGCAAGTGCAAGCCACGAGCCACCTTCTCATATTCAGTCAGGGTCCAGAGTCCCTGCAAGGGTGGTTGGCTCGGGAACACTTCTCTTTAGTTCACAGGCAAGTAGCCTCATTCTGCACTCCAGGGTTGGCAGTGTCCAGTGCCCAATGCCACGCGTGACCATCCCATCCCCTTCAGGCTGTTAAAGGGGAATCAGTAGCAGTCTCATGTCTAGGGGCAGCCTCTTGAGGAGAGAGGGATCCTCAGAGTTCCCAGTAGATAAAGCCCCTTGCCCAGCTCCTTCTGGGCCACTTAGTGGATCCAGGCCTTCTTCTTCAGAGGCTACAGGAAGAGGAAAGTATGTTTGTACCTGCTGCTGCTTGGGATTCCTTGTCTTAGTTCATGGCACCCCATCTATCCATACCTCCAGGGCTAAGGTTTGGCTCTTATCTTTTCCCTCATCTGCCTCCATATCCAATCAGTTGCAAATTCTATTTTTATATCTTTCAGACCGACTACATTCCTCCTTCCTGACTGCCACTCAGGTTGATTCCAGCTCCCATCACGACAGCTCAGCAGGGCCTTCTGCATGCAATCCAGCCCTTTTCAATCCATTTTCCACACTGCAGCCAGAATCATCAGAAATTTCAGGTCTGATCCTGTAATGCCTCTGATCAATCCTTCAGTAGCTCTTGTTGCCCTTAGGATGTGTGTCCAAATGCCTCTCTGATCCCTTGCACATGCTTAAACCTAGCTGCTGCCACACTGAAACTACCTGTGGTGTCCCAGGTGTTCTTCTACTCTCACTAGCAGCCTATGCACATGCTGCCACCTTTGCCTGGAACACTTTCCCTTCTCCCCCTACAAAACCAAATCCCATTCTTCCTCCAGAACTTGACCCCAAGAGCCGTCTCTCTCTAGAAACCTTCTCTGGTTCCTCTTCCCTCCAAACTTGGAATAAGGGTCTGTCTTAGTCTGTTTTGTGTTGCTATAACAGAATATGTGGGGCTGCATAATTAACCAATAAGAGTTTTATTTAGCTCATGGTTCTGCAGGCTGGGAAGTTCAAGGGCATAGCCCTGGTTTCTGGTGAGAGCTTTCCTGCTGATCACAACATGGCAGATCAAAGGGAAATGGACACATGCGAAGACACAAAACCCAGAGGTATCCTGGCTGTATATCGACCTACTTTCATGGGAACTAATTTGTTTCCCAGGGAAAGCAATCCAGTCTTGCCAGAGGGAGAACTCACTACCAGGAGAAAGTGCTGAGCCATTCATGAAGGATCTGCCCCTAAGACCTAAACACCTACCATAGGCCCTACCTCCCAATGCCACCGTATTGGGGATCAAATTTCAACATGAGTTTTGGTGGAAACAAACCATAGCAAAGCACAGCAGGGTCCCCTCCATGAGCTATTACAGTGTATTAATCTGTAATACTTATCTCCCCTGCCTGCCTGTGGGCTCTTACAGGGCAAGAATGCTGTTGTACTCAACTTTATATCCCCTGTATCTATTACAGCATGTAGCAATAACCATTTCAAAGGTATTATATGATTAAATTCATGGAAAAGGCTGTAAATTGCCCAATGGGGCAATAGCTTGAGGTGAGCATAACTGAAGATTAGGATGGCAGAATCACACATGCAAAATAGATGGCAAAATCACATATGAAAACCAAATATGCAAAACTGAGATATGTTTTCAAATGGAGTACCTGTAGCTCAGGGTTTCCCTTACAGTTTTGGCTGGTGTGTTCCACCCAGACCCATACAATCAAATGTGTTGACTCTTGGTTCTGTGAGTCTTATCACCGACCCAAAGAACAATGTCTGTTCATTAGCATGTAGTGTAGCCTGACTAGGTATTGGATGAATGACGTGGCTATGATGCAATGACTAGGGGAATAATCACACCCTCCACCCTGTCTGGTTCATCCTGGTGTGGTGATTTTAGGTGTCAACTTGACTGGATTAAGGGAAACCCAGAGAGCTGGTAAAGCATTATTTCTGAGTATGTCTGTGGGGATGGTTTCTAAAGAGATTGGCATTTGAATCAGTGGACTGAGTAAAAAAAAATAGCCCTTACTTTTTGTGGGAAGATACTTTCTAATCAGCTGAGGGCCCAGGTACAAAAAAGGGGCAGAGGAAGGGCAAATTCATTCCCTTCTGGAACTGGGACACTCTTCTCCTCCTTTGGACATTAGAACTCCAGGATCTCCAGCATTCAGACTCTGAGACTTGCACCAGCAGTCCGCCGGGGTCTCAGGCCTTCAGCCTCAAACTGAGAGTGACACCACACGCTCTCCTGCTTCTCAGACCTTTGGACTTGAATACAGCCATGCTACTAGGTTCCCTGATTCTCCCGCTCTCAGAAACCTGTCATGGGACTCCTTGGCCTCCATAATGGTATGAACCAATTCCCCTAATAAATCCTCTCTCATATATCTATATCTCGATCTAGATCAATGATAGTTGGCTGGCTAGATAGATAGATAGATGATAGATGGATGACAGATCCTATTGGTTCTGTTTCTCTGGAGAATCTTGACTAGCACACACAGGAGCATTGCTGTGTCAAGATGTGCTTTGGGCTGGAGTAAAATAATCTTTGACACATTTGTCCACTCTCCCAGAGTGTTGATCTCAGAGTGGATCAATGGGAGTGATGCAAGAACACAGTCTTCTGAGCTGGTATTTGCTGGTTCCATGAAAAAGTGAAGGAAGGCTGATTAAATCACAACCAAGTCACAAAGTGGAAACTGCTTCCCTCTGGCTCAGCCTTCTTCTTGGGTCAGCTTTTCTGCCAATCCTTCTTGATGCCCCAGGTCTCTTTTATAAGCTGGCAGATGTGTTCAATGCAATGCTGGCAAAATGTCATACAGGTGGCCGCCCATATGGTGCCAGTTTGGATCTGACTCCTGGAAAAATTCTGGAAGCCCACTCAGTCATGAAGGACACCCACCGACTTCCTGCACTGGGTCCAGAGCTGTCTGCTCATGGGGACACAGGTGGGAAGCAGGTGTTTCACATAAATGAACCACCCTCTGCTAATCACCACCAATCAAGCCAGTGGTGCAGGAGAAAACAAAATGAGAAAGAATCATCATCCAAGAGGTGAAATGAACTGGTGGCCAAGGAAGCAGGGGGTGCATCTGGATTTCCATAACATAAATGGTCATATTTCAGACAGGTTTTGCTTTAGAGCAAGCCAGAAACTCGGAGACAGGAAATGTGGGCTTCAGATTTCATTCCAGTGGGTACACTGTCTGCGGTGTTCAATCTAATAAATTTAATCTAATAAAGACCCACAATAGCCAAATAACAGATTCACTTAGCCAGTCATTCAATGTATATTGAACACCCATGTCCCAGGCATCACTCTGGGAGCTGGGGACAGATAGAATGGTGAACAATTTTCACAAGATCTCCCTTTTTACAGATTTATATTTCAGACAGGGGAAGACAGAGAGATAAACACATAGGAAAATTTCAGGTAGTAATAAGTGCTATGCAGAAAAGTAAAAATGGGTGATGCAATAGGGACTGGATGGCTACTTTAGATTGGATGGTCAAGGAAGTCCTCTCTACAAAGCTGACATTTGAAGCTAATGACAATCTGAATGACAAGGAGGGACCAGCTAACCATGCAGGGGTTGGGAGAAGAGCCAGTGAAAAGGCCCAAGGCGAGACAGGTTGATGCTCAAAGGCAGTTGGGAATAGCAGCAACCTGACAGTGGGTGATCCTACAGAGAGTGAAGCACCAGCCTCTGCCATGGGATGAAGTCATAACCACCTGCAGCTGAGAGAGACTGGGGAAAGCAGGGATTGACAGTGACTAGCTCAACAATATTTACCATCAGGATACTTAGAATTATCAGAGGGATTCACACCAGGACTGTGCTTAATATTGCATCATGGAGTCAGATAGCAAAGCCAGGTTTTTGGAAGTTGGGAGGTTGAGTCAAGATTAAAAATGAAGTAGGCAAATATAAGAGAGGCTGGAGCTGAGCTATGTCTGGAGGATTGCATTGAACCAAGCCCAGGGTGAGCAGGGCTAGTGGCCATAATAACCCAATGGACCAGGAACCCAAGATGCAGTCAGGAGCCAGATGCAAAGACAAAGACCAAGAGACCCAAGCATTATGTCATCTTCATTTCCAAAAAATTTGATATATGCTTCTGATTGGAATAAGAGCCAATTTAAGACAACCAACCCCAGAACACTAATGACTCCCAAATCTATACTTTCAGTCTACACATTTCTCTTGAACTTTAGTCTCAACTCTCTGAAAGTCTCAGGAAGTTCAAACTCAACTTTTCTAAAGTTGAACTCACAATCTCCCTCCCATTCACTCCAAATTACCTCCTCTTTCTCTGTTCTGCAAATCAGTGAATGACACCACCATCTACACTCTTCTCAAGCAAGGAGGATAGACATTGCAGGCATGAGTTTCCTGAGAAGCAGACTCCAAGATGGATGTGAGCATAATGAGGTGTATTAGAAAGAGCTCTTCAGATCCCACCTGTAGAAGGGAAGGGAAAAAAGTAGGTTGGAAAGAAGAGGAAGTTGAGCTGCAACAAAGTCTCAACCAAGGCCTCATCCAACCCCTCTGGGAGCTCTGAGGCAGGGATGGCTCTTCAAAGTTGTCTTGAGTTGGGTTGAGGAGTCTGGAATATAGATTTTACACCCAAATGTTGACCAGACCTTGGATGTGGGCTATCCAGGAGGGCAGTGTGATCTTGGACAAGATGCTGTCTTCAGCCAAGGGCAGTTCTCCCAGGAGCTAGAGGAATAAGTCCTTTGGTCTTGAGGAGTTCTGAATAGCACATCAAAGCCTCCACTCAATCAACCTTAACTTCTTTTCCCGTTGTGTCATCCTCATTATCCCATGAGGTATGAGTCCTGAGGGGCTACCTTCTATATACTTCTTCTATCCATCCAGTTCTCTCCTTCCAAAATTGCCACTGGTTCAGGTCTCAAAACTTCTCACCTGGACAGAGTCTTCAATCTGCTCTCTCTAGTCCTCTCCAGTCTATACTCCATATGACTGTCGGAATTATCTTTCAAAGACACAATCTGAACACAGTATTCTACTGTTTAAAACTCTTCCTTGGCTGTCTTCAGAATAAAATCTGAATTCCCCTCTAGATAAAATCTGAATTTCAGATCACAGAATTACA
The DNA here is from genome assembly GCF_000951045.1 of Mandrillus leucophaeus. NCBI lineage: Eukaryota > Metazoa > Chordata > Mammalia > Primates > Cercopithecidae > Mandrillus > Mandrillus leucophaeus. Next base: position 1,294,317 of record NW_012102543.1, on the reverse strand, counting down.
GATCCTTCATGGCCTGGCCCCCGCTAACTCCTCTGTCCTGATCTATCCCCACTCCTATCTCTGCACTCAGCCTTTTTGCATAGCTTTGTGTTCCCTGATTGCTATGACTTGGATATGGTCTGTTTGGCCTCACCGAGTCTTATGTTGAAATTTGATCCCCAGTGTTGGTGGAGGTGCAGCATGGTGGCAGGCATTTGGGTTGTAGGAGGGAAGACCTCAGCAAGGGCTTGTTACCATTCCCACAGGTTTGAGTGAGCCCTCACTCTTAGTTCCTGAGAAAACTGGTTGCTGAAAAATGCCTGGCACCTCCTCCTCTCTCTCTTGCTTCCTCTCCTTCCCCTTCTACCGTGAGTGGAGGCAGCCTCAAGTTCTTGTCAGAAGCAGATGCTGGTGTCATGCTTCTTGTACAGCCCACAGAACCGTGGGCCAAATAAACCTCTTTTCTTTATAAATTATCCAGTTTCAGGGATTTCTTTATAGCAACACAAATGGACTAAGATACTGATCCTTTCGACACAGGGCACTTTGGTCAGAAAGGCCTCTTTAATCTCCACCCTTTCTGACCTTTCGTGCAGAGCTTATTCTATCCTGAAACAATATACCCAACACAACCCATCCCTACTCCATCCCGAAACATCTTGGTCTCCAGCATCTCAAACGGCCCGATGCTTTGTCTACCTTACCCATGACACAGTAAGATTTTTGAGAAGAGAGACAGTATCTTATTCTTTTTAATATTCCCAACTACTACTTTGCAGTGCCTGGTGCATAATAGTTGCTCAGTAAATATTTGATGAATAAATCAATCAGTCAACCAATGAGAATAAGAGGCATTAGTAATATTATCTGAATATTTAATACTAAAACAAGATACTCGCATGAACTCACCTACTGAATAGGAATATAATCCCCACAAAGAATGGACAGATTGAATCATCATACCAGGGTAACAGCCCCCGGAGAGTGTTAGGACTGTGTCCAGCCGTAACAGCCTTTTGTCTCCAAGCATGGTTTTCACCTATGCTGAGGGTCAGCCATGTATGTGTGCTTCTGGTAGCTCATGGGACATGTTCATGAATGCCCTTGATGGCTTATCTAACTCATGCCAAGCCCCTCTAGCATGCCTTCCTGAACTTAGAGACTGAGAACTGAAAACCACATCCATTTCCAGCCCCTACATGACTACTCTCCACATCCATGGGAAAATTGGAAAATGGGACTGAGTAGTGTGAGATGGCAGCCATATAAGGGGAGATCAGAACTGGTAACTGAGGTGTTTAGTTATTGGGGGAAGCTGTGATGGTTCTATCACCTCGCCCCTCATCTCAGAGACAATGAGGTGGGTCCAGGGGGTCACAGCAGTGGGTTTCTGCTCCAATAGTCATTGGGCATTTCTCCTGTCCCATTTCCTGATGCAGGTAAAATCCACCCAATAACTTATAATAAATTCCTTTATCCTTAAACTAGCAAATAATTAATATACCCACTTCCAAGGAGGCCTGAAGAGTCTCCTTGGAAAGGGTCCAACCTCGAGGGTAGTAGGAGTCAGCTGTGATCAACTTAAGCCAGCAGCAAAGCCTCCATGATCAGCAGGAAAATTCTGCCCCTCAGATTCAACCCCTGACCCAGCCCATGTGAGTCCTATCCAAATCTCATTCAGAACAGGAGAACTGTCAGTAAAGTATGAAGAACTGTCTATTAACACTACGTAAAACCTTGGGGCACAACCAGCCCTGCTTGGCCACCCTGAGACCCTGCTTGGCCACAGAGAAAGATGGATTCTACTCCACTTTGCCTCACAAATCCTGCAGCTTTGACATCCCGAAAGCTTCCAACAACAGGGAGACATCATCAGCCAGTAAGAGATGGCAGTGCTTGACCAGATGTCTGGGGGAGGCTCCAGAACCTGGGGAGCCTCTAGCTAAAGCAGCGGCTGCAGCAGAAAGAGGCGGCCCTTTCAGGGAACTTGGGTACAACTCTCCCTGGGGACTCCCAGGAATACATGGGCACAGAAACATGTTAGGGTACAGATATAAGACATTACCTAGGGACCCCTATAATATTGGGATGAGCTCTTATCTGGAAGCCTTTGTGAGATAGCCCCCGGGGGTTCCCAGAAATACTTGAGAAGACTTGTTTGTGAGCTCACCTGTGGGACTCCTTGGGGACTATCATAAATATTGTAAAAGGGTCTTTCATTTGTGAGCATATCTGAGACATGCCCTAGAGATTCCCAGAAAGACTTGGGAGAAACTGTCACTCCTGAGCTCATGAGAGACGCCTCTGAGGACTCCCACCTCCGTATGCAAAGACTCGTTGTGAGAGTATGAGCTTAAAATACTGGGGAGGGGGGGGCCTTTGCAGGAATTAGATGTTCTGCATGATCAATTTGAGGCAAATTCTAGTGAAATTTGAGAATTATAATTCTTGTGACCTTCTTTTGCCCATGGGCCTGGGGCATTTATACACTTGTCTTAATGACTGAGAGCCTCACCCCTTCCCCCTTCTGAGTTATGAGTATTATTTAGGTCTGGCAATTCTTTTGTTGAGGTTGCTATCAAAACTTGTTGGCCTGGAGCCATTTTGACCCTGTCTGGTGACCTCGCATGTCACTGTTATGCTCCACTAGGTAACAAAGTTACAGTTGAACTCTCAGAAGGCAAGTTTCTGTTCTTTCTTTGGGGCACCCCCTCTTTGTTGTCCCCTTGTTATTTACAGAAAGAAATGGGAACTTCCACAAACTGGTTGGCTTGGGTGAAGAAAGGAGTGTGCAGGGGAGATGGATGGTCATGTGCAGGGCCTCTGGGTGTCCCAGGTGCCCCGTCAAGCCAGAACCCCCTCTCTCTGATCAGCTGCCAGCACCCCCCTACCTCTGTTTCAACACCAAACACTTCTACCTGCTGCAGCTCCTTCGAAGAGTTGGGAAGCGTGCCTCAGAAATCCATTTGAGAACAAAAGACATGAATAAACCATTCATAGAAGAGGGAAAATAAATGCTGAACACTTGGAAGGATGTCCAACTACACTAATAATTTAAGAAATACAGTTTAAAACCAACTGCTATTTCCACCCATTAAATCAGTATTTAAAAAAATAAAATACAGATATCCAGAGCTAGCAGTTGGAGTGGAAAGTGAGGTTCTCACCTGCTGCTGGGGGCACTTAAAATTGCTGCAAACTTCAGCTGGGCACCATGGCTCATGCATGTAATCCCAACACTTTGGGAGCCCGAGGAAGGTATATCACTTGAGCCCAGGAGTTCGAGTACAGCCTGGGCAACAGGTGAAACCTTGTCTCTACAAAAAATACAAATATTAGCTGTGCATGGTGGCACACACCTGTAATCCCAGCTACTCAGGAGGCTGAGGCAACAGAATCACTTGAACCTGGGAGGCGGAGGTTGTAGTGAGCTGAAATAGCACCACTGCACTCCAACCTGGATGATGGAATGAGACACTGCCTCAAAAGAAAAAAAAATTGATGTAAACTTCTTGGGAAGCAATATGTCACTATATATATATCAAAAGCCCTTAAAATGTTCTGCCCTTTGACCTTGTTATTCTGCTTCTCTGTTATTCTATGCTAAGGAACAAACCAGATTTCTGTGAGAGGAGATGCATTATTAGAGCAGTCACAAAAATGGAAACATTAATGTCCAAAAAAGATGAAACTATTAAAATAATAATACATCTATATGCTATAATGTTAACAAACTCTAAATATCACATTTCCAAACCAAGTCACTATACAAAGAATTGCTTACCATACAGTATTAAGTGGGGGAAACACAGGGTTCAGAAACACACAAAGGGACTATCTGACTGAAGACTCAACTTCAAAATATAAAACAATCTCACGAGTAAATAAAAGGATAACCTAATTAAAAAGTGGCGAAAGATTTGAACAGGCACCTCTCAAAAGAAGATATGCAAATGGCCAGTAAGCACATGAAAAGAGGCTCAACATTAGTAGTCATCAGAGAAATGTAAATTAAACCGATGAGATCCCACTGCACATCCACTAGAATGTCTAAAATTAAAAAGGCCAACAATACCAAGCATTGAAAGATGTGGAGCAACTAGAACTCCCATTAATTGCTGGTGGGAGGTTAAAGTAATCCAATGACTTTGGAGAAGAGTTTGGTAAGTTCTCATAAAGTGAAACATCCTCTTACCACGTTACCCAGCAATCCTGTCCTAGGTATTCAACCAAAAAATAAAAATATATGTTCACAAAAAATGCTTGAATATGAATAGGCATCACAGCTTTATTCATAATAGCCTCAAACTTGCAACAACCCAAATGTTCACCAACAGGTGAATGAATAAACAAATTGTGGCTCATTCATACAATGGGATGTTACTCAGCAATAACAGGAACAATACAACAACCTAGAAGAATCTCAAAAACATTACACTGAGGGAAAAAAAAAGCCATAAAGACGTACCCATCATAAGTTTCCTTTATATAAAATTCTGGAACAGACAAAAATAGTAGTCACCTGGGGCTAGGTGAAGAAGGAGAGGCAAGGGTCAAAATAACTGTAGAGTTGATAGAACAAGATTAAAAAGATAAACGTTTGTTGCTTGCAGCAAAAAGTAACCAATAAAGGAATTATAACCATTTGGGAGGCGGGGATAGAGGAGCCTATAATGAGAGCAGGAAGTCTAGCGGATAAGGTCCAACACTGATAAGCAGGAAATGGTGGTAAACCCATGTCAGGTGGAAAATACAGAAAGACATAACCACCAGAAGAAAAGACCAGAAGGGCTAGAAGACCAGCTGTCTCTGAGGATCAGGACTGGGGAAGGGAGACAGGAGGCAACAGGATTGCTTTTCATCCTAACCCCCCTGTCATTTTTATTAACTATACCATTTTCATTTACTATGTGCACTTATTATTTTACCAAACATTAAAAAATACATTTAAAACAACTGTGCATGGTGTATGGGTACCAATACTGTAAAACATATACAAATAAATTCATACAAAAAAAGACTTGAAGGAAATACAGTCATTGTCTGGGTGAAAGTTTTATGATGCTATTTTGCCCCTTCTTTATACTCATCTTTTTTTCCAAATTTCCTGCAATGGGCACGCATTATTTTTATAAACAGGAAAAATCATTATATAAAGAAGCAAAATTATGTTAAGAAATACATTTTAAATGATATTGGAAATGAAGTGAAGGAAACAAAATTGAACATAAAAGTAAATTCAATTATGTAAAACAACATACATGAAACTAGAGACATTTAAGAAAATATTAACAATAATTATCTTGGAGGTGGAATTATGGCTGATTTTTTTCATCTTATCTTTCCTTTTTTCTAATTTTTTTTCCATAATAACTATTATTAAATCAGGATTGGCTGGAGAACTAAATTTGATCTCTCTATTGGCTTCAGACCAAAATAATAATGTAATGTCTCCGCGTGGTACCAGGCACCTAGAAAGCCCTCCACGAACACTTGTGGCATTAAGGGAACTGACTGTAAATGAGGTTTACTGGTGACTGCTTCTAATTGAGCCCGTTCAGCTTCAGTCACTCAATCACAGCATTTGCTTGGTGCCTACTGTGTCCAGTGACCTGCACAAGAGACTGTGTGGGTGTTGGAAGCAGAGGATGCAGGTACTCTGACCTTGTTGTGTGGCAGACCAGTTCGCAGAAGAGAATAAACATCCACACATAAAAACAGTTGGAAAACATGCCCAGAGACAACAAATGGATACATCTAGCCTGAAGGGTTGGGTGTCCTGTCCCGGCCAGCCCCACCGTGGACATCCTTGGTGGAACCAAGACGGCAGCCTCTTCTCTCTACTCCCTCTTCTCCCATCTCAGTAGCCACTACCCCTTCTGTGACGCTAAAACCAACAGAGGCCCTGGAAAGTCAGTTCAGTTCCTCTCCAGTCCCAGGAGGGAAGAGTCCTCCAAAATGTCCAAGACAAAGATGAATAGCAACAAACACCTGGGATTCTTTACCATTTGACCACACTCAACTCCAGGAGGGCTGGGCTTCATCAGTCATTCCATGGGAACAAAGAAGCCAATAAGGAGGAGAAAGGGAAAGAGCATCCTGAGATCTCTCTGGAAATGCTCTCTACGGGAAGTCTGAGAAATCACCAGTGTGTTCTCTGGCCACAGGGGTCCATCTCTCCACCATTGGACAACAGGCAGAGGGAGAAGTCACAAAATTTTCTGATGGTCCAGCCAAATTCACCAGTTCCCAAGAAACTCTCAACAAGAAATACATGGAATGCACATGGGTGCATAGTATGATCCGTATTTCAAGCATTAGAACATTCCATTGCTGTTCCTATCTCCACCTGCAATTCCATTAAGACCAAAGGAAGTGTAACAAGGTGTTAAGCTGAAGGTTTACCTGAGAAACCATGATACAATAGACATGACATTCCAATGTGCCAGATGATGCACATTTTCAAGGAAAGAGCTAAAAACTTATTACAGAACTCAAGCTTATCACCCACACCTACATTGAGGGTATAAAGTGGTCTGGCTTTTCAAGATTAAGGGAGAAGATTTGTGAAGAAAATTCATCTGGGAAAAAATTATTGATGTGCTGTGGGCCTCACCCTCTCCAAGAAGGAGAGTGAGAGGTACCTGTCACTCATCTCAAATCTTGTGAAAGGGGCTTCAGGGAGACCACTCAGAAAGCTTGGTACATGTCTGCTGTGATGGGTGGACACAGTGGACTGTCAGGGAGGGATAAGTTGCCTGGCTGCTGCCACTGTGGAAGAAAGGAGATGTTTCTGCAGCCTTAGGACTGACCTACAAACTCTCAGAATGTGGCTGGGCAGGGATACCTGAGAGTGTCCCTTGGACCAGTTGTAAGCCAATGGTACAAGGGAGGGCAGATGTGGTCACAGTGGGCCCTGTCCAAGAGGGGCCACTTCAAGGGGTGAGCAATCCTCAGCAAAGAAAAGCTGAGATGATTTCCAATACCTTTGAGTTGTGGGCATGCTGGAGGGGTGGCCACCCTGGGTAAGGAAGCTGCAGTAGAGGGCAGAAGGAAGGACTCCTAAGGACCCACAGTCATACCTAAGAAAGAACATCAGTTGCCCAGAGGCCATCTTTCCATGCTGCCAGTCAAGTAAGGCTTCAGATCTGTGCATCTTAGCTGAACATCCACTCTGAGCAGAACTATTCATAAACTTTGACTCTAAGATTAATTAGACTCATGTTTGCCAAACAAAACTGATCATACGAGTTGCAAGAAATGCAGCTTTCTATGCCTCATTGCTAAAGATCCTGGAAGTCTATGTTTTTTTGTTTTTTGTTCTGTTTTTTGAGATGGAGTCTTGCTCTGTTGCCCAGGCTGGAGTACAGTGGTGCGATCTCGGCTCACTGCAACCTCTGCCTCCCAGGTTCAAGCGATTCTCCTGCCTCAGCCTCCTGAGTAGCTGAGATTACAGGCACATGCCACCATGCCCAGCTAATTTTTTTGTATTTTTGGTAGAGATGGGGTTTCACCATATTGGCCAGGCTGGTCTTAAACTCCTGACCTCAAGTGATCTGTCCGCCTCAGCCTCCCAAAATGCTGGGATTATAGGCATGAGCCACCACGCCCAACAAAAGTCTGTGTTTTTATATCCACTGTATAACCCTTATGATCTGCTGTATCTAGAAGACAGGAATCTAGTCTAGTGTTTCCCAAACATCTCCTGTGATTTCTTTAAAAAAAAAAAAAAATTGGGGGCCACCCCACCTCTTCTTAGAATGTCCAGAAGCTGACATGTTCAGGAAGCTGAACCCCCCATGTGATACTTTTCAACAGCAAAGTGTAGTTCATTTTGTGCACCCCCTCATCCTGTGAGAGGAAACTGAGGGTTCACCAGAGGGGTAGGGGGGTGGGTGATTTTCCTAAAGCCTCACAATGGGTTGGTGGTGGGAGCGGGACAAGAACCAAGATCTCTTAACTCCCAGGACAGTCATTTCTATCTCCCCACAAGCCCCAAAAGATAGTGTGGGCTTATGAAACATCCTTTAATCTTCATAAAAGGCAAGTCTTCTATGAGGTAAGTATTTTGACCCTTACTTTACAGAGGAGCCCAGAGCAGGTAAAACGGCTTCTCCAGGGTCCAACAACTCAAACATAGTGAAGCTAAGATTCAAAGCAGAGCCCTCCTGCCCCACACTCGGCATCCACTGCCTCCTCCACCACAGGACCTCTCCCACTTCCCAGCAGGCGGCCTCATAGAACTCAAACTCACCTGTGGGGAAGCTCGTCCACTTTCCTTTAGTTACAGACTGCAAAAGAAATAAAAAGCCTAGGTTAAAGTGTTCCCTGGGGCAAACTCCTGCACAAATCTTTAGCTAGCTGATTGCTTCCCCAGCCTTCTAGAAAGATCTTAACAAGTTATATTTATAGTTGACCCAGAGAGCGCCAATTCTCTCCTTCTTTGGGCTCCAGCACTTCTATCATTAGACTATCACCATCATACTCTGACTGTGGGCAGAGTGAGAATTTTAAAACTTTTTGCTGGTTACCCGAAAGCCTTGATACCATTACACCATCTTTCACTGGCTGTGCAAAGAGAAAACCACTTCCTCGCTCTCCTCAACGGCTTGCATATTTAAAAGTTAGTTGCCAAACCTCAGTTGTGTTGAATTAATTGCCTCTTCAGCTGACCTCTCTTCCTCTCATTCATGGCGGGAACAAGCAAATGTAACCAGAGTCATCCTGTGCAGAAAAAGCTGCCTTCTCGGGTGAGGACGCCTCACAGTATGGACACCACCACAGGGTGACTTCTGAAGGCCACTCCCCTGGACTCAGTCTCTGCCCACACATTTTCCTTTTCATCCTGAAGGCCTAAATTCTTCTAATGTGTCCAGGCCCAGTCCTGTAGCTAGTGGTCATGCTTGAAAGTCATCCAGAAAGAGTGCCTGAGTTGCCCTTAACAGCCATATTTTCATAGTCTTTGCTAAGCATGGTGTCTCCCATAAATGATTCATGGGGGACTCTAAGTGCATTCTATTTTCTAATAACCATCTCTGTCTGCCAGTTCATTATAGATGAACTAAGATACGGACGAGTGGTAAACTCTTATGAAAGATTACCCGCTGTGTGCCCAAAATGACCACCCTGACCTTAGCAATATTAATCCCTGGCCCGATTTTGCTGAATGTGTCATACGCATCCTCAGGTCACTGGAACTAAATACACTGATTCAGTGTATTTTTCTATCTATATTAAGCAACCTGTATGTATAGTTTAATCATGAGCGTGAACCTTTGTATCCTGGAACTCAAACGTAAGATGAACTGTCCAAAGATCATCTAATCCACACCCCGCCTCTCCAAAGGCACTGACTAAATCATTTCCAGCAAATTCCTGCAACCTCTTGGTTAAAAAAAAAAAAAAAAGAAAAAACACCTTAACTCCAGGAATACAATGCCAAACCTTTTTCTGTAATCTATGTCGGTGCTTAGCAGGTTTTATAAAGGTCCTCATGCTGTTGTGATGGATTTCCTCCTTTTACTTTAGGGTGAACAGAGAACAGCCCACCAAGTGAATAAGGCTGATTTACCATCAGTAAATCATGAGATGGTGCCTGTGTTTACACTTATACTCTCCACCAAGGATCTGTTTATTTAATTGATGGCCTCTGCCTTCTTTAAAGGTTACTCTGGTATTTAGCATGGTGTTGAGAGAGCCTGAGAAGTGATAAATTATACTTACATTTACCCTTTTCCACACCACCACCATCATACGGTTGCAAACCCCTACAGTCTAGACTCCGCCCATTTGTGCTGCTTAAATCACTTACCTCTACGGAAAGCCACAGGTGACCCCCACTCATCGCCAAACTTAATGATCTCATCTTGATTCTGATAGGGCTTGAGCTCTTTAAAACATTCATGTGAGGAGCACTTGAAGGAACCAGTGTTGTACAGCCTAAGAAGACACTCAGGGGAACAGAATACCAGTGTTCTGATTTGCTTAGAATGACCCTGTAGTCATTTTTCTATTGCTGCTGTAACAAATGTAGTGGCTTAAAACAACACAAATGTATTATCTTTCAGTTCTGAGGCTCCAAAGCCCCTAAAGTCAAGGCGTCGGGAGGGCTGCATTCCTTTCGGGCTCTAAGGAAAAGCCACTTTCTTGCCTTTTGCATTTTCTAGAGGCTCCCCACATTTCTTGGCTTCTCACTCCCTTCCATCTCCAAAGTCAGGTCTTTCTCACATCCCATTACCCTGATACTGACTCTTCTGCCTCCTTCTTCCATCATTTAGGAGCCCTTGTGATTATGTTGAACCCACCTGTATAATCCAGGCTACTCTTCCTACCTTAAGGTCAGCTGATTTAGCAACCTTAGTTCCACCTGCAACCTTAATTTCCCCTCATCATGAAACATTACATGTTCTGAGGATTAGGACATGAACATTTTTGCAGGGCCATGACTGCAGCCCCTAACTAGTAGAGTTAGGGCCAGTAGACAGGAGTTACTGAAAGTCCAATTTCAGTCCAGCAAAAAAAGTTCAGGAAATGAAGAACTTGTTAATGGAGCTGCCCAGAGGAAGAATTGACTGCCTTTGAAGATACCCAATCCCTAATTCTTAGAGGGTTTCAGGAAAAGAGCCACTTCATCATAACTAAGTGGTTACTACATGCCAAACACTCTGATAAGCACTCATCCTATCTTACATCTCCAGCTTCATGAGAGTCCTGTTAAACAGCAGTTATTATTTTAGACAGCATAAACATGGTGCTCAGAGAGGCTCAGGTGAGCTGCCCAGCTCTGCCTGGTATTCACTGTGTAAACTTAGACAAGTTACTTAACCTCACCAGTCCTCAGGTTCCTTATCTGTAAAATGGGTAGAATAATGAAATCCGTCTCAAGAGATAGAGGCCCCATCTCTACTAAAAATACAAAAAATTAGCCTGGCATGGTGGCGGGCACCTGTAGTCCCAGCTACTCAGGAGGCTGAGGCAGGAGAATGGCGTGAACCCAGGAGGAGGAGCTTGCAGTGAGCTGAGATTGCGCCACTGCACTCAGCCTGGGCGACAGAGCAAGACTCCATCTCAAAAAAAAAGAGAGAGATAGAGGCCGGGTGCAGTGGCTCACGCCTGTAATCCCAACACTTTGGAATGCCGAAGTAGGTGGATTACTGGAGGTGAGGAGTTTGAGACCAGCCTGGCCAACATGGTGAAACCCCGTCTCTACTAAAAATACAAAACTTAGCTGGATGTGGTGGCGTACACCTGTAATCCCAGGTACTCAGGTGGCTGAGTCAAGAGAAGCACTTGAACCCAGGGGGTGGAGGTTGCAGTGAGCCAAGATCATGCCACTGCACTCCAGCCTGAGTGACAGAGTGAGACTCCATCTCAAAAAAGAGAGAGAGAGAGATAATTGTGAGAATTAAATGTGATAATAATAGCATAGAATGCATTTGTTTATTGAATATTATATGAAATATGTTTAGCATGGCGTCTGGCTCATTGTAAAGGCTCAGTAGCTCTCACTGTAATTCAGCCTAGTAGGGTGTAATGAACTCCTTGGGCATTTGCCCAGCACCTGGAAACCCCCAGGAGCCAGGGCTGTGGGCCTCAGACAGCCACGTTTCTCCTATGTGTCTCTGACCTCTCAGCCATGACTGGTTGGACCAGAAGTGAATCTTTTCATTCAAGCTGAATTAATAGCTGTTTTGTCCATGTAATTTGGAATCAGGCTCCTGACAGACATTTTCAAATTGACACATAATTGTCCATATTTTGGGGGTACATAGTGAAGCTTTGATATGTACGATGCACAGTGATTAGATCAGGGTCATCCATCATCTCAAACATTTATCATTTCTTTGTGCTGGGCCCCGCCGGACACTGGACTCAGCGTTTGTGTGTTATTTTTCCTGGACTTGGATGCTGTGGGACATTCATTTTTCACTATGTGCACTGAGAAGCAGAGAAAAATCAGCCCCCAGAGAGAGAGGATGGAGGCGGTTGCCCAGAAAGGAGCTGAGAAGAGAGACGGAGGGAGCCAGCAGCTCTCCACAACCTCCTTTCCTCCCCTCCTGAACCCACCCCATTCCTACTCAAGGGTGTTGAGACACCTGTGGCCTCCTAAAATGGCCCTCTTTCAATTTCGTGGCCTTGAGTGGGTGTCTGTTATTTACAACAAAAGAGCCCCAGTGCACAGGTGTTCACAAACATTTGCAGACCAAGGGAGCTGGAAGGAAACCTGCAACCCCCTCTCTTCTTTTGCCCCTCAGAGGCATTGTGGGGAGAAGTTAGGGAGCTCTTCCAGGTAACACTGAAGCATGACAGGGCCAGGGCCAGCACCTGGAACCTCCTGGCTGCTGGAGTTGAGCTCTGCCCTCCACCCCTGGCTGTCTCTAAATCTGTTTCTTCAGCTCTATTTCCAAGAGTTTGAGAGGTTGACATGACTGAAAGGGGGAGTGGAACTGGGGACTAGGAAGGGTCTCAGGGTCTTGGAAAGATTTCAAAGGAATTTTCTCATTGAGAGACCAAAAAGCCCATTCAAGAGGCTAATTTTGATGCAAGATCTGGAGCTCTTCCAGCAGCACCTGGATCTGCCTGAATGATGCAGGGAGAGAGAAGACAGGCATCTATTTGCATATATGCAAACAAGGCCTTCCACAGCTGTCCAGAAGCCACCTCTGCTCAAAGCGCCCCACTCGGCGGCTGGGGACTTCTTTCATCTGTCTGCTCAGCCTCGGAAGACAGAGAGACAGGCTTGCCACAGCTTCCCACCAAGCTGACAAGGGCACATGAGTCATCCTGACACCCAAGGGCTGGAGGAACAAAGAGCTTACACCTCCCCAAAGCCCTGGCAGGAGCAGGCAGCCAGACCCGTGGTCCAGGGTTCTCTTTGGGAGGACTTCTCTGTGCTATGCCAGCAGGAGAGCCACCACCCTTCTAGGGGGCTTTCTATATCTTCCTCTCCCTGGCCCATTCCTTCTCCCCTGCTAGCACTTTGGTCTCCTCTTCCCTCAGACTGAGCCCATTCTGGGGAGACAGAAGAGACCAGGCAATTTGTCTGGGCACTGGGAGACCCAGCGCAGCCACGGGATTCTCTATTACCCTAAGCAAGCCTCCACCTCAGTTGTCCTCTCCCATAAAATTCAGGGGAGGGGGCAGGAGGGCTAGAACTCATACTTTTAGCCAAGAAACTCTTTCCCCAACAAAATTTTAGATGGAACACTACTCAGTAAAAGTGATGCTGCTCTGGTGGGAACAGCACTGGGTGGGTGTCATCAGCCCCTTGCCCCATCCCGTTCATCCCATGGTGCCCCGAGGCTTGTCAGAGCACATTTTGAAAACCACTGAGTTGACTGACTCCTAAGATTCCTTCCTGCTGCCAGAGTCTGCAATTTTTTTTTTTTTTTTTTTTGAGACAGAGTCTCACTCTGTCGCCCTGGCTGGAGTGCAGTGGCGCAATCTTGGCTCAGTGCAAGCTCCGCCTCCCGGGTTCATGCCATTCTCCTGCCTCAGCCCCCTGAGTAGCTGGGACTACAGGCGCCCACCACCAAGCCCGGCTAATTTTTGTATTTTTTTAGTAGAGAAGGGGTTTTACCATGTTAGCCAGGATGGTCTCGATCTCCTGACCTCGTGGTCTGCCCGCCTCAGCCTCCCAAAGTGCTGGGATTACAGGCATGAGCCACCGTGCCCGGCCAGAGTCTGCAATTTCGAAACCAGTCACAGTCCCTGATGAGAGCGGGGAGCGGGGAAACAGTGGGCCTGACGAGGGACTGATAAGATTTTAGTGGCAAGCCCTGAGACCAGCCTCCGAGTCCTGTGGGCTAACACAGCCCTCGGGTTCATGTTCCTGGAACTGCCCTCAGGAAAATTCTGGCAGAAGCCTCAGCTTCCATCCACACCTGTCCTGGCCCCAAGGCCTCAGGGGGACTTCTAGAGCCAGGAAACCTCCCCTCTGAGGACAGGGAGGGAGGGCCTGCCCCTCCAGTGGGCCCTGGGCCTCCCTCTCTGCCTGTCATTGTCATTGTGTCATTGTGTGCTTCTCCTTTCCTCTCCTTCCCCTTCTCCCTCCTCCTTCTCCTTTCTCTCCCTGCCACACACACACACACACACACACACACACACACACACACACACACACAGAGTCAACTTGTTACTGCCTTCACTCTCTCCCCCTGTGCCCAGCCTAGTCCCGTGGACCCTGGGAAAGTACACGAACAATACCTGAGGAAGGGGATCAGGTATCCGGGCCGGGCACTGGCCTCTACAAAACACACAGATGGCTGCTCCCCAGGCGATTCTGGGCTTTCCTTTCTTGCCCTCCTCCCTCCCTCCCTCTCCTCTCTGTCCCCAGCCCTAGGCCAGCTCCCAGCACCCCTACTTCCCTGACGAACATCCTTCTCCTTCCATTTGCCCAGGATGGCAGCGAACTAGCCTCAGACACAGGAAGTCGCACCCCCCTCTAGGCCTCAGTTTCCTCTCTTCTGGAAAATGAAGGGTTGCACTGACAAGGGGTGTTTAAGCTTTGGGGGTGTCACAGATCCCTTTGAAAATCTGATGGAAGCCAGGCAGACACACACACATGCACAATTTTACAGACAAATTCAAGGAGCCCTGAAGCCCAGCCTTGGTCTAGAGAAAGGCTACCCAGGGATCTTGTCCATGTTCATGTTCTGAGTCTGGCCCCTGGCCGGGCTCCTCCACACCACACCAGCTGCACCTCCTCATTCCCTGAGCCGGAGTCACCAAAGGAGTCACAGGAGGACCAGCCAGGCCAAGCAGCCACCCTCACTGGCCATCCCAGCTTCCCAGCCTCTCCCCTGCTGCCTCCCCACCACCAGCAGAGGGGCCCTGCTCCCTGCACAGCTCCCCCAACCTCCCACTTGACTGTAGCCCTCCCCTGACTGCTGCAGCTGCAAGAAAGAGGCAAAGATGAAGTGGGGGAAGGAAAGGAGGAGGAGGAGGAGGAGGGGGAGGAGAGGGAAGAGGAAGAGGGAGAGGAGGAGGAGGAAGAAGAAGGGGAGGAAAGGGAATAGGTCCCTCAGTAGGCAAGGTACAGACCAAAGGAGCTGTAGCCTCTAGCCCTTCATCCTAACCCGAAAGGGGGCTCAGCCTGTCCTAGGAGGTGTGGTCTACAGAGCACCCACTCACACACCCTTAGCATCAACCTTGGCCCAACCTGGCCAGCCTCCCACCATCATAGCCAGCAGCAGGCTCTAAGCGACAGAGCCTGCTCTGAGAGCCAGGGACCTCCTTCACCACTCCCACCCCCGAATCTAACCCACTCAGAACAGCTCCCAACCCTCCCCTGCTCAGGACCCTTCGTGGTGCCCCTGTCACTTCCAGCAGAAGCTGCTGCTTCCCCCATTCAAGGTGCTCCAGGTTGGACCTCAGCCCCAGGCACTCGTGCCTCATCTTCTAAAACTTTCCTGAGGAAATAAGTTCTGCTGCTCTATTGCACAGGAGGGTGACTATGGTTAACAATAACGTATTGTGTATTTCCAAAGAGCTAGAGGAGAAGATTTTGAACGTTCTTAACACAAAGAAATGATAAATGTTTGAGGTGATGCATTTGCTCATTACCCTAATTCAGTCATTACACAACACATACAGGTATCAAAACATTACACTGTATCCCGTAAATGTGTGCAATTATTGTGTACCAATTAAAAATAAAATAAAACTCTCCTCCATCCTGACCAGCCTGGACTACTAGCCACATTTTGTCTCCACATAGTTGCCTGACATAATCCCTTTCTTCCTCCACCGAAACCACCTAAGGTTCAAATTAGCTCAAATACCACCGCCTCTCTGAAACCTTCCTAGCTTTCTCTCAGGTTGGAAGCACCCTCGCCTCTGAACTCTCATAGCACGGTGTCTGGGGGTGCTCGTGGCCTTTACCACATTCTCCTCAATTTCCACAGGTAAACTTCAGAATCTGAGATGATACTGCTATTACTGGGAGCCTGTTGTGTGCCAGATACAGGGCCAAGGGCTTTACCCGTGTTGCCTCATTGAATCTTCCCACAAATGCAAGCTAGAAGGTGGCTATAATTCCCTCCATTGAGAGGAAAGGAAAAAGAGGCAAGCCACATTTCTATGACTCCCAAGCCAGGGTACTTTCCTATGCCCTGTTCTGCCACCTAAGTTTCTTGAGGAAACTTACGTCTTAAGGGTAGGAACGTGTTCACCTTTTATTCTAGGACCAAGTTTTTATTGCCATATCGGTGATTACATGGTTGAGGAGAGGATGGTAGAAGGATGAGAGAGGAAGAACCATATATGCCATGCACTATACACATGTGATTGTGTTTAATCCTCACAGCAACCCTACAAAATAGGTGTCATTCTCCCCATTTCTCAGACAAGGAAACTGAGGCTCATGAAGGTTATGTAATATGCCTGCCACCGGTCATCCAGCCTGTGAGTGGCATTGCCAGCCTTCTCTCAAGGGTTCTCGGGCCCCAAAGCCACCCTCCGTTGGCAGACTCACAGTGCACACCAAGGCAGAGGTGAGCTCGCCTGGGGCCTCTCTCCAGTTGGCAAATGGATCACCGAAGGTTAGAGCCCAGTGATTTTTGTAATTGAAAGTATTTTCTTTCTGACTTCCATTATGTAATTGGAAATGTATTCCCAAGGGCAATAATTTTGGCCTCAAGACATAATTAAAAGCATACAGGAGTGCAATGTATATTTTTAAATGGCATAATCAGAGGAAAGCTAATGATTTTTTACGGCACAACTGAAAGATCCCCCCAGAAGCTGTGTTCCATTCCCCTCCAAAGCTAGATCCAGGTTGAGAAAGGCAGTCCTCGATTCTGGTCCCTTAAAATCAAAGGATATCAGAATAAGGATCACTGAGGAAGATAAAGAAAAAAGAGAAAAACAATCAAGAAAGAAACTAAATAAAATCAAAGGATAGTTATAAACCACCAGTTTTAAGCCCTGGGCTTTTAGGTGTTGTTTATAAATAGTTTTAATCTGTGAATGCCTGTTTAGGGATTAAATCTAATAATGTATTTTTTTCAGAGTGCTTTTTGAGCTCTTTAAGAAGAAAGTTTGTCATTTTGCCCCAGAGAAACGTGGAGATCAATTTCATAATTTATGATTTATTTAAGTGCATAGTGAATTTCCTTTAAGAGGAACACAGGGTGGCCCACCTAGAATAGATCATGATTAATAATGCAGCAAGACTTGAAGGATTTGGGTTTTAAGTGGGCTGTAGTAACCCGACAACAGAGATGGGTAAAAGCCTAGCAGCCCAGTTCCTTCCCAGCCAACAGAACTGCCTTCCTCCCACGGGCACCAGGGAAGGAGATCTGCTTCTGATGCTGCCGGGGCCATGCCCCAGAAGGAGAAAGATCTGTGCCTATGTGGCAAACTGTGCTCCACTCCCCACCCCACTGGATTTTCTCTTATCCACTCATTCACCCATTCACACACTCAATCATTCGTTCAAGGATCCCTGTATCCATCCACCCATTCCCTTGCTGAACATGATCCAGGCAGTTGGTATTCAACAGTGAACAAGACACAGTGCGTGCCCTCAAAGAGCTAGTCTGATCAGGGAGGCTGTCAAGAAAGCTGACAACGAGCAGGGCGCATCAACGAGCAGAGAGGGATAGGTAAAACATGGAGGTTGGAGCCTCAGAAATGTTTGTAGGTGGAGAGCAAGTGTATATGCAAGACAGCTCCTGCTTGGGTGATTGGGGTGGCATTCTGGAGATTCCAGATAGGAGATCTCCATTCAACCACATTGACAAAAGCAAAAAGATAAGGTTAGAGTGGTTCATTGTGGGAAATGAGGGAGTGCCTTGTGGGAAATGAGGATTGTAAGAAAACACATAAAAAGGAATCAGACAGAAGTTTAAGGAGTTATCTTTCTGGAGACTGCATAGAAGATGGAAGCGTAATAGTATGGTTTAACAGGATCCAAGAGAGTATAGTTTAACGGGATCCAAGCCTACACATCAAACAAAGTGCAAGACTAGTTGCTAGAAGATCTCAGGCTCTTTCTCACAGGTTAAAGACTCCGAGCCCCTGACATTGGCTCTTAGCTTCAGAAAATGGCCCTCTGTGTGTCATGTGGCAACTAGGGCTCCATGGGAGAGTTTGCTCTAGATCTGGGGTGCAGCCTGGGTCACAGTGTCTAAGACACAGGTCCCAGACAACCTCAGCCCAGCATCCCTAGAATAAACGGAGGCAGGTTTGCTCAAATTGCCCTCTCCACTTGGAAAGCCCATCCCCAATCCCAAATCACTGCTGTCAAAGTCTTATACATCCTTCAAGGTTCTGCTCCAATGCATCTCCTCATGAAGCCCTTCTACAGATGGTCTCCCTTCCTGTGTGCCTATGGGACCGCCTATCTGTGGTTCCATCCTGAGTTAAAGGCAACAGTATACATGCTATTCCCCTCAGTTGGCCAGTTGCTTCCACTGGGAAGTTCTAAAGTTGCTGTCAAGTTTTATCCTCCAAGTCTGTAGCCACATGAGACAGTGAGCTGTGTCCATCAAAATGGCTTGGATGACCACTCTGAACATGCACCTCGGTGGACACAGAGGGGCCAAGGGTTTGAGGAAAGCAGAAAGGGGAGACAACGGAGGGTGTGGGCCCCTGTATGACCCTCCTTAGCTCCTCCCAGCCCCGAGGGAGGCTCTCTGGAATTGTGTTTTCCCTCTCTGTTTTGGGTTGAGCCTGTGTTTAGTCCCTGGCGGGGATGGCATTATTTTCCTCAAGGTTTCAAGGGGGTTGGACAGCGTTTCATATTTCTCTGTTTGGCAAATAGTCAGTCCCCTGCCTCCCCTCCCAGGAATCAGGAATCCCAGAAATTAAAGCCGGAGGGACTCAGGTTTCTTTCTGAGGCGAGGCCACTGCAGCAGATGCCAGTTGGACCCAGGAAATAGCCAAGGGGTGGGGGGCACCAGGTCTTGAGTTTTCTGGTAGGCAAGGGAGGGTACAGCCATGGATAAAATGCCATGGCACTGTAGAGGGCAGGTTTGGGCTCCCTGCCTGGAGCAGAATAATCTCTCTTTCAAAGCTGAGTTGGAGTGATCAAGGACCAGCGGCAGCCATTCCACTCTGTGCTGTGGGCACGTTTCTCTCTGGGTAAAGGGGAGACAGAGCTTTCCATGCTGGAGAAGGGGATGGGAAGGAGCAAATCCCAGCAAAGGGAAGCAGGCCCAGCCCAGATGCCAGCAGAGAGGGAGCAGGAGCAGGAGGAGGGGATGGGAATGAGCCAGGCTTCAGCACAGAGGCTGGGAGATGGCAGGCGGGCGCTTGCGCGCAGAGCAGAACTGACACCTGGATCTCAGCTTGCTTCCCCCGGAGAACACTTTAATGAGGCTCACAGCTGTAATATCACAGAACGAGCGTTAACAATGCTAATTACCTGAAGTTTAGCCCGAACATTCCTAACCCACCCACCTTGGGGACACACTGTTGTTCTGGCCCTGCTAAAAGCGCTGATGGTTCAAAACATGGGCTGAGGCTTATGACGCAGATGTGACAGCAGAACACCAAGGCAGGCCTGGGTGGGGGCAGGTAGGGTAGTGTGTGCTGCAGGCTGCAGGGATGCCCAGGAATGGACAGAGTGTAACCTCCTGGTCATGATACCAATGTCCCTCTGCTCTTCTTAAGAGTAACCCAAGGGAGAAGCCCCAAGTGGAGATCAGACTCCCTTGGCAAAAGCCGGGAATGGGCTACATCCATTTGTGCATGGCAGAGGGTCACGGGACTGAGGTGACCTCCCATCATCACTCTGCACAACCTCTGAAGACACCCCTGTGCCCTTCCCACCATCTAGCCCCAAAGATGGTTTCAAACTGTTGCATGTTTTTTGAAGCAGCAGAATCACCAATAGAAGATGCAGATCAAATTGGAGCTGTGCTGGTCACTGGTTTCAGTTGAAAGCTGGGGCTCAAGGCTCTAGGACTTCCTTCCAACCCTATCCCTCGAGACCTCTGGGCATCCCCGAATCACTCCCAGAATCCTAGGCCTCTGCAGAATCTGCTTGGAAAACCACTGTTCTAGAACAACATAAACCTCTGGCCTCATCGTGTCTGGGATTAAACCATGCCATTCCAAGGCACTGCATGGAAACACACTTTACCAGACACCCCAGAGGGCCCCTGACTTAGGCCAACTCTGGGGGCTGGAAGACAGGCGTGAGCATCTGGTGTGTGTACACCTCGATCTACATGGCCCCTTCCCCAAAATTGCCAAGTTAGGGCTGATTTTATAGAAACTCTAGAAACTCACGCCTGTATCTATAAAGTCAAATGTCACCTAGTCAGATAAGACAAGATCTAGAACTTCTGATTCCTCTCTCAGTAGCCTTTCTGCCAAGCCAGGGAGGGGAAACCATATTATATCTCTATCGCAACCCCACCCCTCAGACTCCCACTACTGCCCGGTGTTGAGCCACTCATCAACATCTTATCCCACGGTCCCTTCTTCCTAGGCCTCACCACCTTGCTCTGCCACCATTCCAAGTCTTTGCCTCTCCCCAGGGAAAAAGCAAGGGAAGGCCGTTCTGCTCTGTGTTTGCTTGAACGTAACTTGGATCCCTCCAGTTTTCCCCGCTGATAGTTTGGATGTGTGTTCCCGCCAAATTCCGTGTTGAAATGTGATCCCCAGTGTCGGAGGTGAGGCCTAATGGGAGGTGTTTGGGTCATGGAGTTGGGGGATCCCTCATGAATAGCTTTGTGCCCTCCCAGCGGTAGGTAATGACTGAGTTCTTGTTCTGTTGGTTCACACTAGAACTGATTGTTAAAAAGAGCCTAGGACCTCCCTCTGTCTCACTCCTTCCCTCGCCATGTGGCACACCTGCTCCTCCTCAATTGAAAGCTTCTGAGGTCCTCACAAGAAGCTGGTGTTGGTGCCATGCTCCTTGTATAGCCTGCAGAACCTTGAGCCAAATAAACCTCTTTTCTTTACCAATTACCCAGCCTCAGGTATATCCTTTAGTAAACGTAAAATGGACTAATACCCCTTCCCTCCTCCATCCCTCTGACTCGGCAATGTCAGTTTCTGGTCTGCGTTATAATAGTTAACTTTCTCAGGCCCACCAGAACATGGCACATTTACTGCCTTCTCAAAAGCCTTCTCAGAAATTGGTGGGATAAAACTGTTTTCATCTGTGTGGGCTCCTGTAGCAAAGTGCCATAGACTGGGTGGCTTATCAACAATAAGCCAAATTTATTTCTCACAATTCTAGAGACTGGAAAGTCCAAGATCAAGGTGCCAGCAGATTCGGTGTCCAGCAAGGGCCTGCCTCCTGATGGACAACCACCTTCTCCAGCTTCACATGGTGAAGGGGTAAGGGGTCTGTCCTGGGCTTCCTTTATAAGGGCACTAATGCCATTCATGTGGACTCTGCCCCCCATGACATAATCACCTCCCAAAGTCCCTGCTTCTAATACCGTCACCCTGAGGGTGGAGATTTCAACATATGGATTTTGGGGGACATAACATTCATAGCATAGCAGACCAGGATGCAATGCCGGGTTCCCTGGGGTTAAAGCAGAAACGTGCACAGCTCTCCATGCAGATGAAAGGCCTGAATGATGTGGGTGTCTGTGTAATCTGCTGCTGCCTGGACTTTGTTACATGAGCCTAAGTCCCCCCGATTGCTGAAATTAGCAATTCAGCACTGCAGGTCCAGCTGTCGCTTGAAACTGCTTTGGGTGAAGGCCTGGCCTTTCCCCTCTGGTCCCTGAATGCAGACATCTCTCCCACTGCAGAGATTGCTCAACAACCTGCTCAATGGCCCATGTCTGCAGCAACCATCAATGACTCCTCTGCTGAAATAACGGCCCCACATTATGCTTAGAAAAGCAAAGGCTGAAGGCACACGGATGACTCATTAAAGAACAGTGCAGCACTCACTTAGGGGAGGAATAAGAAGTGACATGGTGTCTTCCCACTGCCATGCCCACCTGTGTCTTACCAAAATTCACAGTAGATTCCAACTAAAACTATGTTGACTGATTGAGACCAGGGAGCTCGTATTCTAGTTCCCTCGATTTCCCCCTTGACCCCGTTCATCACATGTTGTATTATTAGCTGTCTGGTGCCTGCCTCCTTGGCAAGACTGTGAGCCTCATGAGAGGTGGAGCTTTGTCTTCTCTGCTGTAGCCCCACTACCTAGCATAGAGTAGAAGCCTTTATTTATCTATCTAAAATTTATTTTTGGAAGACTGACTCTTAACTTGCAGCCTCAGGAAACCAATTCCCGCATGGACCAGGAGTCCTATACCCAGAGGCTGTTCCTTGAAGGCCGTTGCTAAGCAGACTCTGGAGACTCTAGGGGCAGATATGTCCTCTGTGATGCCTCTTGCTCCTTGCCCAGGGCAGCCAACTCACTGCCTTTATGGAAGGCAGCTGAGAGGGAAGGAGCAATGACTCAGCTGGCTTCCAGACGGGTCCTGCACCAGAGGTCTCTCTCTCCCCCCAACCGTATTCCCCCACCTCTGCTGTGAGTCATCTCTGAGTCATCAACCTCCCTTGCCCCAGAAAATCTAGGGGGCTCCCTTCAGGATGCCCGAGGATCTTCTCTGAGGGGTCTCCAGAAAATGAGCTCCTCTACTCCTGCAGCTGAAGCTCTCAGTTAAGGCCCGAAGCTATGCTGCCTGCTGTGCCCATGAAAGCTGTCACTGTGACTGTGGCTTCCCTGGTGCCATGTATGACGTGGTCGGAAGCCCATCATCAGGCAGCAAGTGAGACCTGGAATTTGTTGCTCCAGGAGTCTCCTTGCAACCATGAAAGCACTAGTGTTTCTCTGGAGCCTGATGCACATGCATGTGTGTTTCTCTCTCTCACACACACAATGCAGTCCTACTGCACACCCCAACATGAAAGGCTCTACCCCCACAGGATCTCTACATTTGCAAGTGAGGTCCTAACTATTGGTAGGGAAAATAAGAGTTTCCAAGAGTTTTAAAGGCTTTTATTTGTTTACACATTTTCTAAATTGCAGACAAAAGATTCACTACGTGGGTAGTCAACATTGCTAACCAATCACAGAACAAGATACTAACCACAGCAAGGAAGGGGTAGGGGCTTGTGACTCAGTCTTTGAGAACGTGCGAGGGTTCCATGGGATATCGAGGGGTCCCAAAGACAAAGGCTGCTCGATCCCCACGTCATTCTTCATCCCATCAGCAACAGGTCTCCCTCCCAGAACCCTGTCAGGACAGGAGAAAAGGCAGCAAGAGAGGTGGGGCGGTCCTGGCACGTGGGCCACCAGTCTTCTGAATGAAGAGCGAGTCCCGGGTCTGCTTCCAATCTGTAGGTTCTCCTGGAGACTGTCACAATCTGGCAGCTCTCTGGGAAGTAACAGAACCGGCATGTCCCCTTAGGATGGCAGGAGATGTGGCACAGCCTCAATCTCCAACACTGAAACACAGAGAGCTTGATACGTCCCTTAGGGCAGAAACATCACAGCACTTCACGTTAGGAGTCACGAAAGAGTGGGAACCTGACACACGTGGGAAGGGCACATCCCCAGAGGACAGAGGGCCAAGGCGGCACACACACCTACAGACAGAGACCGCAACCAC
Organism: Mandrillus leucophaeus; assembly: GCF_000951045.1. Classification (NCBI taxonomy): domain Eukaryota; kingdom Metazoa; phylum Chordata; class Mammalia; order Primates; family Cercopithecidae; genus Mandrillus; species Mandrillus leucophaeus. The sequence continues at coordinate 1,270,798 of NW_012102543.1, read as the reverse complement.
ATCACAGTAAGGAGGAGGACAGCTAATGGGGTGGGAGGCGGGAGCTTTTTGTTTGTCTGTTGCTGTCGTTGCTTTTTAGAGAGACCAGGGTGAGCCAAATGGAGATACTGTCTCTAGACCATTACACACAACTTCCTAAATCTGTAGCCCTTTTCTGTAACCTCATGAAAGCTGTGTCAGACTCAGTCCTGGTCTGAAGTACCCAAGCAGACCAAGGCAAAAACTCATCCACAAGAGGCAATGCGGTATTGGGTTCCAAGGATCAGTGGGGAGGGCCTTCAAAGGAGCAAAAAGGGAAACCCTCTTTCATAGGCATTTCTCTCGCTGGAGCCCAACTCTCTTGGTCATTCTTTTATGACTAAGAGTCTCAGAAGGAGTTGTGGGTGTGGGGTAAAAGAGACAAGCAAGCATGTTGGAATGATGGGGATAAAATGTTGCAGTGGCTTCCCTCTCTGGTGCCCACACCTGGAAGAAGTGATCCCAGGTTTGCGTCGTATCTGCAGGTCTAGAGACATCAATGGAGGCAGTAATTGGAGATCTCAGTGCATTTCCAGGGTCCCCTTTCCCAAGGCAGTCTAAAGCAATGGAGGGGCAGTACATTCCTAAGGCTGTGAGATGCCCAGGGTCTCTATTCACCAGCTGAGAAAGGGCAATGAAGACTAAACACACCCCTTCTGCAAGTCCACACGCTCTCTGACTCAACCAGAGGGCATCCAAGGCCTGGTGGAGCCTGTGCAAGCCTGAGCTTCCTCGTGGAGCAGCGGGTAGGCAGCTCCTTCCCAGGGACCTCGTCGTCCTTCCTACCGCAGGAGCCACCTGTCAAAGCCCACCCGGAGGAATCCCAGTGTTCATAAATGGAGGTGCCCTCACCAAAGGCACTGGACCAGCCTGTCCATGAGAAGAGACACAGAGGGATTTCAGCAACGAGAAGAAAACCAATTTCTTTCGGCTTCTTAGCAGAGATGTTCCATGTCTTGGCTATCAAAGAGAGAAACTGGGCTTAAAAATTGCCCTCACCCTGAACCCACTTGACAAGGGGGAGCACACCTGGTTGAGGTCTAGTTCTGGCTTTTGTGAATCGACCGTGTGACACAGACAGCACAGCATCAAGGCAGGAGGGCGCCTGATCAGACTGTGTTCTCAGACTGAGAGCACACTCAAGGGCAGGCAGGAGATGGAGAATTCTCAGAGCTCAGCCACTGGCTCTCGAGCTCCCAGGCTCATCCCTCAAGGAGCTGGGGGCCTGAAGGCTCAGGGTCCACCACTGGCTGCCTGGGGGCAGTGCTGCCAGTCTGGTGTGGAAAGGGTCCAAGTCAGAGGCCTTTGCCTCACCCCTTCCACCAGCAGGGCCATTCAGAGGAGCCTTGGCTCAAGAGAACCTTGCCCACAGGCTTTCAAGTAGGTGAGTGGACCAAACCCCTTCATGCTTTCCAGGCTCTCACGCACTTTAAAACCAGACTCACAGCCAAGCCTTGTGTCCCTGGCTACCTCCACAGAGATCACCAGAATTCCCCTCGCTGGGAGCCATGTGCCGTCTAGGGCCCCAGAGGAGCCTTCCCTCGGGCCAGGCCCACAGAGAAGCTACAGCTCTGAGCCAACATCCACACATGAACAGATACATGCCTTCCCCCAAGCCCAGGCATTTTGCTTGAAAGCGAGCTTGGTGTGGCTTCTTCAGGGAATAACTCAAAGCTGAAATCTGGCTGTGACACGTGTGGCGAAAAGGAAAGATGAAACAAATGGTTTATTCCTAATGCTGTCAACACAAACAACTGACAGTCTAAGCCAGCATGAAGCTAGGATCTGACAAGCACCTGGCCAAAGGTGAGCATGGAAGGTTTGCTGAAAAGCTCCTGATGCTGGGTTTCATCCCTGCACACACCAGCAGTGCCAGACACGGGCATGGGGCAGCTGACCTTGCTGGGGTCTGGTGGAGTGTGCCCAATCTGTGCATGAAGCCCCCCCCACCCCAGTAGTCCCCCTCTCTGCTTTCTCTAGCAGGGACAAGACCACTGTGGGGGTCATTTTCTGCCTCTGATCAGGCCCTACCAATTGCACCTCGCTGTCTTCCACCCCAAGAACCTTCAAGCAGCACTGGGGGCACTGGCTGCCCAACACACTCCAGCCCAGGTGCCTTCATCAGTTCACCAGTTTTAATGCTAAGGATGCTGTCATCCAAGAGCATCTAGTGCTTGGAAAAGCAGATTAAAGCAACTAAGCTGAGGTCATCTGTTTTCTTCCCCCGACCCCTCAACCTCCACAGGGTGGAAATCACTGGATGCCTCCACCTGCTTGTCTTCTACTGAGGAACACGCATCCTCAGCAGAGAAATCTACATATACATCTACCTTCCGTGGTGGTGCGATGCTTGACCTATAGTCACGATTCCTTGGCAGAACTTAATTTTATAGCTGAAAAGCAACTTGAAGGCTGGGCCAGGATGTGGTTTGTTTTCCAGCCTCTACAGGACCTAGAGCATTGCCTTGCACATAGTCGATGCCCTGCCAAGGGTTTTAATTTAGCCAGTAACAGCCTGCCTTGCAATGATTCATGGCAGGCAAAAGATGGGTTCATTTTCCTTCAGAGGAAAAACCCCCAGAGTGGACAACCATGGCAGATGAGTGGGGGGCAGCTCGGATGGACTGTGTTCCCTTTCCCGGCCAGAGGAGCACAAGTGCCCCCTAAGCATCTGACCATTCATCGCAAAAGCAGGACCCATCTGCTTTCCCAAACGCCATGTGGACCAGATGCACTGGTGAGCCAGGGACGCCCTGCCTACCTACCCCGCCTCTCTCCAGCCACCTGCTCCCCACCTCCTCTGCTCTGAGATAATCGTTCTATATTTTCATGCTCTCGCTCACATATCAGGCAGTGTTTCTGTCCTTTATTTTTTTCTAGTACCTAATTTAGGCCTCTTCAACTACATGTTGAAAATGTGCACGGGGTATATTTTCTTTTTCCTTTACACCACTGTTGCTTCCCACTTCCCACCTCCACCCCACTCCTTAGCATCTAGCATGGCAGAGGGAAGGGAGGAAACAGTGTAGGGAAGGGAGAGGGCAGGATGAGAATCGAGGTCTCAGTGGGGAGTAGACATGGAAGGGCAAACCAAGTCCACAAAAACCACAACCCCCATTCTAGCCATAAAAGCTTTGCATCCCTTTGATAGCAGAATTGAGACTTTTCAAGTCCCCAACTATTACCAAATGTCTCTCCTGAAAAGAAGCACAGGTGAACGAAGAGAAGAGAAGGAAAGAGGTCATGGAGCCAGTGGCTTTCCAAGCACAAGGCTCCCTTTGCAACCCCTGTGGCTGTGCAGGAGCTGTGAGCCAGAGGAGCGGGAGTGGAGAAGATTTCAGAAATACGCACCTTGCCTAGCAGCCCCTGGCTCTCCCTCTTGTCCTGGAGCAACATCAAAGTTTCCCTTTAGTTCATTAAGCAGGGTGTGTGTGTGTGCGTGTGTGTGTGTGCACGCGTACGCACGCATGGGCATTCCTGTTCTCATCATCAATATTCATAACATTGAAATGAATAACAGAGATACAGAGAGGCGAGCAAATGAGCAAATGGGATGCAGTGAGTGAAAATATAACCTGGGGGTCTGTAGGGTTGTGTTGCTGAGGGGATATACAGGCCCCAGGGGCTCGCGGGCCTCTCCCATTTCCTACAAGGCCCACTTACCTGCCCTCCCGTCCCCACCACGGCCGTGTTTATTTGCTAGACAGGGTTGGTGCCAGCCTACAGGGCCATTTTGCTTGCTGCCTGGGCTAGAGGTCATGATGAGTAATTATATCTCTGTCCAAGAGGGTTCTGGCTGCCTGCCAGTCCTGGTTCCTGCCTTCCTCTGGCCTGCCCTGGGAAATGTCGCCATCAGCAAAATACTCCCTTCTCCTGGTGGAGCCAAAGAGGGGGAAACTGTGAAAGGTCCCTCTCTCAAGGCCACCTGCCCTGCGACCTGAAGCTGGCACTGGAGCAGAGAAAGGGAAGGAGTGGGGACAGAAGCTGGAGTCACCTCAGGACCCCCTTACAGGCAGGGCTCACTCAGAGCTCAGAGAGCCTGTTCCAGGAACCCACTCACTTCCAAATCTTTCCCCTCATGCAGGGAGTTCCCTGTTCCTTCTGGAAAACCCCCTGGTAGGGAACTGGCAAGCCCGGACCCCTCCTCTTCAGAGTTTCCTGACAGCACTTCCTTTGGGCCTCTCTTCAAGCTGCCTGGGCTGCTCACACAGAGGGGGCGCCCGCCGCACAGCCAGGCCTCCCCGGGGACAGCTGCTGAGAGGCTCCAAGGCAGCTCCCACTCACTCTGCCTGGGAGGCTGTCTGTCCTCCCACATCCCGGGTGCCCAGCAGGCAGCACCCACATCTTCCTCTCCCCTCTTTCCCCCGCCCCCCTCTCAGCTGTCCACTCACAGACCAGAGGGTCTCCAGCCTCCCTAGAAAGGGGTTCCCAACTCTCCAAGACCCTCCACCAGCTGCCCAAAGGCCCTGAACTAACCCCTGTGTCCCTTTGTTCCACACTCAGGGCTGGTGGCCGTGGCCTCTGGCAGAGAATCATAAGCAGACTCCCAAACCCTAGGAATGCTCAGAAATGGGTGCGGGAGCCCCAACCCCCAGACAGCTATGGAGCCCACCTTCTGGCCACAGACCAGTTAGACTCTACAGCAAGCTGGGGCTCAGGTAGGGAGACTCGTAGGCCTGAGGCAAATTAAAACATCTGTTCCCCCCCACCACTATCCTTCCCCTTCACCTGGAATCAAAGAGCATGCTTTGGGGATGGGAGTAAGATTGCAAAAAGGGTAACACACAGCGGGGAGAGGAGGAGCTCTGTCCACTTTGCAGGGGGCAGAGGAGCAGGACTGGCCAGGCCCCTGCTTCCCTTCCCAGCTACTGGTGTCCTGGGCTTTGGGGACAGGGGCCTGGAGGCCTGACCCCTCTGGTAGCAGTGCCTGGAAATGCTTCACTCCCCAAGGCTGCAGGCATGATCCAGCCCTCCCTCACTGCCTTCTCTCTCCAGCTGGGTGAGGGGCCTGCTTTGCCCTCAGAAGCATCCCTGAAACCCCACACAATCAACAAGGGGCCTCAAGAAAGAGGGAGCTGAATTAGAGTTCAGAACTGGGCAGAGGTTTGGCCTTTTTAAAAAATAATAATAATAGTAATCTGCTGCCCAGGATCACAAGCCTCAGGGAAAAAAAAAAAAAAAACAGAGTTTCAATCACTGTTCACTCCCACCTGCTGCCCTCCAGCTCCTTAGCTCCAGGATTTCTGCCTGAGGACATCCAGCTCTCTGCCTTGTTCCGCCAGAGATCCTTGCCCCTCCCAAATGCCCTCCCACCCTCCCTTCCCGAGGCACCCCTGTCTCTCTTCCTCCCCAGGAATGGGAGCCTGCTAAAAGGGACACCAAGTCACCACTGCTACAAGGAGCCAGGCCTGGGACTTGCAGCATCTTCCATGGGAGTGTGAGCGTGGCTCTGGCCAGGGCCAACTTCTCCATTGGGACCCCCTGAAGAGGGGCCAGGAGGGGCAGCCGGGGAGTGAGAAAAGAAGGGGCTGCTCCTGTCCCAGCACTTCCACGACAGGCTAAAAACCTGCCTGGGGGCCAGGGATGTGGTCCTCAGGGCCCTCCCTGGGCCATGGGGCAGCACAACGCCCCCTACCTCCTCACACGCAGACCCAAAGAGGAGACTATAAGCCCCTCTTTTTGAGCCCTGAGGCCTGAGGTTGCCAGCAACCTTTCTTCAGCGGCACAAAAGAGCGCAGGTCTCCTCCACTTGCTCCCAAAGGAAAAGTAATAACAATCATCTCATTTTTCTTCCTTAAAACATCAAAACTTTTAAGCGGAGTGTTGAAAGGAAGCGGGCTGTATTCAAAGCACGAAGACAAAAATGCACCATGAGTGTGTAACCCTCCAGGGTATCATGAAACCATCACTGTGAAACCCAAACCCTCCCCCAACTTCAAAACCTGTTATCTTCCCCAGCTCTGGAGGAATCTGGCCTCCTTCCCTCCCTTTCACCCACCCACGAGCTCTTCCCTGGTTCCAGTTGGCTGGGCTCAGCCTGCCTGGGCTTCCTACCTTGCCCTGGGGCAGGGACAGGAGCAGGGGAGCTTTGGGACCTGCTGGCTCCTGCTTCAGGGGCAATAAGTCAGTGAGGGGTTCCGAAGGAAAGCCAGAATGTCAGTCTCCTAGCAGGAGCCCTGTTTCTATTTCCACATAATGTTGCCTGCGCTGGATTTGCTACAGGTCCCAAAAGCAGGGTTTCAAAAATGCCTGCAGGGAACAGGATTTCCACTTCCGGGTTGAATCCGGCAGCCTCACCTCTCTGGTTTGCTGGAGCCACAATACAGAGGTCTTCCGGTGAAGCCCAGCAAAGGTCTCCTGGCTGTTCCCAGCATTTGAGCCGGGAGACAACCCCATCATTGTCCCCATTTGGTGACCTCTGCAGAAAATGACAATAGCTACCATGGAGTGGGGACCATCATCGTGCCAGACCCGTGCCAGGATCTTTACCAACGTCACCTCGAATAACTGCAAAGACCATGCTGGATAGGCCATGTTTCCCCACCTTACAGATGTGTGAAATGAGGCTCAGAGAGGTGAAGTCATTGCCTCAAGGTCAGTCAGCTAGAAAGTGGCAGTGTTCGTCAGAAAGTGAGCGTTACCCATGAACTGAAACGAATCATAGCCCTCTCTAAAAGTCACCCTTCCATTCTCAACTGCATTCATCTTATAGAAGGGAGTATCCTGAGCACCTTTATTTTAAAGTCCCCAACCCCATGTATATCCCTCACCTCCACCCCACAGCCCATGCAAGTCATGATTTCCTTGGTCACAGCTTTTGCCAGGACCCTGACCATGCGCAGCCCGGCCCTGGCAATATAAACTCCCTTTGGTCACAAGGGAGATACGAAGAAGACATCTAACATTGGCTAATGCACACAAGAAGGTGGACATGGAAAATACCTGGAGGTCTTCCCAGACAAGCATGGCTCTGCAGTGCTTGTTTATGTAGCAAAACTCTCAATCTCGCTCTGGAATAGTCAGGGCAAGTGTTACTATCTCCATTTTCCAGGTGGGCAAATTGAGGTTCAGGGAGGTTAGGTGACTTGCCCAGTGTCACACAGCTACTCCATGGCAGAGGCAACACAAAAACCCTGATCCTTCACAGGCATCTTGTGATTCTAGCTCAGAGAATGATTCTAGCTCATTCTCTGGGGTTCAAAAAAAAAAAAAAAAAGAAACCAATTTAACGTTTAACAACCCTGTCCTCTTTTCAACACAGAGGTGATCAATGTGACCATGGAGCCTTTTGTCTGCTTGCAGTACCCTGACAGTGCCAGCCCACAAGTTGGCTTGCTATCCCTGCTTTCCAGATGGGGAAACTGAGGCCTCCAAAGATGAAGAATGGGTTGGCCCCATTCTGCAGGGAGTAATGAAGCAGAGAGGGGAATTCCAGGGCCATCCTAATGTCACTCCAGAGCCCTGACCCTCACCACTGCAGGCAAGTTCCAGTGCCCTGCCTTGGCCTGGGAGACCCAGCTCAGACCCAGCTTGTGTGGGCAAAGCAGACGTGGGGCTGAGATAGAACAGGGGTGCCCTATCGCCTGCACTTCTGTGGAAAACAAATTTACACATACTCCGAAGAGGACGTGTCAAGTTGTAGAGCCACAATTTGGGGTTTCAGACTTGCTTTTTAAGTTTTTAAGCTATTGTGGCATTTGGGAACATTTGGGGAATTTTTTTTCTCTAAATTTAAATTAAAATGACTCTCAAAACCAATTATTAGCCTTTGGAGACAGCCTGCTTTGAGTTTTGTGGGAAGAGAGAGAGCTGGAGTAGTCAGGAGAGAAAATGTGCCCCTCTGATGGAATGTCACCCTCCCTATCCCTCCCTGGGCCTTCAGGATTCAGACGAGCTCACCGACCAGCAGGCGGAAGGAAATTACTTATGAGGAAGACAAAAATTCCATCTGGACAGGGGCCCTTTAAATGAGACCATTATGTATGTGTGTGATTCACTCTGAGGCCACAGGCCCCTGCAAGAGAGTGACCCCCATCGCTTGCCACAGGTCACTCTGCAGAAGCGTGGGGGAGACCCACACTGCTTGGTTTCATGCCAGGCTGCCCTGGGTCCACTGGCCAAGAGCAATTAGCCTGGAGAGGAGCACTCCTGCTGAGGGACAGCACAAATACTGCAGCCGGGCAGAAGTGGCCCAACTAGCCCGAGTCTCCGGGAGCTTCCTCAGGAGCTTAAGAACTAAAAATAACCTGGGCCTTTGTTGTGAGCAGCCGGACCACAGAGATGGAGCTGATTTCAGAGAAGCCAAGCATGCGCGAGGGTTCCGCTCACCGAGACCTGCCCTTCGGGCAAATGATTTTTCCAGAAATATGTCAGTTATTGTGCTGCTGCTGTGATTCAAAGTCAGCCCAATCCGCTCCAGCCCTCGGGGCTATCTTCCAACACACAGAGTTCTCGGAAGCTCAGCCTCCCCACCTCTTTCTTCTAGACACATTTTTTTTGAAAACAAGAGTCCTGCACGTTTGGGGAGCTTAGGAGACAAGAGTAACCCCCGCACTGAGAGTTCTAAAATGTGGCCACCCTGGTCGTGAATGATGACCACCTCACCCTAATTATTTGTTTAGATAACAATCTTCTCCTTCCCCCATCTTAAAATTCCCAGTCAGGTCTCAGTAGACAATAGCGAACATACACTACGTGGAAAGAAGAAATTACTTAGGAAAAGGAATTCAGAGCATGGCATCAATACTGAAGGTTTCTCAAAGCTGCAGCCCCCTGTATCCAGCATTCAGACACATGATTGAGCAGCCTTCACTCCCCTTCCTGGTTCTTGAGTCCCACCAGGGGAAGCTGAACCAGTTCTCCAGACCCAGGTGGGCTGAGAGGCAGAGGCTTGACCGTCTTCCTCTGTCCATAGGCTGTGGCTGGTCTCACCTAAAGGATGTCCCAGCTCTAAGGTTAAGGAACCAGCCTGGCCCCTTGCAAAGTCTCTCCCGATGGATAACAAGTACTGACTGGCTATGGCGGGGCCTTGGCACCATTTCCGCAATGCTTCCTCCCATGTCTCAGCGCCTCTCCCTCCCTCCCTGCCCCCATCTAGTAACTTGAGGCAGTGGATCAAGACCAGGCTGGCTGTGGATGCCACTGCTGAGGTTCTAGAAGGCAACTCTTTGTCTCCACAGACACCAAGGAACAAGAAGGGGTTGCAAGATCCCAAGTCTAGAAGTTTCCAGTGAGGCTTGCAATAAACAACAACTTCTCCACAGCCCTTTATTCCTCGGGTGAGAATTTCAGGATGAAGAGCCTAAGCTGGAGGGGGCGGGGGCTGTGCGAAGATTTCTTGGAACACAATAGATAAAAAACACCACACTACACACAAGTGATGGATGAGTGGTCAGGAAATGGCTTCCCTTAAAATGGGAACCAATGAGAGGGCCTCGGTGCTAGGGCAAAAGTGAAAGGGGTTCCACACGGCTAGGGCCGGCGGTGTTCTTCCGAAGTGCAACTTCCTTCCGGTAGAAACAAGGAGATGCTGGCTGAAGTTCCGCACATATCGGGGGCGGTCAGGAGATGCCTCGCCCTCTTGGTTCCATGTGTCCGTGCCCCTCTGGGACTATTTCTTTTCCTTACAGTTGGTCTGTCTGGATATGTAGGAAGAGGGCGCGTTCTGGTTTGAGTTGGGCTCTGCTTTAGCCTCTCCAGCAGCAAGTCACATTCTGTGACCTAGGGCCCTAGGCCTGGCAGCCGAAGGCTGAGGCTTTCTCTTTGAGCAGTTCCCAGCATAAGTGGCAGCTCCAGCTTCCTGCAAGAAATGAGACGGCTTTAGTAGCAGCCCCTCTGCTAACTCTGGAGCCCCACCCCAGTGCCCCTAACTTCTTGTAAACCCTGTTTCCTTTGAACTTCGGCAATGCAGAAACCAAGTCCCAGGCCTGAAAACGTGCGGGAGTCTGTGGCTCAGCAGAAAGCAGGTGCTCAGAGGAGATGGGCTCAACTCTTATCAAGACCCTCACTCCCTGGTCATGCCTCCAAACTAGTGTCGCCGGGCCTGCGCTAGTTCCCCTGGAAGCTCACACCTCCCCAGCATCTCCACTGCTTGTCTGGGAAAAACCTTCTCGGCCCTCAAGTTGAAATTTCAGCTGCTTGGACTGTGCCTCAGTTTCCTCATCTGTAAAATGGCAGTCGTCGTACCTACCTTGTGGGTTTGTGACGATTAAATGAGACAAGACATGGACATGTAAAGCCCTTAGCACAGGCCTGTACTATGGTGAGAGCTCAGTAAGTGCTAGTAGTAGTAGTATCTGCTGCTGCTGTTACTGTTGACCTCATCATCATTACCTTCTGGGGGCTCAGCCACCGGGGGATTTAAACAGTACATGTGATAGCCACGGTCACAGTCATCGCAGAAGAGTAGCTGGTCCTGGTGGAACACAGAGCAAGCACAGAGGAGGAGAGATTCCGTTATTTGGGGCCAATGTCTGGCCCCTACTTACCCATCAGCCTTATTTCCACATCGGCCTCACTGGATCCCCTTTCCAGGTCCCACATGGAGTCCTCACTGTCCCCTGAACGTGCCTGTGCTTTTCCCACACCTAGAGTTTCCCCCTCTACCTCCCAGCCTATATAAATCCTACACCTATTTTAGGGTTCTGCTCAACTCATACCTCCTCCAAGAAGCCTTCTGTGACTACCACCTCACATCCAAATTTAAAAGGATTCCTTATTCTTCTGAACTTCCAGAGCCAATAGCTCTGCTTCCAAAGGGCAGAAAATGTCTCTATTGTCCATGACTTTATATACTTGAAGATCTTAATTGAATTCTTCTGGATTCCACTCCCTCCATCTGTGAAATGGGCAACAGCTGTACTGGGATGAACCTCAGACCCTCTTCAGGGTTTCATTAGAATGTAGAAAAATGCAAGTAGCGCCATCCCTTGGCTTCCAGAAGCTTCCTCACTGTCTGGAGGCTGGAGCCCAGGTGAGAACAGGTACCCCCAGGATTGTGGTTAACTTCAAAGGACACAGGCCATACCTTTGCACCAATGGCTACTTCTGCCTAGAGGCTCTCCCAGACCCCTGACCCTTTCTCTGCATGTCCATTCCCTGCCTGTCCTTCAAGTACATCTTCTTCAAGCACTTCTTTTCCACAAAGACTTTGCTAATCTACCTCAACTGGAAGTTCTCTCTTCCCTCCTGCAGAGCCCCGTGGTACTTTCCCTTTCTGTGACATTTAAATGCATTTTCCTTTATGTTACATGCCTGGCATGTGGTAGACATCTAATCACACTTGTTTTCTTGGTCGGGCACTGTGGCTCATGCCTGTAATCCCAGCACTTAGGGAGGCCAAGGTGGGTGGTTCACTTGAGATCAGAAGTTCAAGACCAGCCTGGCCAACATGGTGAAACCCCATCTCTACTAAAAATACAAAAATCAGCTGGGCATGGTGGCGTGCATCTGTAATCCCAGCTACTCAGGAGGCTGAGGCAGGAGAATCTCTTGAACCCGGGAGGTAGAAGTTGCAGTGAGCCAAGACTGCACCACTGCACTCCAGCCTAGGCAACTGAGTGAGACTCTGTCTCAAAAAAAAAAAAAGACATCTACATGTTTGTTTTCTTGAATAATTAATTTGGAACATGCCTCTTTTTTCCACCCTTTATCCTCTTTATGGACTATAAGGCCCTTGGGGGAAAATCTTGTTTTCTTCATCACTGCATCCACTGTAGTGACTTCCTTGCATACAGGAGCTACTCAGAAACTGTTTGTGATCTGGCCCCACCCCCTAGTTTCAGCCCTGTTCTATTTGGTGATTTTTGAAACTGTTGGGATGGCTTATAAGACTTTTTCAACATAAAGTTTTGTATCAAATCTCACCTTGGCTCCCACCAGTGCAGAAATCCTGGATAAAATTAGATATAGCAGTTGGAATCCCCAGGGAGCCAGCAAGGAGGGCTTTTTTTGTCATGCTAAAATCCATCAGTGGGGCAACAGGAGAGCTTTTGAAGAATTATCAACAGGGCAGTGATATGATCAGATTGCAGTTTAGAAAGATCTTACTAGCTGCTATGTAAGAGTAGATACCCAGTGGGAGAGAGGTTCATTCAAGAGGCCAGGGGACCAGTTAGGAAGCTGCTATAGCTATCCAGATGCGTGATGATTGTGGCCTGAATTATGACTGTGGCATGGAGAAAGAAATGGGTCTTGCTCCCATTTAAGCATCATTGATTAGATGGGGAGAGTGATAGGGAAGAAGCCAAGGATGCCCTCTGGGTTGTGGCTTGGTCAGCAAGCCTGATGATACAGTCACCCATTGGGACATGGGAGGAAGAGCAGACTCATGGGAGGGAGAGGGCAACCTCAGCTATAGACGTGTTCTACAGATAGGGATGACCTGGAGGCTGTTGAAGAGAGCAGGAGAGAAGTCTGGGTGTGAGATATGGATTTGGGAGTCATTGTAACTAGATGGCAAATGAAGGTCCTAGGAGAGGAAGCCTGGAATGTGTGAAAGCAAATGTCTTTGAACTTGTCTTCATGGAGGAGTGTCCATGAACCCCTTGAAATGATACATACAATTTTGTACATAGGTAGAAAGTACATGTTTCTATGGAAACAGTAAATTCATAGCTTTCATTGAATTACCTGAAAGATCAAGGACCCAAAAGAATTTACTGAGAAGAAGGTCAAGAATAGACACTTGGGGTACTCCAACTTTACAGGGTAGGCAGAGAAAAAAAGACTGAGAAGGAACAGTCAGAGAGGTAGGATGAAGACGAGCACACTGTAGTTTACGCCAAAAAAGTTACATCATTATTGTAGAACCAGAATAAGCTACAGGACAATTTGATTTAGGGATAATAGGATAATACAAGGAGAAACAAGTTAGGATGGGGACAGAAAACAGACAGGACTTGTCCGAAACAGTGTTATTAATGCCTTAAAAACAGCAATAACCCCTACTATAGCAGTTACATAGGAAATACAAATAGGTAGAATATCCTGGATTACAATTTCCCAAAGGAAAACTGGGCACCTGAGAGTTTAAGTGTATTTTGCATGGGTTGACCATTGTCTAGCACCATATTCTCTTCTCTTCCACCACCAAGAACCCCCAGTTCATGCTAACTCTCATGACAAACACAATTTTAGTACCTCTCACTACCAACTATCCAGGAACCAATTGGTGGCATAACCACACAGAGAGAAACTATTCCAAATGACTATAAAACAATTAATCTGACAATACATCCTTAGTAGGACATAACTTAAGGTCATAAATAAATGCAAATATGCATATATATGGGTGTGTGTGTAATGTTCAGCAATTATATTATTGGTTTAAATATTGGAATCAATATTCTGAGACCGCTTTATGTGCGTCAAATGAGTAATTATGTTGGTATCATTGAAAAGCAAGATTTTGTAACATAGTTGAAAGAAAATAGAAATGTAGGCCAATGAAGTTAAGTCAAAACTCAATAGTTGGTTCTAAGTATGAACTGGATGCATCAGTATAAATTCATGGTGTAGTTTATCTTTAAAACAAGCAAAAGATATTTTCTACCTCTGTCCACAGAAAGTGCGCCAAAACAATGACTAACAGCAAAATTAACACCTCTAGCACCCACATTATGTTCTCCAAAGACCATTGCCCACTAAAAGGAACTAGGAGTCCCGGGAGAAATAGGTGATTCCAGGTCTGGAGCATAAAATGTATAAATATATTTAGATATTACAAAGTAAGAAAGCTATCAAATACTATTAGAAGTATGTCAAAAGGACTCAGGATCCTACCTGAATATGCTACCACTGGTCAAAGATGGGACAATTTTACCTATAATGGATTACAACAAATAAAATATGTTTAAAATCTTCAGTTCATAAACATATTTTTTAAAACCTTAGTCACCTTCAGAAGATGCTAGAGAAACATCACACTGTATTTTTATTTATTTATTTGAAATAATTTTAAACTTAGACAAAAGTACAGAAATTGTGCTGAGAATTGTATTCAGTGTACCCTAATATTAGCATCTTATATTACTATAGCAGAATTGTGAAAATCAGAAAATTATCATTGGTGTAATACTATTAACTAATCTATAGACTTTATTTGAATTTCTCCAGTTTTCCCACCTATGTCTCTTTTTGTTTTTTTGTTTGTTTGTTTTTTTTGAGACAGTCTCACTCTGTTGCCCAAGCTGGAGTACAGTAGCGTGATCTCAGCTCACTGCAGCCTCCGTCTTCCAGGCTCAAGCAATTCTCCTTCCTCAGCCTCCCGAGTAGCTGGGATTACAGGCATGTGCCACCATGCCTGGCTAATTTTTGTATTTTTAGTAGGGACAGGGTTTCCCCATGTTGGCCAGGCTGTTCTCAAACTCCTGACCTCAGGTAATCCACCCACCTCAGCCTCCCAAAGTGCTGGGATTACAGACATGAGCCACTATGCCCAGCCCCCCACCTATGTCTCTTTCCCCAGGATCCAATCCAAGATCCCTCATTGCATTTAATTGTTGTGTTTTCTTAGTATCCTTCAATCTGTGACAGTTCCTCAGTTTCTTTGTCTTTCATGAGCTTGACACTTTCAAAAAGTCCAAGCCAGTGATTTTGTAAATGTCACTCAATTTCAGTTGGATCTTTTCTCATGAGAAGATCCACATATGCATGCATTTTTGAGCAAGAATACCACTAAAGTAATGTTGCACCCTTCTCGGCGCATCGTATCGGGGGTAATTGAGGCCAGTATGTCTTATTACTTGTAATGTTATCTGTAATTATATAGTTAAGGTAGTGTCTGCTGTTTATTTTCCACTGTAAAGTTACTGTTTTTCCCTTTGTAATATACTAATAAGTAATCTTGTTGGAGAGATACTTGGAGATTATCTCCTCAACAAGAGAAATAGGATATTTGAGATTATGCAAATATCCTATTTCTCATCATACTTTTGCCCACTAATTTTAGCATCAATTGACAGTTCTCACATAACTGTGAAGTGTTCCCAATGATTATTTCCCCTTTCCCACTACATTTATTCACTGGAATTCTGCTCTAAGGAAGAGCTTACCCTCTCCTCTGTTTACTTATTTATTCAATTTTTACATTAGTATAGATATTTATTTTTTTCTTTAGGTTATAACCTAATAACATCATTTTTTTAAGCTAAAGTTTTCCTAGATTTGGCCATTAAGGGTTCCTTCAAGTTGCTTCCTGTGTCCTCTAGACACATGAAAATACCCTTTCATTTTTTAAACACTTCCTTATTTTCTGACACCACATAATATTCCAGGCTCATCTGGCATATTTTACATCCCAGCCCTGGAATCAGCCATTTCTCTAAGGATCCATGGTTCTTTTTATGAGAGAATGGTGTTTAGAAACCAATTTCTTGATGCCATGTGTCTTCATTGCTTCTGTGTTGTCATTGCTTCTAGGCCCTCCCAGCCAACACAGGTAGGAAATAAATGTATGTGTAGGTACACATGCATACATCTCTACTTATTTCTGTCTATTAATATGTGTGTACACATATGGCTAGATATAGATATAATATGTATAAACTATATATAATACCTTGTATATAAAATCATGAGTTCATAGCGATACTCACTATTCCAAACCAATGCCTTCAATCTAGCCTTCCCCCCTTTATTTAGTTATTCTTTTTCTGACTTTGAGAAACTAGACTCTCATTAGTCACAATACACAGTTATTAGTTCAAATCTAGCATATGTAGTTTCAGAATTACTAATTCATATACCTATGAAAATAAATTAACTAGAGTACAGTATTTGTGGTACAGTTATTTCTGCCCTTAGCTTTACAACACACAGTCAAAATACTGTTTTCCAAAGTTACTTAGGTTATTCTTTTCTTCCTCACTCTTCATAACTCTATGGTTACATTATCTATTTATGTTAGAGTTAGGTTTATTTGTTACGGTTTTTATTCCATTTTAGTTTTTCCCTACATCTTGGTTGATTTTAAGTATTTATCTATTTGGGAGGTATATGAAACCTTACGATGGTTGTAAGAGTCAAAGCTACACAAGAAAGTATTCTCTAAGAAGTGTTGTTCCTCCCTTATCTCTACTGCCCCCATTTTCATATTCCCATTTTTCCCTACCCCATTCTTCCAGACCCGTGTAGATAACCAATCTCATTAGCATCCTGTTTATTCTTCCTATATTTGTTTTACACAAGTGAGCAAATGCATGTAGGTTTTCTTATGTGTCTTTTTTCTTACGATAAGGTCAGCATACTATAGATATTCTATTTTACTTTGCTTTATTACTTAACAATATATCCTGGAAATGACTCCGCATCAATTCATAGACATCTGCCTTATTCTATTTTACAGCTACATAGTACTCCACTGTATGGCTGTTCCATTGTTTATTCAACAACTACTCTTCTATATATGGATATTTAGGTTGTTTCCAATATTCTGTAATAATGAACAATGCTACCACAAATAACTTTATGCATATGTATTTCCATCATGTTGGGGGTATATCTTCAAGGTAGATTCCTATAGGTGAGAATGCTTAGTCAAAAGTTAAGTGCATGTTAGCTCTGTTAGGTATTGTCAAATTTCCTTCCACAGGGTTATACTAATTCGTATTCCCACCAACAATGTATGAAGGCACCATTTTTCCCATAGCTTCATCAACAGAATATATTGTCATACTTTTCAACTTTTGCCCATCTGATAGGTAAGAAATGATATCTCAGCCTTGAGTTTCTTTGTGAGTGCATTTTAACTTTTTTTTGCATCTTTAAGGGTCATTTTTATATCTTTTGTGGATTGTCTTTCATGCATTTTTCTCATTTCCTATCAGGTTTCTGGTCCTTTGTCTTCGATTTTTAACACTTCTTTTTATATAGGGAATTAGCCCTTAAACTGTGGTACATGCTGCCAAAATTGCCTCCCAGTTTGTCAGTTGTCTTTTGACTTTATCATGTTTTTGACTA
Source organism: Mandrillus leucophaeus (assembly GCF_000951045.1). Classification (NCBI taxonomy): domain Eukaryota; kingdom Metazoa; phylum Chordata; class Mammalia; order Primates; family Cercopithecidae; genus Mandrillus; species Mandrillus leucophaeus. The sequence goes on along the minus strand of NW_012102543.1, from coordinate 1,253,821 downwards.
TGCAAAATTTTTATGTAGGCAAATGTACCAACATTTTATTTAATTGCTTCTGGATCTTGAGTCACAGTCTGAAAACCTTTTCCTGTATTTAGATTAAAGAGGAATTTATTTGTGCTTTCTTCTAGTACTAGCGTGGTTTTACTTTGTACATTTAGATCCCCAATGTATCTGGTGATTGTTTTTATGTATGGCATAAGATATAAATCTAATTTTGTGTTTTTTCAAATGGCTACCCCATTGTTCCAGCACCATTCATTTAAAAGTCTGTCTCTGACCCAGTAATTTTAGATGTGACCTTTACCCTATACTGTATTTCCATATGTAGTTGGATCTATTTATGGGCTTTCTATTCTATCCCAACTGGTCTATTTGTCTCTTCATGCATCAGTACCATACTGTTTTATCTATAGAGGCTTTACAGTATGTTTTAATATCTGGTAGGGCTAGTTTCCATCATAGTTTGTTTATCAGTATTTTCTTGGCTATTTTTGCATGTTTGTTTCTTCATATGAACTTAAGTATCGATTTGTCTAACTCTATAAAAAAGTTCATTGATATTTTTATTGGACTTCAAATAAATTTATAAATTAACTCAGGAAAACTGACATCTTTATAATGTCAAGTCATTCTACCCAAGATCATAAGATGCCCTTCCATTTGTTCTTTGTGTCTTTTCAAAAGTGTTTAAAAGTTTTCTTTATATAGGTTTTGCACATCTGTTGTTAAATATATCCCTTAATATTTCTTCTTTGCTGCCATTAGAAATGGAATTATGTTCTCTAACTGGTTATTGTTCGTATGTGAGAAGGTTATTAATTATTGTGTGTTAGTTTTATAATCTGTTACCTTTTATGTTTGAGTTAGCTTATCATTGATTCTCTAAGGTTTTCCAGATATACTATCATGTAATATAAAAATAGAGTTTTATTACTTTGTTATCCATTCCTACATCTCTAATTAAATTCTCCTGTCCAATTGCATTAGCTAATGTCTCCAGAATAGTATCGAATCCTAGTTATAGAGATAGTGAGCACCCTCCCCTGGTTCCTAATCTTAGTGGAATTGTGCCTAGTGTTTTCCTCATTAAATAAGATACTGGCTTTAGTTCTAAGGTACAAATACTTTATCATCTTAAGAAGATATCCCACAATTACTATTTTTTAATTTTTTTTAATCATAAATAGATATTTTAACCACACTGTTTTTTTAAAAGTGACAAAGGGAAAGAACCAAGCATTTTTCCTGCCATTTCTATATGATCTACACCTGAAGGTAACCAAATGAAAGACTAGGCAAGTTTCTCTTCCTGGAATTACTCCAACCATTAACCAAAAAAGAAATTATCCAATAAGAATATCACTATTTTGCAACCCCTAACAGAATAGTTAATCTAGTCAAAGGTCATCAATAGATGCTACCTTTACAAAAAGAGAAACATCAGGCATTAGATACCTCCTGATGAAAGTATACACCACCATCTCTGAAGTAGTCTTGCCAAAAGAGAGAGAGAGACAGATAGATGGAGACACAGTTGATGAGAGGACAGAGAGAGAGATAAAGACAGACACAGAAAGAGAGGCAGAAATGCAACCTGAATCAAGCCTCTAACCCTAACTAACAATTGACAAGAAATTCAAGAGACAGAGGAAAATGTCAAACAGCACAGGGATACACTCAGTCAAATATAGTCATGAGAACTTGAACAAATGATCTGATTTCTTCAACAAAGAATTTAAGGGAGGAATAAAGAGAATAAGATGGAGGGAAAAGTCTATGTGTTATTTAAAGAAGTTATATATATGTTTATATGTACCTACAAATATTTAAATAAACTTCAGAGACATATCAACTAATTGCAATGTATGGGCTTTATTTGAATCCCAATTCAAATAAACAGGCTGTAATAGAAACATTTATGAGACAATTGAGGAAATACAACTGTTGACTGGATGTTTGATTATGCTAAGGAATTATTGATTTTTTAGCTATGTTAATATTTTGGTTATTTAGGTATAAAAGTAAGTCCTTACCCTTTTGAGATACATATGAAATAGTTACAGGTAAAACGATATTATGACCGAGACTGTGGAGAGGGAGGTCATGGTATTTATGAAACAAGGTTGGAAGTGTACTGATCATTGTCAAAGCTGGTGATGGGCGTACATCAATTCCATTAATCTTTCTGCTTTTGTATATGTTTGAAATTGCCCATAATAAAAAGTGTTCTTGAAAATTTTGCACTTATTATATTTAACATTTAGACCAAATGAGATCATATACTGTGGAATGTGGTGGAAACAAATACATCCCTGCCATAAGCAGTGTTCCCCACTGCCAGTCTCTGAGCCCTCAATTGCTAATGGCCAGGTTGCTCCCAAGTGCCAGGGTAACAGGCCCCAGGACAAGAGTCCTTCCTTCCTCTTCACCCCTCAAAGGACCCCAGCTCTGTGGATTTCTCCCTCCCACAGGGAAAGCCCCAAACTCACATCATTCTCTGAGGTCCCACAGAGGATACAGGATTTGCACTCTATGCACTGCCACTTGTAGGTCTTGACAGCCTCAGTCATGTTCAGGGTGAACTGCAGGCAGGTTGGGTGACCTGGAGGAAGCCAGAAACAGCAGAATTAGGGCCAAAGTCTGAACTGCCACCCCTCAACACCACTAACTGGAAACACATCGATGCCCAGTGTGCAAGCAGGGCGGGGTAGCATGGCGTAGGGAAAAAAATGGGGGCCCAGACAGGGCCCTACCCACATTCTTCACCACCCCGTTATTCAGATCAAGGGCAAAACAGAGATATAAGCATATCCAATTCTGCTTGCACTAAGATCATGTTCCCCAGTAGGTGTAACCAGTTGATGAGGACAGAAAGCAGTTACCAGAGAGAACGAGAGAAGAAACTCCAGAGCACGCAGCCTGGGGTAGCACTATGAGGGACACCTGCGGGACCCTCCAAGCCCCAGCGTCAGCTGTGGCAGCACAACAGGTAAGAACTGTTTGGAACTGGGCCTTCTGATCCAACAAGTTATTTACACTGCCTCGGGGTGCAAGGGAGGATATCAGAAGGATTGTATGAGGTTCCCAGGGTCAGTGCTCAGGAGTAGGATGAGGCATTGCACTGTTACCTAAAGTACCCATGCCATGCCCACACCCATGAGACTAGCAAAAGTCCGCACCCTGAACAGTACCAGGGACTACAGAAGGAAGTGGCCTGGCAGGGACGGCAAAGAAATGTAGCATCAGAGCAAATGGCCAGGTCTATCCTAAAAGGACTGGTCGCCGGTTCTAACTCTTTTCTCCATCCCAAGTTTCATGGAAGCCAACCCAATCACAAGACGAAAGGAGGGACAATAAGCTGTGACCTTTGAGCACAGCCCCAGTGAGCCATGTCCAAGACTTGGCCTGCAGAACTGGACTCAGTCCTCAGACCTAGGTCACCTAAAAGAGAGATGCTTGCAGGGAGAGGATGGCCATGAACTGTAGAATGCAAAGACCCTTGGCCTTCTATCTGGCATGGAAGGAAAACTTGGATAACATTCCGAGGTCTCCCAGATCTGTGAACCAGATCAGAATCTGCCCAGAGCACCCAGGGCAAAGCCCACTACTGACTCTGTCACAAAAAAAAAAAAAAAAAATTGACGCTTTGCCCATTGCCAAGCATTCATCGTTCTCCAGAGCTTCCAATTCCGCCAAACCCATTATATAGTGCCTTGTGTTGCCTCTTTCATTTGAAGGATTATATGCTTTAAAGAAGGATGCTAGAGACAGGGGACACCAATCATGGTTAGCGCTGCCAACCTAGTGTCTTCCACAGACAGGATCCCTCATGGCACCACCGCCCCTTGGCAAAACCACATCTTAGCAGAAGCCCCCAATTCCTCCCTTTCAAATCTTCAGAGAACTGTTCATATCGTGGCCCTTTGGATGAAATACCGTCTATTCAGCCAACATAAGAATCCTTCACATTTTGAGCTCCACAAATAGAAACCACGCTGAGTTATCTTGGAGAGTGCAAGGGGTGTGGACATGACTTGTTGGTGGTAGGGAGGGGACACTTAGTGAATACTGGCAGAAGCAGCAAGGAGAGGCCTGATCTAAAAGCTTTTCAAGGACTTATCAGGTACCATCCAACTTAGAGACTCCCACAGCTCTGAACTAATAACCCTATCAAGATGGCACCATGACAGTGGCCCCAAAGAGAAAGAAGCCTTACATTAAAAGCCTCGGTGAACAGCCAGCTGATATTCTTGAAAGCATCTCAAAGATTTGTCTAAGAGGAACACTAGCCAGGGTTACTTCCTATTCCAATCTCTCAGAGAGAACACTGGGATGGGTACAGGGCAGGAAATACCTGTTTGGGACTCCATGTGGTATGACCACAGATGCCCAGTTTCTCTGACAGGGCACCACTGAGAGCATGAACATGAGGTCATGGAGCTGATGCTCATATGGACAAGTTGACATTGCCCAGTTCTGTGCCACACCCCAGCCACACCCAGCCAGCTTAGGATAACTATTCATTAACTTACCAAGTACTTATTGAGCACCTACAAGGCCAGCCATTGCACTGGACAGAAAAGACACAGTGGGGATGAGCAAGACATCTCGAGCCCTTCCAGCCTAGCCAAAGAGGCCTCAGACGAATCAGCTACACACGTAACTATCAACTACAATTGTATAATTAATGCCATGAAGGAAAATCATAATTGGCCGTAAAAACAAACAATAGAAAAACCTAACCTGGACTGAGATGTCAAGGAAACCTTCCCTGAGAAAGATCTTTAAGCTGATATGTGTTGGATGAGAAGTTAGCTAGGTGGGAAGAGGATGATTCCCAGAAAGGGGAACAGCATGGGTGGAGGCTTTGAGCAGTGAAGCAGCTTAGCAAATTACAAGGAAGAGAAAGGCCAGTGAGCAGAGGCTTGGTGAGCAAAAGGAAAGGGGTAAGAGGTGGTTGCAGAGGTAGCTGGAGGCAGATTACAGGTATCTGCAGCCCTTATTTAAGAATCTGGGGCTTTTAAGTCATTAAAGGCTGTTAAGCAAGGCGTGAGTGGATCACATTTTGTTTTTAAAGGAGCATTCTTTAGTATGAGGGCTATTGGGATGAAGTGGTTCTATATCTTGATTGTAGTGATGGTTACATATGTGATAAGATTGCATAGAACTATACATACACATACACATATGTATGTGTGCATGTAAAACCAATCACATCTGAATAAAATCTATGATTACATTAATGTCAATTGCCTGGTTTTGATATTGTGCTATAATTACGTAAGATGTTGCCCTTGGAGAACACTGAATGAAGAGCTCAAGGACCATTCTGTAATATATTTTGTAACTTCCTATGAAGCTATAATTATGTTAAAATAAATAGTTGAAAATAAGGAAAACAAATAAAAATTTAAATTATCAAAAATAAAGGAAGGTGGAAGACAGGGAAAAAAAGGAGAGAGAGGAAGGAGGGAAGGAAGGAAGAAAAGGAAGGAAGGAAGGAAGGAAGGAAGGAAGGAAGGAAGGAAGGAAAGAGGGAAGGAAGGAAAGGGAAGGGAAGGGAAAGGAAAGGAAGGGAAGGGGAAGGGAATGGATGGAAGGGATGAAAGGGACGGAAGGCACAGAAAGGAAGGAAAGGAAAGAAGGGAAGGAAGGGAAGGAGGGAAGGCGGGAAGGAGGGAGGGAGGGGAAGGGGAGGAGAGGGGAAGGGGATGGGAAGGAGAGAGGAAGGGGAGGGGAGGTCAAGGGGAGGGGAGAAGGAATGGGAAAGGGAAGGGGGAAGGGGAGGGGAAGGGGAGGGGAGAGGAAGGGAGGAAGGAAGGATGAAGGTGCTGCTCTCTAAGGAAAGAATTGTTGAGGGGTGGGAGGGTACAGGAATGTAAGAATTGTTGCCAGGAAACTAGTTAGGAGGCTAATGCAGCTACCAGGAGAGATACAAGAATGATTCAACTAAGGTGGAAATTTGAGAAATGTTAAAGAAATACTTGACAGGACTTGACTATTGTTTGAATGTTGGGAATATGGGAAAGTGATGAGAAATATTCCCAAGTTTCTGACCCAAGAAACTAGGTAGATTGTAGAATACAGTGAAACTTAGATGAGGAAGACTGTAGAAGGATTGCAGGGACCACATAGAAGAAGAGGATTCCTTCTGTGTTGAGCATGCTAAAACTGAGACTATGAGACTTCTGGTGGAAATGTTGAGTGGATAGTTGAATGTATAGGTTGAAATTCAGAAGTTTCTGCTAAATAGGTGATAAGTGAAACCATGAGAATTAATGAAATTATCTAGGGAAAAGGGAATGAGCAAGTATCTAGGGGAAGAAACGAAGAGGAGAGAAGAAAGGAGAATAGAGAAAAGGGTCTACGACTGAGCTTGGAGGAGCTCAAGTCCTCCAAGATCAAAAGAAAGAACCAGCAAAGGAAAGAGAGAAGCATGGCAAGAGGTAAGAAGCAAATTGGGTGAGTATGGGGTCACAGTAACCAAAAGAAGAGGTTTCAAGAAGGAGAAGGCGGTCAGCTGTGTTTACTGCCACAGGTTCTCTAGTTTGTCGTTGCTCAATAAAGAGCCCGAGTGAGGAAATGTTGACAGATCAGGGCAAAAGCTACCCTACTAACAATAACACCCTTCGGTCATGCCATCTCCCCGAGGAAGGAAAGTCAGCACATTCCAGAGCATGACAGAACTCAGCAGCCAACTGTGCATCTGAGCTGTCTCTGTGAGGAGGGGCCGGAGGTGGTGTGTGCTGCAAGCATTTAGCGACATTCCACCAATATTTACCGAGAGCCAGCTCTGTGTCTAAGTTCTCTAAGACTCCTGTGCTGAGCTATGAAGACATTTTCTGAGATAGCTTTGGACGATGGATGGTAGCAAGTGGGTTTGGGAAATGCCTGTTGGAAGTTTCTGAAACAATCTCATGGTGTTCTCTGTGTTCCCATCTTGAGAAAGTCATCAGCCTCCTGAAGATCTTCAAACCCGAAGGAAGGGAGCTAAGCTCACACAGCCTCAAGCCCCCAATAAAATGCAGGACTAAGACGGGCCTCAGCGGTGGCTGCAGAACTCCTTCCCTCCACACTCAGGACATCACTCCAGCGCAAGAGGAAAGTAGGGGAGGGAAATACTATTGTAATTTCTCAGCCAGAGAGGGTGAGACACAAAAAGTTAAGTCATCAGCAGGTGCAAACACTGTGCCCAGAACCAAATCCTCCTGTCTGGACCACAATAACAGATTTGCTCCTGTGCCTTTCTCCAAAAACTGCAGAAATCATTTGCCAGATAAAACTGCAAGAATGAGACTTCTTACCTGCTACAAAAATTACTTCAATAACACACACTGTTAGACAAAAGGAAGTGTCTAAGGAAAGTAATAACAGCTCGTTTCTAAGGTTCACTGATAGAACTCCTTACTTTTGCCCAGAACTAATTCCTAAACACCTTGAAAGTAAAAGAATAACAAATACAGTCTTTCCAATTCAAAGGTGAAAGAAAAAAAGCGGCACATGGCTATAAGGTAATTTATAATACTTACGGTCACACGATACTTGAGGATTCCTATCTTAACCTCTTATGTAAAGTTAACTCTCATTCTCTAGGGTATTAGGCTGGTGCAAAAGTAATTGCAGTTGTTTTTAATGGAAACAACAGCAATTACTTTTAATACTTGCTTGGAAATCCAGATTTTTCATATCCCCAGTTTTCTTTAAAGCAAGAAATACCCGTATTGCTGTTTAAATAGCCCAGTGTAGTGGAGGGAAGACAACCCTTCCTAGGCCCCCCTGGGTGCCATGATTCAACAGAGCATTTATAAGATTCCAATTACCAAAATGAATTTAGAAAATGGTGCAGTGTGCATGATTCAGCCCAGCCGGATCATTAAAAACCAAGTCCTTCCCGGGTGTTCCTCTAAATTTATTCTATCAGGAGCATTCAGTAAATCTCCTGCTAGCTTGTTTAGCTGGGTCAGTGGTGAACTTGGTGTGAAGAGCCATTCCTGATTCAGCCCTAACCCTTCCAGAACTGAGCTCAATCCTCCCTAGAGGTTGACACTGGGTAAGTCACCCATGGCCACTATGTATGGGAGATCTAACTGCTGGAGTGGGCTTTTGGGAGATCAGCATTTGGCTTCACGGTGCTATTTCAGCAGATGGAGGCAAAGGGAAACCAATGGGGTATGGGAAACTTCTCAGACAGATGATAATCCATGAGGCTGGGAGTACCCGGTGTTTCTGACACTACAGCCTACTGAGCTCAGTAAAAAAGGAAAGGCAGGCATCTGAAAGCAGTGACAGCAGCCTTGGCACTGGAAGGACACATCTCATGTCTTTATAGAAACATGTGCACAGATGCTGAAAATGTTCAAAGGACAGCAAATGGGATTTTGTGGTATTTGAGTGAGAAGGCACACAGATAAATATCCAGGCAAAACCAGTGTTAGTTTCATATTCACAGCTGCCAATTTCTATGCATGTTAATACACAACTGCCCCAACACAAGGGTATTTCCAGCCTTTTAGGGGAGAAAATATCTAAATATACCTTGTGGATTAAGCTCATATTATGATTGCAACTTAAAAGTTAACCTGAGTCACCTACTAGTCAACCTCCTCTACAGATATTCAGTACATTGAGAGAAACACAGTTCATTTTCAACAAACCCTGGGCAAAAGAAGTACACAAACTGCTATGACATGTGTCTCTTACATTATGATCCTTATTAAAAGAGTTTTTATTGTATTATCGCTGGTATTTAATTTGGACTAGGCTAAGCCACATTGCTGATTGAATTAGAGCGCCAGGAAAAAAAATTATCTTCCTAGGTATGCGTTGAAAACATAAATAAAATAAATACAAATAACTTTGAAATCAGCATGGTCTATTATTTATTCAATGTGAAATTATAAACATCTAATTATACTTTATTACCTTATTTATCAATGTTGATCTCTTAAAAGCTAATTTCTCAGGCAAAGAGAACTTAAATATCCATGGTTCTCAGGCAAGTAAATGCAAAACTCAAATTGTGCTCCTTGTTCTGATGCTTGGTTTATAGAAATTGTATTATACAAAATACATAGAATCAATTCCAACCCAAAATAGCACCAAAAACAAGTCTCCATGGGCATTCATTAGAAAATAATTTGGCTCAAATTTCGAATATTTCTCTATATTCTCAAACACATATAAAATTCCTGATATTTACAAATTGCAAATGTATATATGAAGTTTAGCTAAAGCATTCATGCAAAGTATAGTCATATCTGAATCATCATGCTACAGGGTAATTTGAGAAGAAAAATTATTACTAGTTCTCTTTGGGAAGCTATCTCATTCAATCAGATCCATTCATTTTCATTCTCTCTCTCCTCTCTTCTCTCTTTCCTTTCTCTCTTCTGTCTCTCTCTCTGCCCCATTCCCTCCCCCTCTCTTCATGCTTCTCCACTTTGAGACTCAGCTTGGCAGGTGGAGGGAAGGAGGCTCAGTCATTTATTGAATCTGTAAAGGGGAAAGAGATGGACCAATTCTGAACAATCAAGAGTTCAACTTCTTTATGTACATACTATGGCAAGTAGGATAAGTGGGCACTGCTGCTTCACAAAATTATTTCTCAAGCCCTGCTTTGTAAACCTTCTGCAAAGGTCTGAAGGTTCATCTCTATCTGCCCCCAGATGTTACTTCTAACGCTGAAGACACCTGCAAATCAATGATCACAATGGCACTCCAGAGGCATGTGAATGGCTCCCTTTTTCTCTCACCATTTTTACTGCACTTCAAAGATGACAAAGAAGAGAAAGAGAATGGAAAGGACAAATACCAAACAAACAAAAATGCATTAAAAATAAATGATAGTGTGAGCTGTGGCTGCCCTTTCTTGGGCAAAACACCTTCCTGTGCATTCAGTTCCACTCCTCTTAGAGGTTTGTTTATCCTCTCCTCAGCTGTCAAGGTCTGTGGCACCCAGGAAACACATGGGATGCAAGCCCCAGGGGCTATTGCACCAGTCATTCTTATAAATAACCATACAAAGCACGTTCATGCAAGAGCATTACGGGCACTTTAATGGGATAAACAGCCAAGGGCTCATGGTGCCATTCTCAAATGGTCCCAGAAATTCCCCAAGTTTTCGTGGTCAAGTGTGGTCCAAGGTAGAGTCCCCAGGAAGTAGATCTACACCTGTCTATAAGCCTGAGGGCATGCATCATGGTTGGTCTTCTTAAAGTGAAATAATGGGATAAGGAATCCTTGACCTGGATTTATACAACTTACTCGACTCAACTTGGGGCCAATGCACAGCACTAGGAATATGTTGAGAGTCATAGTAATGACCCCAAAGCCCCTAATTAGTCACTGCAGCTGAGGATAAAAAAATAATTTATTCATTTATTCATTCCTTTGACAGTATTTGTTGAATATATAAATATGGCAGGCACTCTTCTAGGTACTGGGGATATAGCAGTGAGAAAATTCACCCCTGCCCTCAAGTTACAACTGCCGCACTTTGAGATATATTACAGCACCTGAGTCCTTTGGACAAGTCACTTGACTTCTCTGGGCATTCGTTTTTCAATATATTAAGTTAAAGCATTAGAATCTGCTATCCATGTAGCTGTGGCTTTGTGTATGCCACCCACAAATGGTATTTTTAGAGATACTACTGATCCCCAATTGCCCATCTGCTTAGTAGGATAAACAAGCCTTCTAAAGTTTGCCAGCTAAAACTCGAAGTTAAAAAAGAAAAAAAAAAAAACTAAGAAAGAAATTAAAATAGCCAGTAAGTCCTTCTAGAATTCATGTCAACTTTCCCATATTGACCAGCCCAGTCCGAGTCCAATGTCAACACAACAAAAGATGGCCAAGACAGAAAGCAAAAGAAATCTAGAAATCTAAAGGACTTTTCATCAACCATACCACCCACCCCCATGCAATAAATTGGGCCTATACAGATGAGCTGTCATAAACGGAAGGTAGACAGAGGCCTTGGGTAAGGTTCCATTGATGAGGAATATGAGATCTGGGTTGAGCTAGGTTGAGCTGCTGTGTGACAGCAGCAGATATTGCCAGGCAGGAAGTGACTAAGAGAAGAGGGTCATCAGTATGAGCAACTCAGGATGACTTTCCTTTTAAATGCTTCTCTGGAATTGTAGATTGCAGGCAACCAGCTGCCCAAAGTGATTCTTGCCCCATAACAGTGTGTGAAGGCCAGGCTGAATCATTGTTCAGAGCCCGACATCGATTTTAGATGCAAAGCCCTGACGTTGGCTGTGCATTCCAGACCTCTCTGGACCTCAGAAACATCCAACCATGGGCCCTGGTTAAAGGCTCTGTGTTTTCTTTAGGAAAATGAGCCTGAAAAAGAAACCATTGCTTAAATTGGAGACCCTGTAATCCCTGTACTTCCTACTGTCCTGAGTACATCCAGGAGAATTTCATTATGCCTGTAATTGATGGATAGCTGGTGGAAAACAGCAGTCATTAGTCAACACTTGATTCCCCATGATCCTCCAACTGCTGCTCATCCATGAATTAGAAGATGAATTAATGAGTGGTCTAAGTTCTTTAATTGACTGAGGACCTTTGAAGCAGCATTCTCATTTTTTCTCCCTAAAAATATTCCACAGAGTTGTGTTAAATCAAAAGGAAAAAATATATTTTCCTGCTTTCCTATCCTTTTCTATGTGAGCCTGGGAAGCAATCATAGAAGTACCTAGAAGTAGAGGACTGACATACTCATGACACTTAGACACTTTGTTTTACGTTTCTAAATCATTTTAGTCTAATTTTGAGGGTTCTTGTGGACTTTGCAATCTACCCAATTGTGATCAGATTCTTGTAGAAAAATAATTCCACTTAATTTGGCCAAATTCACTGAGCACCAGTTCATTGCCAGGAACTGTACAAGGTGCTGAAGTTTCAAAGAGGAATGAGACACAATTCCTGCCTTGAGGAGCTCAGTTTGGTAGGTGTGCTAGGCAGTCTCTGGCATGGCCACCAATGAAAGACACCATACCCTTGTGTCATTCTCCCCCCTTGAGTGTGGGCTGCACTAAATGACTTGCCTCGAACTAGTAGAATATGGCAGAAGTGATAGGATGTAACTTATAATATTAGGTTATAAAAAGACTGCAACTTTCATCTTCTGCATCCTCTCTTATGCTTTCTCACTTACTTGGTCTAAGGGAAGCCAGCTGCTATATTGTGAGATGTGCTACAGACAGGTCCATGTGGCAACATATGAAGGAAGACCCCAGTGCAGCAGCCCAAGAGGAACTGAATCCTGCCAGAACCCACATGTGTGGGCTTGGAATTGAATTCTCTCCCAAGTGAGCCTTCAGATGAGACCACAGCCCCAGCTGACAACTTGACTGCAACCTCATGGGAGGCCTTGGGCCAGAGGCACCCAGATAAACCACACATAGATTCCTGACCCACAGAAACCATGGGATAATAAGTGTTTGTTGTTTTAAGCTGCTGAGTTTTGGAGTAATTTGTTATGCAGATAACTATTATATATATAGAGAGAGACTCTTTTAAATGACTGTAATACAATGTGATAAGAGCCATAATAGGAGAATGAATGAAGTTCTTAGAGATGAGGAAGTAATAAATAATGCTGGAGAGGCTCAGGGAAAGCCACTGAGAGGAGGTAGCTTTCAAGCTGGGCCTTAAGGGATAAATAGGAGTTTTCTAAGTTTTAAAAAAAAAAAAAAAAAAAGGAAACAGCATTACAGGGAAAGGGAACAGCAGAAAATGTAAGGTGTGTGGTCCACTCAGGCAAAGCAGAGTAGCTCAAGGAGAGCAAGGAAAAGAGGAATTGCAGGAGATGATGCTAGAAAGGTATGAGGAAAGATTATGAAGAGCCTCTTATGTAGGCATAAGGATCAGAATTTAATTCTGTAAACAGTGGGGACTCCTCGGAGGTTTTTAAGCAAAAATCTGATGTGCTTGTACCCATACTTTAGAGAGATGAGTCTGGTGATAGGGCAGAAGTAAGATGTGTTGGAGATGCCTGGGGAAGGGGGACCAGTCGCTAAATCCATCTATTCAATGAGTTTGTATTGAGTACTTGCAATGTGCCAGGTGCTGTGATAGGTGCTGACCAATGCAAAACAGACAAAATTCTACCCTTCTCGAGCTTACACTGTAATGAGGGGCATTAGTCCAGGGCCGATCTAATAATTGTGGGGATAAGTAGGAAACTTTTGAGAGGTAGAACTGGTCAACAGGACATGATACCTGCTGGAATATATGTGTGAGGAAGAGGGAGAAGTAAAAAATGGCACAAAGATCCCTAGGTTGGGCCACAGAGTAGATGATAAAACTGTTAGCAGAGATGCGACTTGCAGAATATAACAATGGATTCAAACTGGCCACATTCCATTAATTGTGCAGATGAAGATGCCCAGGAATCAGTGTGAAAATGTGTGTCTATGTTCAGGAGACAGGACCAGGCTAGAGATATAAATTTAGAAATCATCAGGTTTGGGTAGTGGATGAAGCCTTGGAAATTGGTGAGACGTTCAGGAAGAGACCACAGAGCACAACATAAAAAGGACCTAGTTAGGGGTAGAGGGAAGAGTAACCATTGGAATTGAAAGCATTAAAGAGCACCAAGAAGAGAGTTCCCTGGGAAAGCTGGAGACAACGTGATCAGAAAGGGAGAAGGATCTAGAGAGAGGCACTTCATGACATCCAAGAAAGAGGAAGGGTGGTACCACCATCAAGCGACAGATGAAGATAAGAACCGAAGAGAACGTGTTGCCCTGGGTGAGCCAGTGGTGATGAGAACTAACACAGTCATTAGTAGTAGTGGGCCCTCACGCCTCTCCAAATCACTGATGGCTTCAACAGTGCAGAGGCAAGAACTTACACACAGATGACCTCACAAAATGCTTCTTCTGCCGCAGGCTTTGTCCAGCACTCTCAAGCTTGGAAGCACCATGCGCAATGATCTCAGGAATGTTGTCTTTATCTAACTCCATTCATTCATAGCAGAAATCATTTTCTGATGTAGATTCTGGGGCCAAAGCTAGGCCCTGCCAGCCTCAGTTTCTGTGCTTCCCCCGGAGATGAATCAAATCCCACTGGAAGCCATGCCTTTCTTGCTGACCTTGGATTGAAGCTCTTCAGTCCTAGGTGACTGAGCTTTGCCCACAAGGCTGGGTCAGGTCCTGATGGAGGCTTCTCCCACAGCCCCGGAGTCTGGTCAAGTGGCAGTCATGAAAATTCTCCAGGAGGGAAGTTGGGGCCAAAGGTAGGAGGAGCAGCACTGGGAGCCAGACAGAATGGTGAGGCGAGGACAGAAATGGTGGCAGGCAGCAATGGTGGTTGTGGTGCTTTGTAAAAATGCCTACAAAGTCTTTGGTCCTCCTCTTTTCAAGAGGTGGAGGCTATTTCCCTCTTCTTGAATGTAGACTGGATTCAATGACTTGCTTTTAACAAACACGGTAAAGAGGAGGTTTTGGAGTTTTGGCAGTTATGCAAAATGCAGTTTTGGAGACTAAGTTATAAAAGGCACTGTGATTTCTGTTTTGATTGTGTGCTCTGTCTCTATGTCTCTGTCTGTCTGTCTCCGATCACTCACTCTGGAGGAAGCCAGCTATTGTGTTGTGAGCTGCCTCATGGAAAGGCCCACATGGCAAGGAGCTGAGGGAAGCCTCTGTTCAGCCAGCAAAGAACTGAGGCTGTCAGCACAGCAGCTCATGAGGACCTGAGGCCTACTGGCTACATGACAGTGAGCTTGGAAGTGACTCTTTCAGCCCTGGTGGAGCCTTGAGATGCCTGCAGCCTTGGCCAACATCTGGACTGCAGCCTCACAGGACACCCTGTGACACACCACCCACCCAAGCCATTCCCAGGTTCCCAACCCTCAGAAGCTATGAGATAACAAATGTTTGCAGTTTTAAGCTGCCAAGTTGGGGGATAATTTGTTACACAGCAATAGCTAACTAATACAATGGCAAAGGAGGAACAGTAAGGGGTTTGGCTGAACACTAGACATTTGACAGAACTCCTGCTTAGGCAGTGTCTGCGTTGTACTCCCAGCCACGGTGAGGCCCAGCACTGGTCTGGACAATGAAGGAGAGCAGCAAGGTTTGGGATTTTAGATCATTTATCTCTTCCATGCTGTTATTTTTTTTCAATGAGTCTCCTTTAAAAGAGCTAATAGTAGGAACAAAGATAATTTCAGTGGCAATGTGAACGGGTGTGGCCCCTCAGCAATTAGAGCAAGGTGAGTGCATCCGCCTTCGGTTTCCTGGGTCCAACTTGTTTCCACGGCGTGGCCCGAGGAGACTCGCTGCACCAAAGAGCCTGCCGTCTTCCCCTTCAGGCCTTGCCCTCCATGCCCCCGTCTCACCCTCACCCTGCTTTGCCTTCCTTCCACCTGCCTGAGCCTCTCTCACCTTCAGCAAGCCTCCCTTTTAGGTTCCCCAGAACACAACCCCAGTGTTAGAAAATCAGAGGCTTCCTAGAAATATGGCCAAACTGACATGAGCAGAGGAAGAACCTGCAACCAGTATTTTGACCTAAAGAAAGCTATGTTTGGATACTTTAATGATCCTTACAACATTTCCAAGGAAGTACCTTTCTATTCACTTGTTTTGATTCCCCACGGGGATCCTGTGAGGTGGGCAGGACAGATAGGAACATTCCTGATTTACAAATGAAGAAGTTGAGGCTCAGAATGGCTCAGGCAGCCAGCAAGTAGTAGAGCCAGGGCAAGTGGAACATCCATGTCTTCACATTCTAATCCTTTGGTCTCTCACTACACCACGTCCTAGAATGTCCAACCCAAAAGTGGCAACCCAATGGCATTTCAGTTCATTGTTTAAGCTGCGAAATATAGCAACATTTTCTCCTTGCATGCAGAAGAAGTTTGCCAAGGCATGATGAAATGTGCCACTGACTCTCTCCATGCCTCAGTTTCCTCAGTTTGCACCACATAAGGGTGAACTAGCTGTTCCCTCAGGCCCCTTTGGGCCTCAACGCTCCATGCCTCTAGCGAAATCCCTCAAGAAGCCAGACTTGCTTATATGAGGCAGGGCACTGAGTCCTCACCATCTGGCAGTGACTAATCCTGGAAAACCCTGGGGAAGAATTGCTCAGGAGTGAGCCAGTCCAGCCCACACAAAAGGGCCTGGGGGCTGCAGGAAGTAGGTCAGCAGCCTATGGTGGCATTACTGGGCTTCAGCTCCTGAGAGTCTCAACAGAGGTGCTCGACTTCATTGGTCACAGCTCCTCAGCCCGTGGCTGGAGTGAGGAGGGGTCATGCCCCCTGCCACCTCACAGTCCCACTCAGACTTGCCATGCCAGCTATTCCCACTTGGAGCCGGGTGTCCAGGTCCTCCCTAGGGCTCCCCCGAGTGACCGCCTGTCAGCAGCTTTCCCTGTGAAGCCTCTGAGAGGAGTACAAAAGACAGCTGGCATCCAAAGCCAATTTCACGCCACACCTCCATTACACTGTCAGTCAAGAAAGGACAGGAGTGTTCCCTACTCACCTTGTCTATGAAAGGAACAAAAGAGCACACAGGAAGGATCCCCTTTTCGCCTGTACTACAATCGAGACACCCACAACCCCACCCCCACTGGAGACCCCAACGAAGGCTCACTGGCTCCTTTTAATCCTTTTCCCCCTTTCATTCTCCACCTCCCGATTTCCCCAAGTCATGAATTCACTTTCCAAATTGCAGTGGCAGGAGAATGCAAAATGACGATGATGATGGTGACAACCAGCTTTCCCTGAAGTCTCTCACCCAGGTTTCTTGAGCCCTGGAGGCACCTGATGTCCTTCAACACTCTCAAAAAGAAGAAACAGCAATCGCGCTGAGCCAACACTGCATACGGGAGAAACATCCTTGGAGCTCCATGGGAGTACATCAAAACCCGGCACCATCTGGCGTCGTATTACCTCTGCATTTGCTTCCAAGCGTCAACATCCAGGCAGCACCAGGTCTGCACTCCTGTATCCGTGATCACTAAACCCAACTGATAGATCCGTTTCCATCAGCCAAATTTTCATCTAAGATTAATCCACTTTTCCTGACAATCAAACAAATATTTATCCAACAAATTCCTGAATGAGAATTGATCTCACTGCTTACTTAGAAAGCTAGAGGGGATAATTTTTACATGGGCTTTCTTTTTTTCCTCTGGAGAAATTAGAAAGTTGGAATAGTACAAGAGAAAGCAAATCAATGTCTATTTCCAGTTACCAGCATCTGTCTTCAGGTTTAATAGAAATGATGCCCTAAGACATATAGTCTATTTGGTCTATTCAGTACAAAAACACCTATCAATATTAAAGTAGTGCAGCAGGAGGGCCTTTCCTGGTACTTTGTAAGGGTAGACAAGAGCCTCACAAGTGTTCAAAGATTCATGAGGCCCTTCTGGATAAGCAGTGACAAACTCCATTCCATAATCAGAGAAATGAAAGCACCAACCATCTCTAAAATGGCTCTGGTTCACCTGAGCATTGGATGTGAGAGAATTAGGCATACATCACCAGAAATGACCTCATTTCAGGGATAGCTAAATATGTGACACATATACCACTATTCTATCCCATACCCATGGCAGACATTACTAATCAATTCAACATTGTCTTCCAATCTGCACGGAAAAGACCTTATGATCCTTTCAGCACAGCACTCCAAGTGGCTGTCACCAGTCTAGAGTTTGCACACAAGAAGAAACCGACTTGCTATCCCTGAGTTAGGAGCTATTAAGCTGAATAGGTTAAAAGTTTCATGTGAGAATTAAGGACTCACATCTTAAACAGGTCACTGGTCAAATATATAACTTCTGTTTTCCTTTCCATGAGGTAGAAACTCTATCTTTTCTGGTCCTACTTGACCCAAACCAAATGGTGGCCATGTTTTGTGACTGGACTCACAGTATTGCTACAGTCACATACTTCTGTCTTCAAAGAAAATAGAGATGTTAAGAAGGGATTTTTTTTTTTTTTTTTCGGAGATAGGGTCTCACTCTGTCACCCAGGCTAGACTAGAGTGCAGTGGTGCAATCTTGGTTCACTGCATCCGCCACCTCCTTGGCTCAAGCAATCCTCCCTCCTCAGCATCCATGCCCCCCCATCTGCCTCCCCCAGTAGCTGGGACTACAGGCACATGCCACCTTGCCTGGCTAATTTTTAAATTTTATGTAAAGATGGGGTCTCTCTATGCTGCCCAGGCCGGTAAGAAGGGATTTTTTAATGATGGTGAATATTTTTTCTACTCCACCAGCTAGAAAGTGTCAACCTATTCCTCCTTAAGTAATTCCTCTGTCTTTCATTGCCGGCAGCATGAAGTAAGCTTCTTATCATTGCAAGCCTCTTTGCTGTCTGGCCACAGCTGCCTCTTTTAGATTCCTCTTCTTTTCCCACCATGGACCCCAACTCCACCACACCACAGAAAAGTATTTGCCACATCCCA
>NW_012102543.1:1139305-1235349 GCF_000951045.1 Mandrillus leucophaeus | reverse complement strand
CCCCCGACCCCTGCCAAAAAAAAAACCACTGTTCTTTTTGCACTTGCACTTTTGTACACAAAGGTCTCTCACTATCTCTCAACTCCCATTCATGACCAAACCTGTCAAACAGGTTGTCTACACTCTGGCTACACAAAAGTGGGCCCACAGACCACTTGCATGAGCATCCCCCGGGAGCTTGTTAGAAATACTCACCCCAGACCTGACCTAGGGACTGCAGTTTTAACAAGATCCCCGGGTGATTTGGATGCACAGAGTGTTTTGAGATGCACTTCTCTAAATTCAGTCCCTTTCTGGGACACTAACTCAATCTTCACTCTCTCCACACTGACTTCCCTCCTCTCTTTTCCACCAAAAAAATTCTCATCAAAGGAGTGAATGTATCCATGCAGATATGAATAAAAGAATAATAAACTACTACTTCCACCTTTTACCTGTCCTAGGAACTTCTATTCATCCTCCAAGTCTTGTCCAAAAGACCTCATTTCTGTGATGCCTTCTCTACCCTCTAATGCAGATAAGAAAACCAAAGTCCTGGGAGGATGGGGAACCTGCTTACAGCTCTGCAGCCACTAAGTGGAGTCCACCTTACTCCAAGCCCAGTGAGTGCCCTCAGCATCGCCAGTGCACTGCCTTTACAAAGTGCATCCGGAAGGACGCCCACAACCTTAGGTAGAAGCCCTTTGGCCACTGTCAGGGGCAGGACTCCAAGGCTGGAACCAGTAAAACAAGTCTGATTTTGCTGGTGGATGAGGCCCCATGGAGGCTGCTCATAAATCAGATTCCCTTGTTTAAATTCTTAGCCCCTAATGCCTACTGCTTACCCAGGCCTCTCAATCTCCCTGAAGACCTTTCTCCACCCCCTTCCTTCAAACACATATCCCAGGCATCCATCTCTTTTGTCCTCCTTGCCTCGATGGGGAATTTTTCTTTTGGAGAACAAGGACCTCAGAGTGAAAATGTCCATCACTGGTCTTCTCATTTCTCCAAGCCACAGTAATGCCATTTTGGTCAACCAGCTGCTCTCAAACTTCAGAGTTCAGAAGAATTACCAGGAAAGATGTTTTAAACATGCACATTCTCAGGCCCCCAAGCCTCTAATTCCCCTGCCCTGGAGTGGGTAGGAATCTGCCTGTTTAGCTAGTGCCCTGAGGGGGCTCAGATGCAGATGGCCCTGGACACACTTGGAGACCCTCTGCTGCCAGCATCTCCTAGGAGCTCTTGCACATCAACAAGCTGCTCTATAATGCAGCGTGTGGAACCACGGCCAAGTCTTCCCACCACTCTCATCCTGAGTCAGCCTTGCTCAATGAGGGCTTGAAAGCCTTTCCTGCCCACCTCATCCTTCTTCTATTATGAGGATTAAGACCATGGGCTATGTAGTACTGCTTTGTTAGGCTGGAAAACTTTTAAAAGAACAAAAGGCCAAGGTTTACCATTCTTCTGCTTTGTTTTGGCACCACTAAACCTCTATGCCCATTCCCAGAAATTCTGTATTTCTTTCACCCTCATAGCCCACTGTCAACATACCCATAAGTGTTTCAGACAGGCCTGTGATTGTTGCATGCAAAGGACATCAATCCATACTGGCCAGTATCCAGGCACAAGCTGTCTTCCTGATAGCAATTCTGCTTGCCAGAGACCTGTGGGTCTCCTGCATAAACAGGAGGTCTTAGCTTCTCTCAGCAACTTCAGACAGGCACCAAATACTCTCTCCCCAAGATAAGACCTTTTAGAAGACAAAGCATTTAGACTATTTCCTTTGTAGGGTTAAAAACAAACACAAATGCCCATTCCAGTATAATCAGTAGGACTGATTCAACTGGAGCAGTAGGAAAGATTTAGGATAGATTTAAGACACGGTTTCCATTGTTTCACTATGAAGATTTGAGTATCTTTGCAACCTAATTAGATTGCACTTGTTAAATGATGAATGAATTCAACAGCCCTAGAACAAGCATTACTTTTGACCATTTTCTAGTTTAGTGTCTATTCAACTATTTTAAGAGGAATATACCTGAGCCAAAAGTCACGAGGAGATGGCTAGCAGTAGCAAGATTGGTCTTAACTTATTGAGGGCAGTGAGGCAGACACTATCAATTCTTTAATCTCGCCAGGAGCTCCAGTCCATGGACAGTACCACTTCTCACCATATCTCCTCTCACATTGTCACTGCTCATGCACCCATCTTAGACTCCACATCCAGCCTTGCACGTGTCTGCTTACCCCTCTACCCCTTTTTCCTACTTACTCAACTTCCGGTTAAGACCAGCTCTTCACCTACTTTTGGCCTATACCAAGCACAGGAAAACACACCAGTGTGCTGAGCAGTCGTGGTTCCAATGGTGACCACAGATCTTGGCATTGTCCCCATATTTCCCTAGTTAAATTATTCTCCCATCTCTCTCTATCCTGGCAAATCTCCCATATCTTACACCCCATCCTCACACTCTCCTTATTTAGTTGAAAAACACATAAGCAATCAGAATAAAACTATTGTGCTGGGCGCGGAGGCTCATGCCTGTAATCCCAGCATTTTGAGAGATCGAGGCAGGCAGATCACTTGAGGTCAGGAGTTCAAGACCAGCTTGTCCAACATGGTGGAACCCTGTCTCCACTAAAAATACAAAATTCGCCAGGTGTGGTTGTGCATGCCTGTAATCCCAGCTACTCGGGAGGCTGAGGTGAGAGGATTGCTTGAACCCAGGAGGCAGAGGTTGCAGTGAGCCGAGATCACACCACTGCACACTCCAGCCTGGGTGACAGAGTGAGTCTGTCTCAAAAAAAAAAAAGAATAAAACTATCACATCTTCTCCATGCCACACCCACCCAGCTCCCTGCCTCTGTATCCCTGCGCTTGTCTCCCTCCTATTACCAGGAATGAATGGTCTCAGCTCCTAACCCAAAGCCAGTCTCCCACTTGTGCCAGGATCCCTACCTCTCACCCTGAGAATTTTGCTCCTGCTGTTATTCCCTCTTGCATTGTCAATGTCTCTCTGTCTCTAGCAGACCCTTCAGCCAGCATAGAAACAAGCCATAAAAGCTCCTGTCTTCCAAAGAGATCCTTCCTGATCAGGTGCCCTGTTGAGTGTCCAGTTTCTCTGCTCCTTCTTCTCTTAGCACAACTGGAAAGGACCAATTCTCTCCATGCCCCTCCTTTCCACACTCTCCCCTCTCCACACACTTGCTTGACTCTCCTCCCATCTCGCTGGCTGCCCCTTCTTGGTTGTCTTTGCTGAATCCTCCTCTTCTCCCTTTCTCCCAGTTCTTCCTTTTATGTGGACTCGCTTCCCCTCAATGTCTTCTATATGCTTGTTATTCCCAATTTATATCTACAGCAGGAACCTCTTTCTGAACTCCAGACTCATATATCTACTTGTCATGGTGGTTGGGAACCCAAAGAATAGAAAGTTAAAAAGACCTAAGTTGGGAAAGGATTTTGTGGGAAAATCCTCATCCCAAGGGGTGATGAGTACCCTGCCAGCCAGGAGGGGAGCCTTCAGCTGGGGGGCTGTGGAGTCTTCACGGAGGCAGGAGGTGGAACTCATAGCAAGCAGAAAATTAGTTGCATGGCACCAGTTTTAGGAACTGCCAGGATGCACTTTGGATCATGAATAAGTAAAGAAAAGAGGTCATCACAGGTTCCAGAAAAGTGAGGACAGAGAGAAGCAACAAAGTGAGAAGAGGAAGGAAGGAGACAAGGAAGACAGGAGACAAAGAAGGGAGCTGGAAGGAATGGGTAAAAGAATAAGAACTCAGAAAAGAGATTTTGGTTCTTGCTCTTTAAGGAGTTCGACCAGAATTCTGGCCAAATTGTTTAAAAGATGCAGAAACTCAATTGTCTGACTCATCCCTGGGGGGCTATTAATTTATTATTACTATTGCTTCAACTTAATGAGGCGCTTCCTGTGTGCTAGGCACTTTGAACACACTTTCTTATTTACCTCTTAAAACAATCTGTAACTCAGGTATTATTGTCTCCATTTTATAGACAAAGAAGCTGAAGCTCAGAACAGCTAAGTAATTTACACAAGACAACCAAGCCAACTGCTGGCAGAGACGGGATGAAAACCCGTATCTTATTCCAACCAACATCATGCAAGTAACCACTACACCGCTCGGCCACAGGAAACAAACACTGGGAAAGACCCTCCCCCGGACATGGGAGGCCAAGGGGCTGATGAGCAAACTCCAGAGAGCACTGGGCTCTGACCATCTGGTGGCCTCCCCTGCCAGAGGGCTGTGGCAATAGACACCTGCCCACCTGCTTTCCTCTCCACAACTCTCCCGCCCCATCCATGCTCCAGGCTGCCCTTGATGGAAACATGAGGACCCAGAGCGTGGCCTGGGGATGAGGGGGGACTGCTCATCCCAGCTGTGGTAGCTAATCTAAGATCTGGGATTAAAGGCACTCCCTGAATGACCTCAGGACAAAACCAGGTCAAGGCCACTTCCAAACCCCGCCCCAACAGAGTTAAAGGCAAGGATCTGGAAAGGCTGGAAAGACAAAGAAGTTAATCAGCTCCCTGAAATGAAAGGGGAGAAACAGAGACTGGATAAAGGGATCAGCTGAAGAAGGGAGCCCCGCTAGGGAGAGAACACGCCACTCAGCTAGGAGTCCAGAGACTCGGGTCAGCACAGCCCTGGGGGCCAGGAGATCTTGGCGATGGCTCTCTGCTGTCTGTTTCCTCCTCTGTCAGACAAGCTCTAAGGTCTCTTCTCTGCACCCGACAACTGAGGATAGGGCACCACCTGTGGCCAACACAGCCTCATCTGGAGTGGGTCCAGCTAATGCTATGATCAGTGGCTCTCTGTAGGTGCACACCCCATAGGTGCCCTGGATCCACACAGATGCCCGCTCTAATTCTAACCATGCTGCCTCTCCATCTGCCTCTTCAAAGTAAAAGGTGGATGGAGCTAGGGGATCAGAGGGAATCACAGGTGTGGGTGAGCTAAGAGGACAAAGGAGGCATCTCCCTCCAAGACAGGATCAGCGTGTGTGGGTGGGAGGTATACAAAATGCCATCTCTCCTCCACAGACACCCGGGAATAGTGCCTGAAACTTCCACAACTGATGTTGCTCCAGTGGCTTAAAAATCACCCTTCCAAAAATCCCCAGTTAAAATGCCAACAACTTTCTTAAAGAGGATAGCACTATCACAGGTTCCTCACTTGATCAAGTCAGACACTGTCAGAACCAGAGTGAATCTTGGAGACCACCAAGGCCAACCCCTTCTTTAGACACAGAAGGAAACCAAGCCTCTAAGAGCTAAAGTGACTTGTTCAGGGTACAGGAAGACGTGGCGGCAGAGCTGGAACTGTGACCAGGTCTCCTAAGTCTTTCTGCAGCATGGCCCTGGCCCCTGAGGGACGTGGCCCAGGATGGGGGCGGGCAGGGGGTCTGGAATCTTGGCGTCGTGCTCCGGGGCTGCTCCTTCTTCCTGTTCAGCCACCACAGCAAACAAGAGCCCCTGGGGCCTCAGCCAGCGACTGACCCCTCCCTGACCCTGCCTTCCGGAAGGATGAATGCACATCAGAAGCCAGGGCCAAAATATTCCTGGGCACTGTCTGCACTGCACCCAGCTCTCTTTTTCCCAGCCTCTTAGGAGGGAGAAGTTTCCAAAAGGGACAGCTCCAAAGGCTTTCACAGAAAGGGAGCCTCTCTAAGAAGTGCTCCTGTGTTTGGGCAATGAAGGTAAGGCAGGAAGACAGGGGGGATGGAAGAAGAAAGTAATTTTTTAAATGTCACATTCTCACCAAAATGGCATCTGGGAACTTTCAAGACCATCTGACTAACACCAGGTTGTATTCGTTATTTACAAAGATGGAGACAGAATTTCCTTTGAAGCAGTACAACCAAACGATGTCTGTGGCCTTAAAATGGGGTAACAAGAGGCAAAGAAATCTGGGGAGAAGAAAAGCGTCCTGCCTGGGGCTGAGGGGTTTTTTGCTCCCCTCCTTACAGTCTCACAGCCAGCCATGTGGTAGGGTCCCACACAGCTGCCCAGCGTGGGGCAGGCTGACCAGAGCAGCTGGCTCTTTGCAACCACCCAGCTTGCCCTTGCTGGGAAGCCCAGGCTCGTTTGCACACTGGCATAACCCCACGTCACTGACCAGCCAACGGCAACAGGACTCACAGCCAGGATGGGTTCTCCCTGGGGCTGGCACGACTCTGTTACACACATGCGCATTTTCCTGATCCTGGGCAAGTTACTTAAACTTTCTCAACCTCAGTTCTCCAGCTATAAAATGGGAACACCCCCTACTGCACAGGACTGTCACATATGGGACAATGAGGCTAGAGAACCTGGGGTAACCTGGAATTGACACTCAGTGAGCCTGGTTCCCTTTCTCTCGGAATAAAAGCCAGCACCACCTGCTCCAAAGGTAAAGCCCACGGGGAAGGTCTTTCGCAGTGAGCCCTGAACAAGACAGAGGGCCCTTCCCCACAAAGCTCCCCGGGCTTGGAGAGGGGGTGGTCCCCATGACTCACTGGTGGTGGTGGGCTGACTCATTTGGCCAAATGTCCTTCATTTCCCTCCTCCCATTTTGGGAGTCCTGGAGCACTCTTTCCCCAAATGAGGCTTGCAGCCAGAATGAGCTGTGATGAGCACAGCAGAGACCAGAAGGATGGTGCCGGCAGAGGGGAGTTGCACGGGGGGAGGCGGCGGAAGCTGCAGAGAGTTTCCTGAAATTAAGGCAGGCAAAGCAGGGAGGCAAGGTCTCGCTCCCTGGGCCATTTAGCAGACAGAGACTTCCTTTAGAGCCCAACTTCTCAACCTCTGCTGGGCAAAATCAACTCAGAGGACTGCCTGCAATAGCCCTACTATGGCCCTCAGAGGCAGGCCTGGGGTATTTATTGCAGAGCACACCATGAAATTTCAAACCAGTATGTAGGTAACATGGGTGGCTGCATAAAACAGAACATTGCCCCACTGCACTGAATGCACAGTGAGCCCCAGAATGCAGGCTGCACCAGACCGACATAAGCATTACAATCTGAAGGCAGATGAACAGAGGGAGTTTGCAAGGGTTGGGTGAGACCACGCTGTACAAGGCTCAGGTGCTGTATACATGATGCAGGGGTGGGTAGGGTGGGAAGAGAGGTCAATGTGGAGGCTCACATCCAATTGTTTTTCCTTTCCTCGGGAGGACGATGCATATTCTTCTGTTGTGGGTTTCAATTCCATGCTGTCAAACAACCTCTTTAGTCCAGTGCTCTGCCACTTTCAGCCGGGCGTAAGCAAGACAATTGTCACTGAACATTATTGGGAGTAACATGCAATGGCACATGCACTAATGTGAACATCAGAAGGAACACCCGGAGTCTAGTCTGGCTCTATCGCTTCTGCATAGCTTTGGCCCGAGTCACTTAACCCTTCCGAGTTGGTCTACTCATCTGCTAAGTGGGACAATAACTTCTGACAAGGCTGCTAGGAAGATTACATTGAGAGTGCCCTGGTGATTATTCAGCATGTCAGGGAGGGCCTGCCACTCTGGGCCTTCATGGAGTAGATGGCTCAGATTCCCTGACTCGCAGTGCACACTCCTCACACATGGCTGCACCTCTTTCGGCCTCAGGGGCCAGCGAGGAGCCTACCGACAAGGTGAGGTGAAGAGCGAAGAGAATCGGTGATGGAAATGGAAGCCAGCACTCAGGGCTTGCAAGCTCAGCTCTTCTCAGGTCCTCCAAGAAGTAAATCAGCCGAGGGTTAGACCCCAAGGAGCTTCATGGCCAGCATCTCAGACTGGTTTCCTGTCTTTTCCTCGCATCACATTCGGTGACCTATCAGTCTAGACAGAGAGTGCTTTTTCAGATAAACCCTTTTCCAACTTGTCTAGGAGAACAATCATAGATTTTGATCCCAAAGTTAAATTGGCCTCTCAGACACAAAGCTTTCTGGAGCCAGTCAGCCTCTCAGGATATCCCACACTCCTCCCAAATGCATCACCACTCAGCAGGTAGTGTCATCACAGTTTCTCTGGTTTCAGAATGATCACTGGTGGGAAATGCCCATGGAATTGACACTCAGCGCTTTGAAGATTTTAACAGTTGGGTAAGTATCACCCAGAAGACAGGAGAAACTGGGGTTCTGTTACGACATCTACATCTACATCTAGAAGAAGTGCTGATCACTTCTTTTCCCCCACGAGGTCTAGGATCCTACAACCATGACAGGATCAGAGGTAACTGGTGGGGAAAGGTAGACAAACCCAAACTCCTTAGCATGCCCATTTCAGCTATCTTCACGTAGTCATCCTACACATCACATGCGTCCTGCTCAAGAGCTCGTGCCCTAATGCCCTAGTGAATCAAGCCCCACCACAGTGTGGATGTTAGTAACATGCCTTTGACTCCCCCCGACAAGCCAGGATCCTTCTTCTACTCCATTCACGCTCATCTCTGCTCGGGCTCCAAGCCTCCTGGGCCCATTCACACCTCTAAGCTTTTGCTCAGGTATTTCCCACTCTTGCTATCAGTGGTCTGCCTTCTCTTTGTCTACCCCAACTCTGTGCCTCTTTCTATACTTCCCCCACTACCCCAACCTGCACTGGTCCCTTTTCTGAGCCTACCTGGCACTCTCATTTTGTACCAAGTTGGCACCTAATTATAAATGGTCTTGTCTTGAATAACATGCTAACCACCTGTTTCACTTCCTCCAGAACAGGAAAGGTATCTTACACAGTGGAGAAGGCTTTAGAGCCAGAAAAATCCTTGACCAGAAAAATCAGACTTCACCAGCGATCACTGCTGCCTTTGTCAACTCAACCTCCCTGAGCCTCAGTTTCCATCTCTGTAAAATAGGAATTGTAATCTTAATAAAGAGCTGTTATATGGCTTTAACAAGTTAATATCTATAAAAAGCCTAGACTCAGTAACTAATGCATAGAAAGTATCCCCTAAAAGGTTATTCTAGTTCCCCTTTGCTTGTCTTTTATGTCTTGCAGAACCTAGTGCATTATTGCAACATAAGACATTTGGTCAATGATTCATTTATCAGTAGTATAAAGCAAACCAGTAACTGGAGGGTCATTATACAAAGTAGCAGCATGCGGTCAAAACACATTGATCTATTTTTCAATTATGGACAAAAAGTTGAGATCTATGGAGAGTAAAACAATCTATTGTAACTAAAGAAGTTTTCAGGATTACAAACCACCATTCTCTCTGTGCCCATCACTCAGCCAAGCAGAAGTTTCAGCACAAACGTTCATGCTGGCAATTCATACTTCATTCTTTCTTACACAAGTTATCTCCATCCCCAAACTCCGTTATATTTATGGTCCGCAGAAAGTTCACTTCACATGCTAAATGTGGTACAATCCTTGCTACTTCTTTAAATCAAACACAGAGCAAAATTTTTCTGAAGGAGTTCTTTTCAAAATTATTTAGAAAGAATGCCGATCCCTTCTTTTCCCAAGCAGAATTTTTGTCATTTATCTATATCTGTAACATATATAAATATAATTGTATATATAAGTAAATTCATCGTCTAATAAGACCTTTCCTGCCCAGATTGGAGAGAACATAGTAGACAACCATAAATATTAGTGAGGTCATTCAACCAAAATCATGCCGAGAATAATATTCAAGTCCTATGAGCAATTATGAAATCCATGCACCAAGGATGATGTTGGATGTGGTGGTGTCCAATGAGATGAAAACTGGAGTGGAATTCAGATGGAGTTTCAGCAGAACCATTTTCACCTGGTGGCCTTTTGGCCTTACTGTCCTTACAGTGTCTTCTCGCTGTTTCTTTTTCACATACTTGGCATTTCTCCACAGGAAAATGTCTCTTGCCACTGCATTCACTTTTCAGCTGGTGGCTCATGCCACCAAAACAATGGAAGTCAACAAAAGGCTTGAGACATTGCTTCAGTGTGAATAGAAACAAGCCTAGAAATGTAATTTTAGTTAGTGACCATAACACATATCTGTGAAACTAATCTTCTCCATGTCTCCCCACTCCCTGGTGGTGAGTTAGGCACCAACTCTTCCAGGTCATCCAGCTATAATGCAAAACATTGCAGAGCTAGATGGGGACCCCAAGAGGCCATCTAGCCCATGCCCCCAACTCTATGCAAGGGAGACGCTTGGCTCTCAGTGAGTTCCCCATCAGCCTCAACAGTCTAAAATGCTTCGTGTCAAAAGAACTGCTTGTCTATTTGTTTTAGGCACCAGGGCCTTTCTCCTGTGCCACCTGGAGACCAAATGTAACTGGTCAGTGCCTGTATCTCAGTGATACACATAATAACAGCTGTTAAGTGACCCCTAATTCTTTTCCCCAAGTTAAACAACCCCAAATCCACAAACCTTTCCTTAAAGGGCTTATTATTCATCCTGTTAAATTCATATTGTTAATACGCTTTTCTGCACATTTTGGATTTTCCACAGTCTTTTTCAGCTAATTCAAACACAGTGGTGTCAAATGTTAAATAGAGCTGGAGCATTGCTTACCAGACCTTCCACATCATCCCCAGTTTAACACAGCCTGGTTATCATGCTTTATTAAAAATAAACAACACAATACTCCTCCAGCTTGTGTTCCACTACGACTTCTAGATCTATCTCAGCTATAATTGTGCCTTGCCAGGTGATGGCCAATAATAAAATCAACATAATCCGGTCAAGCAGATTAATGCTAAACCATTCATGACCACTGTTATCACCTCTCAAAACAGTAGTTCCTAGTCTGGTGTAAAGAAAGATCAGGTAACCAAAAGATGTGTGTTGTTCACACCATGTTTAGTAATATACAAAGCATAGCATTTTCTAACTTTTAGTCTGAAGACTCTTTCTCCTCCTGGTCTACGCCTGAAAACTAACTTCTGGGTGACTTCATATGTGATCACAGAGTACAGCCTGAAGAAAATGAAGCAGATATTTAACATGCTTATCCCAAACACTGCCCGTTTTCAGGAAACTTAGAAGTAACTGGCGGAACTTAGCAATAAACCCCACTGAAAGCTATCCTGAGGTCTGAAAGTCACTGGTCCTCTCAGCACAGTGGAATATCCACTAAGAATGGCTAAAGAGCATCTCTTCAATAAACTTAGCTTGACTACTACCACCTATCGTGACTAGCTCATCGACCACCCTTCAGGACCATTCCATGTGCAACTAGTAAGAAGGTTTCAATTCAGTAGGAGGTCTGATATCAGTAATCTTCTCCACCATCCAAGGAAGAACATGTTATCTTATTGGCTGTTTTGGAAGGTGAAGTAAGAAGTTGGGAAAATGTGATTCTGAATATGAAGAATCCGAGTACTTAGGAAGAAATATATCTCAGCAACATCCTCAACATCCCATAATTAACCACTTTAAGGAGCCACAGCCATTAAAAAATCTGTGCTCACCACAAAGAGACCATTTCTCTAACGGCAACAACTCCACATCCCCCAACTTGGTCCCCACTCAATGTCCCCTATCATTTGTCTCCTACAGATGAAACTCTATCATCTATGTTCACTTAACTCATAAGACCCAAGTTGCTAGAGATGAATGATCTTAGTCATGATGTCCATAACAGAGTCACTGTTATGCACGGCTGGATTATTCATAGACACTTCTGGTAAACATTGCACTACTGCAATTTGGACTCTGTACCAAAACTAGAAAAACTAGTAGAGAGCTTTCCAAATCTGTGGTGAGATTTTTCTGGCTGTGAAACATTTTTTGCATTTGGCCATGAAACAGCTTACAGTACTGATCATGAAATGCATCCGTAGCCTTTCACCTGGTAATGTGAAATTCTTTTTCCTTAGTCCTGAAGCTTAGAAAATGCCCCCTTACCCCCACCACCCCCACCTGAGCAGTGCAATACTCTCTATTTCTAAATTAGGGATCAGCAAGCTATGTCTCGTGGGCCAAATCTGACCAACTGCTTATTTTTGTAAATAAAGTTTTATTGGAATGCAGCCACACCCATTCCTGTACGTATCCTCTACAGCTGTTTTCATGCTTCACCCAGAGCTGAGTAGTTGTGACAGATGTCTGCCTTACAAAGCCTTAAATACTTACTATCTGGTGTGCTACAGGAGAAATTTGCTGATCCCCATTATAAATGACAAGGCAAATAAACTGCTTATTCACAATAACCTCCTCTCCAACCCAACACAAGAAAATAAAACCAGAAAACAACCGTGACCCCAGCGAGTAGTGTTTGCATGCTGAAAAGCCAGCCTAACTCTCTTACAAAGTATACTCTGAAATAAGATGCATATAAAACATAAAATACTATTTGATGGCACAGTAGGGTGACTGTAGTCAGTGGTAGCTTAATTGTATATTTTAAAATAATGTAAAGAGTGTAATCAGATTGTTCATAACTTAAGGGATAAATGCTTGAGGGGCTGGATACCCCATCCTCCATGAGTGCTTATGTTCACATTGCATGACTGTATTGAAACATCTCATGTACCCCATAAATATCTACATTAACTATGTACCCACAAAAATTTTAATTAAAAAATTTGTAATAAATCTATATATAAAATACTTCAAAATTAATTTAAATTAAAATTCTGGAAGGATTTTTTTTTAATGAAAGGAAGTTCTGAAATTGCTGATTTAGGGATATAATAAAACTCAAATATGGTTCTAGTTACCTGGAGTGATTTGAGTTTCTTAGAAAAGAAGGGTAAAAGGAAAGTGATATAACAGACAAATGGTCATCAATAAGAATAAACGGAATTTTTAAAAAATCTCTAAACTGTACAACTTTATCCAGAGTTACAAAGAGAAGGTCTTCCATGGACATGCAGAGGAAAAGGAAACGGATGGGGGAATGTTTTCTGGTGGAACCATATCCTAAATCACCCCTAACATGTGCTGAATAATGACCTAACTCCATCCAGAGACCGACCCAGAGACCTGAATAATGACCTAACTCCATCCAGGGACCGACCCATTCCCACCACATAACAATCCTAAGTCAGGATACCGCTAGAGGCAACCATAGATTCAGACAAAGATCCGCTGTTATCAGAATCTGGACAAGGTATTCCAACCTCAACTTCCACCTTACCCAGACTGGAAGCCCTTGGGAAAAGCTGCCCCAAAGCCATCTAAGTGTGCCTGGTAGGCACACGGTCATGTTCAGTTAGGGCACTCAAAGCTGATCTTCAGTTTTCATTTATCACCAACACTGAAAAATGGGGAGATCTCATCAAAATGTTTAAATTGTGACCTCCCTTGAAAAACCAGAAGAGCTGGGAACCCTGGGCCCACCTCCTGCAGGCTGCATCCCCTGAGTTGAGTCGCAGCTGCCCCTTTGGAAGCACAGGTGTTTCCCGGTTCGAGACACTCCCTACCACTCCTGTTGTCTCCCTGTGACCTGAGACTGAGCCTCAAGGGCTGTTCCACATCTCTCTGGCTTTGTCATTTTTGTCACACCTACCCTGCTTTGCTCACCAAAGATACCTGTTCTGTCGGCATCTGATTTTCAACCTCAGAGCTAACCATCTGTGGTAACTACATGTTTCCAAGTGGATGAGGAACATGATTTCTTTCTCTCTTTTTCATTCTCTGGTCCATGTGTGTACTTTTGCCCTCCCTCTTGGTCAGTGACCATCTATAGACAGAAAGCACATCATTTTTGGCCAACAACCCATTATCAGACACTTGAAAAAGTCAGTCCCTGTCTTCATGGCCCACCATTATGGACATTTGATCATCCTGGATCTCCTCTATCCTTAGTTATTTACATTGAGAGTACAACTTCATGCCAGACCTCTCATCCCTGTAAGCAGCCCAAAGATAGTATCTGCAAAAAAGTCCGAGTCATGAGGAAAGACACACTCTAGGTAGGAAGCACTGGCCCCTCAATCAAGGTCCTCTTTTCTAGGGAGTAAATTAGAGGGTGCAATCGCTTGCCATGGAAGAAGATATTTGATCCCTTAGGTGACTTCTGAATTGAACCTAATGTCTCAAATTTGGAGTCACTTATAGGAAGTGGGTGGTGTGTAATAAATATGTGAAACTTCATTTTTACTTCATGTTCATCAAAAGATACATGGATAAGCTCAATGTGGTTTATACATACAATGAAATACTATTTAGCCTTCAAAAGTAAGGAACGTTTGACACATCTACGTAAATGATCCTTGAAGATATTACACTAAATGAAGTAAGTCCGTGACAAAAGGACAAATGCTGTATGATTCCATTTACACGAGGTACTTAGAGGAGTCAACTTCAGAGGGACAGAAAGTAGAATGGTGGGTGTCAGGAGCTGCAGAGGAGGGAATGGGGAGTATGTGTTTAAAGGGTACAGAGTTTCTGTTAGAGAAGATGAAAAAATCCTAGAGATGGATGGTGGTGATGGTTGCACAACCATGTAAATGTACTTAATGCCACAGAACTGTATCTTAAAAGTGGTTAGAAAGGCCAATTTTATGTAATGCATATTTCATCACAATAAAAAGGAAAAAAAAACCCTAAGGAGGGCACCATATTGATGTGGGGCTTTCTTTTTACTGCTAGGAAAACTTACAAAGTCCATAATGCGAGTCATAACGTGATACTCAGTCTAAAGAAAGATGGAGTACACTAGCAGCAGCATTACAGTGTCGTGTTCATCTCCACTTGGCCCCACTGGGGGCCAGCAATGCTCAAAGATCAAGACCTGGCCTGACATGCTCACCTGGTTCTGTCTGACTTAGAGGACCCATCAGATAAGAGGGTCCATCTTCACACACAAGGAAAGCCTACCCCAGGGGTTCCAGCTTACAGCTGCACCAACCGGCAGCTTGGGAGGCTACACAAACAGCACCTTTCAGGTGATGAAAACCTTAACCTCCCACCTATTCTAAGCACACACTAAATCTTGCATTTTTGTGCAAAACTTCTATTCTTGGCACAGGTGTGACAGCAACCTTAGATAGGTATACTAAGTCGGTTCACATAATCAGGCTTTCAGTCAATCCATTTTGGCTATGGAGAGGGTGATGATGGTGATGGTGATGGTGACGGTGATGGTGATGGTGATGGTGATGGGGGAGTGGGTGACAGCAACCCTGGGCTCAGAGAACGAACACTGGCACCAACCCTGGGCATTGTTCGCTTTCCAGGCCACCATCTGTCAGCCAAGCCAGTGGCAACTGCTGTTCTAGACCATGCGTGTAAATAAAACAACAAGGTTCAACAAAACTTGGCATGCAAGTAGGAAGAATTATCTCAGGAGTCCCTGCCACATGACGGTGTGAAAGTGAACTCACGCAGGATGAGCTTGGTTGGTCAAGCAAATTTTACAGAGATGCTATAGAAGCATTGGAAACAGATTTTATTTAACAGAAACTTACACACACTTGGTACAAACCCTACATTATGCAAACCTTTATCACAATTCTACACAAGTTGTCACTTGTGGGAGTTGGTTGGAAAGCAGATTATTATGATAATTATTAGCATTTTGACAAGGGACATTTTCTACCAGAAAACGTCACAGAAAAGGGCCACAAAATGATACAGACACTCTCGGTGATGCCCTCCACCAACAGGACTGGCTTTGAACGGGAAACCTGAAAGGACTGGCAGGAAGTCCGTGCCCACCTGCCCTGCCCTTTCAGAGGCCGAAGAGATTCTCAGGCTCAGAACCATTTCAGTAACACTGTGACTCAAGGACCTCTGCTGACCAGAATACTCAGCCTTAGACTGTTCGTGTGTTATTGTGACTCTACTTACAAGGGAGGGAGATCCAAGAGCATGGCTGTGTGAAAGCCCAGTGCAGCGGGGAGCCTGCAGGTAGAACCCAGTGGTTCAGCCAGTCAGCCCTGCACCTTTGCTGGGCCCCAGACACAACGCCGAGATACATCCCACCGGCCAAAATGCCCACTTCCGCTAGCTCGGCCAGAAAGGGCCATGTCAGAACACTCGCCTTCTTCCTTGGCCCCAACCAGCAACAGAATTGAGGTTCTCATCCTTCACGTCGACCTTCCTAGCCCTTAGGGACAGCTCTGGAAGCTCAGGCCCCAGAAGCCAGCTCAGCAAATGGTTCCCTTTGCTCATCTCTTCTAGGAGTTGTTAGGTGACTGAACTAATATCATCTCAGCTGATGCTTTTATTTTTTCTTTTTTTTTTTTCTTTTTTTTTTTTTTGCTGCATTATTTTAAACAAAGCTCTCTGTGTTCGAATCTTTTGAACTTGAGGGGATATATTCCATCACTAGATGGAATTCCTTTCCGAGCTAGACCTCATCAGACATGATAACCAGGAGGCAGGCTGCTTCTGACATTCAGATAAAAGGGGCTTGCCTGGGGTGAGGGGGCAGTGAGGGTAGGGAAAACTGCTGATTTGTGGCTAAGTTATTTCAGTCAAGTCTTAACACACAATCATGTAACATCACCAACACTTTCAATAGACTTTTAAAGGAGGAAAAAAAAAAAAAAAAAACACTGATCACTCCTCACTTACCACATCCAACTCGCAGAAATAAAAATACCTAAAGCACATACATGAATGGCTTTTTTAAAAGCCTGAGAGAGCAGAGTTGATCTTTATTTTCTTATTTAAAATGTGGGGTGTTTTTCTTTAGAGTTAATATGCAGTCTTTTATTTTACATTAAGTACTCATGATTTCACGTCTTCACAAAATTGCGTTTAACTTTTGAAGTAGGAGGTACTTTAAACAAAAATACTGTGCAATGTCAGCACTTTTTTCCTTTTAAATATTGAAATAAATAAAATAGTTAACTCTTTTTTTCCATCAGTTTGTTTGTGTTCAGTTATTTCTACTGTAGAGCAATTCCAGGCTGACCTGGGTACTTTCTCACAGACAATCAAAGAAAATATAATGAAGAATTTTAAAAAGAAAAAAAAAATCTTCTTATTGCACAAACTGAGGCCATTCCCGAGGCTTCTGTGGGCTGAGCTGAGTTGCGCTGCAGGATTTTCCACTCCTGTGCTGGCTCCTGTGTTGTCTGAAACACACGCACAGGAGGGGTCTGGGTAAGGGAAGAGGAAGAAGAGGAGGAGGAGGAGGAGGTGCCAATCATCCTGGCTTCTTTTCACCTTCTTCGGAAATGGCTTGCTTGAAGGATGTTGGAGTCCCCAGGTCATAGTGTTGACTGCAGAGGGAAAGGCAATGAAAGATAAAACAAAAACAACAGCATGGAACAACTACCTAAAACAGAAAGATTAAAATTAAGGGGTGACAGAAATGAAATGAATTAAAAAAAAAAAAAAAGAAGAAGAAAGAAAGAAAACCACCAACTAATTGCCAAGTTAATGAGGCTAGGCCAGGTGCAACAAAAATCAGGGTAGTGTGTCCAGCGCCTTGAACTTCAGCAGCACGAGATCAGCCAGGAATGAGGCAGGTCAGTTGCTACTGGGCAAGAGGCAGAGAGAACACAGCTGGATTTTCCATTCCCAGGTGGTGTAGCAGGCAGAACTGGGCATCAGAAAAAAAAAATTCCCTTCCACTTGGAAACCAAACAAACTGAATCTTTTCACAGTTAAAACACCCCAGAAAGGACCTTTATGATATCATCTCTCTCCCTGTTATCCAAGTAGAAATGAATAGTTCTATGGTATAGAACCAATGCAGCCACAGAAAACCCCATCAGATGCCTCATTTGGCCAAAGCCCAAAAGGACACTGCTTCCTTCACAAGCACACACGCTCAGCTCCAACCCTGCCCCAAGTGATTCAAGTGTGTCAGAATTACTCGGAGAGAGACCCCAACCAAGAGACCTGTTCCAGTCCTCCACTAGCCCAGTGATCTCTTTGTCAGCCTTGGAACCTGGTGGTGGTTCACACAAGGTGGGCCCTTTTGCCTGCATAGCCACGCGTAGCTTTTGCTTCTAGCTGAAATGAAATCTGTCATTTTGGTCTTTGGAACGGAGTAGTTGACACAAAGGAGTGAGCAATAAAACCAAGTACTATCACATTTCACCCCGGAAGCAGTTTCTGAAGGCAGAGATGGGTGTCCCAACAGTGCCCAGATCACATTAAGCTGAGCCATGAGGGAGGGTGGAGAGGGAGAATGGGCCTAAATGGAAAATGCCCAAGCCAGCAGGGAAGAAAGCTCAAAAGCAAATAAGCAGCTCAGCCTCTTCCAAGTTGAAAGGTCTCTCCCCTGTCCCATCTCTCTTGGTACCCAAGGTATCACTCAATGGCCAGGTGCACAGGCCTGGATTAGATGCTCTTCCAAAGCTGAGACTCCCTCCATCCAACTTTCCTCCTTGACCAAGTCCTCCCTCCACACCTGTTCCTGTTCTCTGCATCTACCCCATCCCACCCCACTGTCTCCCTTTCTGATCTGCTTTGCTGGTGCACCCCACCCCCATTTCCCTCATGCTCTTTGCTGTTACCACCTGCCTCCAGCTCCTTCCCTTAAGTGATCAAAGCCAGGTGACCTTCCCTGGGACCTCCCACAAAACGCCTGCCGATTGTTCTCTCTGTGGGCATCTGTCATCATTTCACTCCCTGCCAGGAGTCTTTCTGTCCCTCTCCCATTGCCCTGACCCCTCTGGTCAGATGTTACCTGCCACTCTGTAGTGAGTCTATCTCATAAGCTTACCCCACGCCCTTTCAGTTTCCTCAGATTTCTACCCCTGACCTCCCAACACACACATGCATGTATTTTTCTTTGCCCCACTTAAGCCACCTAGAAAATCATGGGTGAGTTCCCAACTTGGCACTCCTAACTTCCATTTTCTCTTTTGTTTCCTCCGGTTAGGTCAACCATAGGCCATAAAAATGGACCAATGTGCAGCTGTGTTAGTCTCCTGCTCTCAATCCCCTGCAAGAAGGCATAGTTTTCTATCCCTCCACACATGGTCAACCCCTCCCCACCCCTATCCTGACATCCCCCTTGAATAGACGATCACCACCACCTCACCACCTCCCACCTACCCCCTCTGACTTAACCACCGGATGCTGCGTCCAGAGACTTCTCCAATCTTTCTGTCAACAATACTTATTAAGCATCCACTAGGTATAGAGTGAGATTTGGTAAGACTTCCACTAATTAGCTCAGAAACTGCTCAGTTCTTAATTTATTTCAACAAATAATGATGGCACATTGGTGTCAGGCACTGTCTGGAGGACATGAGTGATATCACCTTTGCCCTCAAGGAACACGCCATCTGTTTGAGAAGGACTGCGAGCAAACATGATGTGTTGTGATAAGCACAGGAGCAGCAGGAACAAAATACTACGGAATGGTACTTAGGCGGGTTTTCAAATGGTGATTTTTGCCATTTTACATGGGTTAGGTTGTGATTCCCAGCTTTGCTTTTTGTTTGAATATTATCTCCATTTTCTCTGACAATAGACATTCTTGCCTACAGATTCAACAGCAATGGTAAGTCTGGCGTTCTTTGTTGATCTAGATGGCTTCCTCCAAGAAAATCTTCTTGTCTACTGAGATCCATGGCAAAAATAATCACATACTACCCCATGACAGCTCTTACAGGATTTTAACTATTTGTGAATTTCTAGTCTGATCCACTAGGTCACAAAATAAATCCGATGGCCAATAAATTCATTGCCCCGTGTTTAATTGTATCCTATCCTTCGCAGTGCTGATCAGTCACATACATACTGCTATTACTCAGGCCCTAGTTACCAAATGAACCAAGGTATATCTGAATGAAAATGTTATCGTCCAAGGTCTGTAAACAGACTAGCCTGAAATCTCAGCTGAAAGGCCAAATGTCTGAGTCACCAGTAACAGGGTAAATCAATCGCATACCTCCTGATGTAACACACTGAGAAGGATACAACATCATTTCTACAGTATTCTAGCCAAAATGCACAACTTCAGTTTAGTCATTAGAAAAACAGCATCCAAGCCTGAACTGAATGGCTTTCTGCAAAATGACTAGCCAGTATCGAAGTTGTGAAAAACAAGATTGTGGTACTAACTATTCCAGATTAAAGGACTTGTAAGAGGACATGGCAACCTTTGATCCCAGACTGGATCCTGGACCAGAAAAAGGACACAAGTGAGACAACTGGCAGAATTTGAATAAAGTCTGTAGGTTGCAGTATTGCATCGATGTTAATGTCCTGATTGTGGTCATTGTTCTGTGGTTATTAGAAGAATCTGGGTGAAGGACATATGGGAATTCTTGGTATAATCTTTGTAAGTTTTTTGTAAGTGTAAAATTATTTCAGAAGTAAATTTTTTAAAAAGCCATAGTTATAGGTTGAGTTCCAGTAGTTAGATACTTTGAAAACCTAATTGCCAATGTTTTTTATCTAATAATTCAGTTCTGACAGGAATCTTACATCACTCTCATTTATTTTGTAAACCAATCATGCAGAATGGCTTTTCCTATATTGTTATCTTGAATAGATGATCAGAAATCACTTTTATTAAACACCACGATATTATGTAATTCAATGTCTTTGTGTTAGAAGCAATTGGGTTTGTGACCAGGGCCCAAAATGTTCACCCCCTGCCACCATCACCCCTGCTACCGCTGGCATCACAAAAACAGTGGCCATTTAGGAAGCTCAACTTTGGTTCTCCTGCAAAGTTCATGAGGACTTAGATATTGCTACCTCTCAGAAAGATTCTAATGTGTCATCATTTCATTTGGGGTCTGTGTTGTTTCAGTCTTTTTCTTTTACAGCATCAAATACCTCCTTATCATCCAATAAGTTCTAGAATAAAAGACCTATATGCACTTTATTGATTTCACTCAAGAAATCTTCCAAAGATGATCTTTGGGGAAGTCAGTATAGACTGAGGAAAGATTATTAGAAGATCCCTACATCATTGACTGAGCCTGAAACTTTAGACAAGTCATCAAACAGGATCAACACTCAGTTTCCTCATCAGTAAAAGACAAATAAATAACATCTACCCTACCTCATAGAGTTAAGCATCATCATGAAATAATATGAGCTACATATTCTAATAGGGAAAGAAATGTCCATTTCCTCTCTAAGAAACTGAGGCAGAGATCCCTGTCAACAAATTCACACAAGGAGCTGAGCCCAGAGCCCAGAACTTGTCATCCCCACTCTAGGCTTCCACACACCAGAACAAAGACACCTCACTCTGAAAATACACAACACAAGTCACTTCTCCTCCAAAGGCTGAGCAAAATCCCCTGAGGAAAAAATTCCTAACAGATGAGTCTGTTCCCATTTTAAGTACATGTTCAAGATCATATTCATCAGATGTAACAGGAAGCATATTGGGATAAAATTAATTAATTTTATTCCACCATGAAGTGAGAACCCCCAAACACCCTTTAGTTCTCCCCCTGAGTAATGATCTGGCATTCCCTCCAGTGCTGTAGAAAGCAGTATCAGTCTGCAGCCCATCAGGTGCACAGAGAGATGCAGAGTAAGCAGGAACCCTTAAAGGGATGCTGTTGCTGTGAACATCACATTTTTTAAATAAATTCTTCTCTCCAAAATACCAGTAGCAAATTGGATTACTGTCTTTATAGTACCTTTAAAAAATTAAATGCATATTTCTAATTCCCAGGATTATAGTGATTATAGTGTCTGATCTTTACATAGCCTCTCGGTAACAGAAATAAAGGATTTGATTGTTCTAGGTAGGGAAAAAAATCAGCTAGACCATAACAATTGTCACCTTTACATCAATAGTCCCCCTTCCCAGGGGATTAAAATGTTGTAACAAACTTAGAAAGTTCTATGTCTTTGGTTCCCTCTCTTTGGCCTGAGATTCAGAAAACTCAGTGTGGTACTTTACTGAGCTGAGGGCTAAGGAAGCTGGTCAGATCGTTTTCATCTTGAAGACTCTAATTTCTTGTGTATTTTAAATTTTGAGTAGTGATACTTATTTAACAAAAGCAACAACAGAAAGGTGTGTTGACTGTTCACACAGCTCCTACAGTTCCTGAGATCACAAAAAAAGGTGATCTCTTTGTACATTGTCTAGAAATGATTAAGAAGGTAAGTTATCTACAATATTCCGCAGAGAATCTGAATCAGAATTCTCTTTTACAGGATCTAATTGCTTACTCTTCAGTTGTTGAAATTTCTTTTAATGGCATTACCTTTTAAAAGCTATATTCATTACAAATAACCTTTTCTTCCACTGGAATTGAGAAACAGCAAAGTATGTATATATGTCTGCATATATATTCCTTAATTATAGACTATGCAAGGGGCAGTGCAGGCAATGATAGAGTATAGGCTCTACAATCAGGTTGCCAGGGATCAAAACCTGGCTC
Source organism: Mandrillus leucophaeus (assembly GCF_000951045.1). Taxonomy (NCBI): domain Eukaryota; kingdom Metazoa; phylum Chordata; class Mammalia; order Primates; family Cercopithecidae; genus Mandrillus; species Mandrillus leucophaeus. The sequence continues at coordinate 1,213,185 of NW_012102543.1, read as the reverse complement.
CTTCCTAGCTGTACATTTCTTAACCTTATTACTAACCTCAGTTTCTGCAAACTGGCGATTAATATAAACACCTATCTCATGGGAGTAGTCATGAGGATTAAGTGAAATATTCCAAGGAAAGCACCCAGAACAATGCCTCACACATAAATGTTGATGACTGCTATCTAGAGAAAGGGAGATAAAGATATCACATCCACCACTAAAGTGGTTGGAAGCCCAGGACAGCCAGCTTCCTCCTCCAACACCTTCTCTCTCAAAGCTTCCTTCCTTTGCCTTAAAACATTTCCCTCCAACACGATGCCCATTCCACTCCCTCAAACTTAACTCACTTAACCTCTCTGGGTCAACTTTTCTCAACTGAAAAGTGAAAGATTTGAACTTGATCATTTTAAAAGTCCCTTCCAGTTTTTAAGGGTAGAAATCCTGAGTCTGTTCAAAGACACTATAAGCAAGGTGAGACAAGATGCTCTTGCAATGCTAAGAAACCTTACTATGCTTCTATCACCGCAAGTAAGAAAGGTGAGGATATCTACTACCTCCAAGAAGAGAAACTGAAGATCAAAGATCAAGCTATACTATTAAATATAAAATAGACAAGCAATACCCATTCTCAAATAAACATTCTCCTGGGGGGTTTGCCTTGTTAGTTCTAAACAGTTAGTTTCTGTTAGACTCCAAGCTAGACTCTGAAATTAGGTAGCCTTTTATAATTTGCTTTAAATATATGGATTTAAAAAAAAAACACCTCAAGTGTAAAGGCAAATTGTCACTGAGAATTCTGGATCTATGAGCAACTAGACAGAATTCAAATGGGAGTGGATATTGGTTGAACATATATTTATTAACACAGAAGCTCACATTTTATCAATGAAAGCAAGTTGTAATGCCATGAATCCAATATCTGAGTCAAAGGTACAGAGTAAAGAGGTGGAAAATGATAGCAAGTGTAGGTTGTATCCCCTTAGCAGAAAGCTACTGGAACAAACTCTATTGTCTGATTGACACGTGTGAGCATGCAGAATATGACAACGTTGGAGGTTTATGCCATATTTCCTAGGAACAGGCCACATATAGATTAGACAGAACATCCCAAAAGTGGGTGGGATTGTTACTTTCATGCCCTCAAAACTGAGAATAAACACACAAGTGATCACATACACATCTCAAGCATGAGAAAAGTGGAAGCTCTTTCTGTCTCAGACTACCAGGAAAGCACAAAGGCGTTCATTTCTGGGTTTCTTTGCTTGTCCTTGTGTTTTAGGTTGGTTTGTTATTTTAATGAGTGGTCTAATTCACGAGGATCTGCAGGGGCTGGACTGTCAAAGTAGATCTTCCCAGAGACACTGATAAGTAGTCTGTTAACCAGGCAGCTACTTGGGTCCCTCAACCCATGTCAAATGGTTCTGCTTGTGTTTCTGGAACCGTGCACTCCTGGAGGCCGGAGACCCTGGCCAACCTTAAAGGGAGTGCGGAATTTTCCAAACAGCCAAGTTGAGTTTTGTGCCTAATCAGGGATCTTCTTTAATTTGGACTCATCCCCTTGGTTGTGAAATTGGTACCCAGAGTGAGTAAGAAATACTACCTAGACATGCAGTGTTCTGTGGCCACACCTCCTTATTTCTAACCAAATCCAGCAGCCAACTTCAATCTCAGTTCCCTGGACTCCACTTCCAGGTTTAGCCAAGGGAGGCAGAGTTAGCCAAGCACTTCCCTAGCCATTTTCTCTTGTAGTTGAAGCCAGAAGCCCGCCATTCTCCACACTGAGCCCCTCCCATAGTCCAAGCAAGACTCAGATCCCACACCTATGCCGGGGCCCACGTGAGTTCACATGCACACGCGGGCCACAGAGGGCCAGGGGGAGATACTCCAGTAGCCACTCTTACACTAAGAAGGGGGTCCAAACCCAGGAAAACAAAAAAGCAAGCTGGGGGAAAAAGGAAAAAGAAAAAGAAAACTAAAAAATAGATATGATGGTTTTGCCCATATTGTAAGACAGGTTAGCCAAGACATACCTTTTGACTAGGACCTCGCAGCCGGTCGTTCTTGGGACTGTCAGTGAGGTGGGTGGCCTTCTCCATCGCCCCAGGGGCCTTGAGCAGTGTTGCTTTGGTTTATTTCAGGAAGTGCTATTGGAAACATAAAACAAAGCACCTGGCGGGCACTATAAAAAAAAAAAATTGAAGAAATACGGTAGCCTTGATCATCCAACGGGTATTGATATGTTTCTTAACAGGGGCAAGGGGAGGGGAAACACATGGTGGCGTCTCCTTCTGTCTTCCAGGAGCACGGCCTCGGCCTCGGTGGTGGAGTCACTGCTGAGCCCGTGACGTTCTGCTTATATTCCATCCCTGCATTTGGAAGTCGTTCTTTGCCAGGAGGAAAGTGAGGAAAAACCAGCAATAACAAAACAGCAGCTCTACTGACGGAGGAGGAGGAGCCCAGGAGGCGGCTGGTCAGGGCCCAGGTGTGGAGGGAGGCCAGGCATAGGCACCCCAACTTCTCTGGAACTACTGACATTTTCTCGCAAGCAGAGAGGAAGATGGAAAGGTCAGGGAGGAGAATGAGGGAGGGGTCTCCCACCGGGAGCCGCAAACTCCATGGGGCACAGAAAGTGCCACCGTCTCCCATTGAGGAAATTCTCCCCGCAGTGGCTTGCCCCTAAACAGGATATTGCTTCGATTTCTTTGATTTCCCTTCTCTCTCCCTCTCTCAAAAAAAGTCTGATTCTAATAATAGCTAGAATATATAAATAACAATGTTTTAATGTTATTGGTTCTCTGTTTCCGAACCCAAAGTTCCTCTTCTCTTCCTTTTGCCAATAAATATGAAAATTGAGGACATCAACTCTGCTCCTGTCAAAAAGACCCCCTCCCCTCAGAAAAGAGACAATCCGCCTAACTTCCTATTTCTATAGAAAATAAATAGCGCATCACGGTGCCATCTCTCAGAAGAACGCTCATTCTGCTCTTTTGTTTTGTTTCAGTAGTTTGTGCTTCTGTTGTACACACCCAAAACAGAGGGGTCGGGGGAGGGATGGAGGGACACATGGGAGGTGAGGGGGAAAAAAGCAAGGATAGAGGGAAAATCTAAAGTTGTCTTTCATTAAAAAAAAAAATATATCAGAACCAGCACAATGACCAAAGTCAGAGGGGGATGGCTAATTGCCCAGAGAGTCTGTTCCGTGGGTTTAGCAACTGCCCTTTTTATCTGCTGTGGGCGAACCCCGGCCACTGCGGCGTCCTCGACAGGAGCGAGGCTCTTCCAAATCGTCCTCATCAAAGCCGTGGAAAGTTGACGTGTCACTTTCTGACGTGGAACCGAATAAGTCCTCCGTGGTACGTGCTGCGGCCGCTGCCTCCTTCTCCTTCCTGCCTTCTCCTCCCAAATGAGCTGACATGTATGATGAATATATCAGCACATGGGTTAAGCAACAGACAGCATTATTAATATTCTCATTACATTATTAGAATGCTATTCTTAATAGCAAGATATTAAACCGTTTGCACACCAAAGGGATTAACCCGGTGCATCACCTGGTGACGGGGATTTGGGACAAAGCAAACATTTCCAGGGAAGAGGCTTCCCCGACTCCCCGAAAAGGCATCACCTCTACCATAGTACATATGTCCACAGCTTCCGACAGCAAAAGCTTCAAACATGATCTTTCTTCTGTTGTGCATACACACAGGCGCTTGCACGCTCACTCAACCCTGCCCCAGACAATGATTTTCCTTGGTGGTTTTTAAACCTGGTTGGGATTTCTTTGGTGTTTTCTGTTGGTGTTTCTTTGAACAATATTTGTCCTTCACTTTGACAGTCAGCTCTACAAAGGTATTACTGTCAGATAACCCATTCAAGGTGGTTAAGCCTCCATCCATTTCATTTTTATTTTTACCCGCTTCTAATCCCATTCTTTCAGAACCCTTTCAATTCTCCCCCTACACCATGTGGTTCATTTGCACTGAAAGCAAAAGGAAGTTGGAAAGTCTGATAAGTGGTAGGTGATAAAAGAGTTTATTTTCTTTAACTACCGGAGGAAATTTCTGTGATCTGCATCCACATACATGTGCATGCAAGTGTACCACACACACACACACACACACACACACACACACACACACTCTCCAGTCACCAACCATGCCCAGGTATTGGTTACTCCAGAAAGTTCAGTTGTCAAATCTCACTCAGGGCACTACGAAGGTGAGAAATAGGAGTAGAAAAGTCCTAATAAATCAGAGCATCCTGAAATCTGTAAAACTCAGGTTTAAACTTTTTCGCATTCTAAAGGAGCCCCAGGACTGCTCTTGTATAAGGGAATGATGCATCCCTCACGGTGCCAATTTCAGGACTCTCACTTCCTCCCAGGAAACAGCAGTGGTAGGGTAGATGGGAGGGGGAAGGAAGCTCTTCCAAGCTCCATACTCTTCTCTGGAAGGACCGTAGGGAGGCTCCAGAGAAGTATTCGCCCACCTGCCTTAACAAGCACATCTCATCTCATGGGCCAATGACACCTGTTTCTTCCCATGGTATCAACTATTTCAGGAACATCAGAGGCAGACCTTGACTAAATGATCCACCAAAACCAATCCTTGGCAAATGCAATGAGAATACCTAGGTTGGTAGAAAATGACTCCCTGAGCCACATAGCAGACAGAACCTTGAGGGGAAAGCTGAGAGAAGGTTGTGGAAAGAGGCTTTGCATAGAAAAAACAACTTCCCACTCCTGACATTCCATGGCTTGGATTCTAGCACCCTGTCTTTTGTAAGAAACGAAGGGGAGAAATTATAGCAGTTTGCAATGAGAATTCTGAAGCTGCCCCCACTAACCCATCCAAACCTATAGCAGTCCATAACGTGTGGCTTAGAACATCACTCCAAGTGACCTTGCTTCTGGAAGTAGAGATTTCATCTGATTGCTTGCTTTTAAAAATCACCGCATTGAATTTCATCTTTTTTTTTTAAGTAACTTAAAAAAAACAGACTATGCTATCACAAGAGCCCTGTCTTCTATGCTAGCATCCATACAGCAAAAAATTCAATGTTAGGTACCATGTTTGGACAGTAAATGAATTGACAGAATTGCACAAATGGACTGCCCTATCAGGGTCCTTGAGAGTTACAGTTGAGGGTTGTGTGCAGCAGAAACCACAGTCCTTTTAAAATTACTGATTTGCTACTCAAGCCAGCCTTAAGCCCTAAACAGCCTTCCCATCAAAATATAAAAGGGTTAAAGCTAAGCTTTGCAGACAGAGCAAAGAAAGAGCTGAGTCGCTACAGTCAACCATGATGGGGTCATCTCAGTTCTTCTCTGGGGACTGGGAGTGAAAAAGACACTGGATAGAAAGGTAGAAAGGAAAAATGACTCCTCACTGCTGGAACCAAGCATCCAACCAAACTGTTTCACCTACTCATATCAGGGGCTGATGAGACTAAAACTGGGGTTGAAATTCCCTCCTCCCGGCCTCGCACTGTGGTCTAGTGATGACATAATACAATATGAAAAGTAGGTAGTACCAACCAACCATGGCCAGCCGAAAATAATGGTTTGGTCAGAACTAAAAAACAAAACAACCTCTTGAACATAACCTGAAGACCTGAATTCATTTTAAGCATGAAAGAACAAGACCAAAAGTCTCTTTCTGTTATTTTAGCCTTTGAACAGGTTAAAATATAAACATATACACCAAATCAACTACAGATTAGCCCTAGGAATGCCCATCCTTTTGCCTCATTGACCTACCAGGGTATCTTCTGTTCTGTTTTAGAAAATGAGATGAGTGGCCAATGAGGTGGTGTTTATGCAGCTAGCCAGGAGCCCGGGAATCTCTGACTCCCACAATTCAAGATGTGGTTGCTTTCCCCATACTCATGTTTCCACACCACACTCTTTGGGTTTGCCCTAGGCACTTCCACAGAACAAACACATCTTTCTGTTACATGTGCATCGTCCACTACGAGAAAGCACGTTGCCTTCTCTCCAGGTTTTTCCACCCTACCTTGCTGTGGTCCATAAAAACATGCACAAAGAAATATGCACCTCATAGAAAGGCCAGACACAAATCCAAAACTTCTCTTTGCCCTTTCCCCTGGATCCTAGGGCATAACTTTTGGTTCTTGAGACCCAAAGAAGAAAAATACGGAATGAGCTGAAAACCCCTCTCCACTCGAAAGCATCGCCACCATTGCTTCCCTCTCCAGTCTCCACCACCAACAGGATGGAAGAGGAATGCAAGAGGAGCATTCCTGGTCTACGGGCACCCGGTGTGGGAAGGGGCCGCACTCACCAGAGCGTCCACAATCTGCGCAGGACACCAGCTCTTCAGGCCGCCCGCTCTTCTTGTTCATGTTGGAGCCCCCCAAACAGAAGTCACAGTAGTTATTGGGAATGACTGTTCCATCCGGTCCTTTCTGGGCTGTGGGAACATTTAAAACATTCGATTTCAGGCTTATATGAGTTTCAACTGCCCCTTCTCCTCCTACAGTGTGGTAGAATCTGCTCCAGAAGGATTTATTATAACCAAGTTGGCAAATTGGGCTAGGCTTTCTTTTGGATCCTTTCTGGCTTAATGGTACTAATAATGTCTCGCAAGTCACCCAGAGATTAATTTTTAGAGTATTTCCCAGCTCTGTGTTGTTGTGGAAATTCCCCTGCTCCTCTGATTGCATCCTTAGATGATCAAACCATCCAGAAGGGGTACTGGTCAAGTGAACTACTCTCAGCCCTAAACAATCAGCCCTGTGGGCCCAGGCCCCAGGCATCAGATGGAAACCACACATTGTAGTGTGAGGAGAGGGAGAGGAAAGAGCCAGTGCCTGGACCGTACCATTGGGAGGGGTGCTTTTGTTTAGGAGATATTCTTCCTGTCCCTGAAATGGAAAACAAAGAAGCGCTGATGGGTGGTCATTTCCAGGAAGAACACCAAAGATGCTCTTGGGGACTTGGACAAACATCCTGGTAGGGTATCAATCTCCCTAAAGGGGAGTCTCATCTCCCTGAATTCCAGACCCATTGATCATGGAAAGTACCCAAGACCCCAAGTGCCTTAAAGTTTCTAGACCCAGGTTTCTAGGCACTTGGTTCAGCCACATGCTAGAGATGGATTAAATTGTGAGTTACTGAGCATGTCTTTAGCCTTAAGACCGTCACAAGAAACTGAACACACTAACTTCAAAACTCACTCCTGATGGAGGTCCTTAAACAAAGGCAAAGAGAAATCTTGGGACATGACCTTGAAAACAAAGCCTATGAGGAGAATAGCACCTGTCCTCAATCACCAAAATCATTCCATTTCCAGGGGCTGCTTGAGAAGCCTTGAACAGGTTATTTGCATGGAGAGAAATGCCTCCCTTTCTCTCTTTTTCTCCCTCCCTATTGTGGGCATTTCTTTGTCATATTCATACTCCCTGTTTGCAACTAAGAAGAAAAGTCTTTCTGTTTATGGGATCAGCCTTAATCATCTGAGTGTCTTCCTCCTCACCAGACCCAGTGTCTGCTGCTGCCTTTCATTATTCACTGGCTAACATTAATCAGGGTCCCATAGTGTACAAATCTGAAAAAGGAAGCAGAGATGTGAGCAGAAATACCATCCAGACAGTAAGTGATAAACGGATTCACCCACTTTAATGTGATTCCCTCTGGCCTCCACTTCCTCCATGCCTCTGCTTTGCCTCCAGGAATAGAAAACTTACCTGGGGAAGGCAGAAGACAAAAGCTAGAGGAATTTCATTATAGAGGGTTAATCCATTTATCAGTTGCTATTTGGATTGTTTAATTGGTTTCTAAGTCATTGATTTCCATCTTCAGGGAGGCAGACAATTCTCTGCAAGAAGTGTTAGCTGTTTGCGGGAGACAGAGGAGCTGGTCACATTCTGGGGTCTGTTGAGTGTGGGCTTTTCTTCGTCAGTCCCTGGATCTCAAACACATCTGCATGGCATACAGAATGGTTTTGCGAATAATCTCCAAAAAGCAGTACATCCACAAAAATTTTACTCTGCCTATAAAATTTTCATTGCACAAATCCAGAAGTACCAGAGTCCCTTTCTCCCTTCTCCCTCAATTGCCATCTCCGTCATTTTTAGAACTCTCCTAAGAAAATCCAAGCATCTCTATGAAGCAAATAAACTCAGGGTTTCCTCAACAAGAGATGGATGGAAAACTATCAAATGATGAACAGAAAGAAGAGATAGGGTATACTAAATTTAGGGGCTAAGGGTAAACCAAAGTTAAGTGTCATGATTGATATAAGCTAGATATAATATGTGGAGATGCCAGTCGTTACTTAGGTAGCTTCCTGCATGGAAGGCAATCCGAGAATCCCACATATATCATTCCATAAAAACTTGCAGGGGTCCTAGTCTCCTCAGCTATCTCTCTCCTATACTGTTAGGGACTTCCTATAATTTTCAATTTCCTCCCCATTCACAAGATCTTTAAGCAACTAAAGAATCTGATTTTCTCCAACACACTGTATCCCTTGCAATGTATGAGGATGAGGAAGTAAAATATGGAGTATAAAAGCTTTCAGATTAATTATTGATATGGTTTGGCTGTGTCCCCACCCAAATCTCATCTTGAATTGCAGCTCCCATAATCCCCACACGTTATAGGAGAGACCCAGTGGGATATAATTGAATCATGGGGCCAGGTTTTTCCCTAGCTGCTCTTGTGATAGTGAATAAGTCTCCTGAGATCTGATAGTTTTAAAAAGGGCAGTTCCCCTGCACACGCTTTCTTGCCTGCCACCATGTAAGACATGCCTTTGCTACTCCTCTGCCTTCTGCCATGATTGTGAGGCCTCCCCAGCCAGGTGGAACTGTGAGTCCATTGAACCTCTTTCTCTTTATAAATTACCCAATCTTGGGTGTTTCTTTCTAGCAGTATGAAAATGGTGGAACTGTGAGTCCACTAAACCTCTTTCTCTTTATAAATTACCCAATGTCGGGTGTTTCTTCCTAGCAGTATGAAAATGGACTAATACAATTCTACACAGCATTCACTACCAACAGACCATTGGTAGAACACCCTATTGAATCAGGAACTCTAATACTACAAGAAATAAAAAATTCAGAAACGATCTAGTAGAGCTAAGCAGGCAGTGATGGAGGAATTGAGCCTTTGTAAAAAGACCAAAGGAAAAGAATGGAATTCATCTGAAGAAGGGAAGCTTCTGAGGAGATGGGAGTCAGAGCAGCAGCCTGTTGGCCATACAGAGTTCCTGTCCAAGGGGTGAGGGAGGTTCTAAAATCCCATGTATAGGCCCTGGTGTGTGCAGGAGTGACATGCCAGGCCAGCTGGGGTGCAGAGGTACATTTTTAGTCTGGCAATGGACCAGTATATAAGGTGATCATGCACAGCTCTGTTTTATTTTCAGAGAAATCATTTTCACTTCAGTTTCTACTCTCTTCTTACAACAGTGAGCTCAAAGCGTCCTTCCATTGTGGTCAGATGGTGTGGAATGGACTAATTGCTTATGCACCTGATTTTCTTCTACTTTTTGGTACTTGAGATTAGTTTCAAAGCAAGCGTTCTCCCATGGAGCTCTCCCAAACTTCAGCTAAAACATATCGGTCATGCCCTAGGGAGGGCACTGTTGATATCACCATTATGACCCTTGTTTATACACATGTCTGTGTGCCTCCTCTTCCTGTTTTACATTGTCATCTCTCTATATTAAATAGATCTACTCCTTCAGGTTGGAGACCAGGTCTAACTCGTTGTTGGAACCCCTACAATCTGTAGGATGAGTGACTTAGAGAGGGATGGCAGGGATGTTAGTGGGTGGCACAGTGATGCCCTGGGACCACCGGATCTCATTCACTGCCCCTGATTTATTTCCCTGCCAGAGGAGACCTGGTCCCTGTGTGCATGAAATGGTCTGTCACCTGGTCTCATGGCCAGCTCCCAGAGTACACAGAAGTCGGTAGCCAATGGCCCTGCATCACTGGAAGAATAACACTGTACCCATCCTGTGGGAGGTGAGACATCATTCTGTGCCAAACACACAAGACATAGAAGACAATGATTCATTGTCTCTTGAGAAGAGGACACCAGGTCATGCCTATCCACTCAGCCTCCCTTTTGTTCAACTGCATATTGAGAAGAAAAGGAAGCAGACATTTATCACACCACAAAACTGTGGCAAATCTTTTGCTGGATGCTTTATATATGTTATTTCATTGATTCTTGCAAAAACTTTGTGCAATAGGGATTTTTTTTGACAGATACAGTAACTGAAATCCAAAGAGATTAAAGCACTGGCTCCAAGCCTCGGTTGGGCTCTTCAAAGGCAGGATTCACCCCCAGTTTGTCTGTGTCCCCAGAGATTGTGCCTCTAATCACACTTCTCTGCCTCCTGGGAAGTCCAGAGGTAAATATTTTCCAGCCACACCTTGCATATAAAATATTTCATAAATCTCTTTAGAGTCAACCTGATTCACCCAATATGATATTTACGAAGCCCAAAGTGATAAAAATTATTGAGACTGGCCTGATAAAAGTGGAAATTCCCTTTGAACTTAAATTTAATGTCCCTACTACAGTAATCCATCCTGGGTGATCCTGTTTATTGTCATCTACTCTATGAAAACACTTCTCTGGAGAATTCCAGAGGCTCATGAAGGAATTTTTTTAAGTAAATCTCACATTATGGCTAGGTTGGCCTATGGCCTGACCCAGCCATGAGCAATTTCCTGGTACCGTATATGAGATCATTATAAAAAGGATTTTACTATAAATAGGAAGCTCGCCCAGACCTTGCAAGTGGGATTTAAATAGAGATTTTGCTTCTGCTTATGGGAAATTGAGTCCCGCTTTGCAGAATAAGATGACGGGCAGGGCAAAGACCTGAGTGGTATCTCTATGGCAGTGTCTGCGATGATGGATGTGGTTTTCTGTTGATTAATGTTCACGGACTGAGATCATATCAGAGATACAAGTAAGTTGCTGAGAAAATAAAGTGAGCCTTGAGAGTTTAGAAATCTACCTGAGGGAGATAACTCTAAAAAGCTCAAAGGAAAAAAAAATGGAAATCAGGAACAAAGTTCATGAAGAAAGTAGAAAAAAAAATAACAGAAGGCAGGGAAGAGCATTCAGATAAATCAAAGCAAGAAGAAGGAAAAGCAAAGCTTCACACAGTCCCACCACCATGCTCAGGGAAGGGAGAGCAGGCATTCTGGAAAGGTATTAGTGCACGCTACAGGATTTTTGAGTTAAATCAGGTTTTACGTCTATGGCAAACAAGGCCCCAGATCTTCCATAAAACTACCACCCAGGCAGCGCCGGCTCTCCCCCTCCCAGTCGGATCTCCGCTGTGATGTGCCTGCCACTCACAGAAAGAATGAGTGGCGGGGACAAACCGGCCATCGGCAACAGCCACTCGTCTGGGTTCTGCTGAGACCAGAGCTGCGTCCCAAGCATCCTAGGGAATAGGAAGCAGGCCAGAAGTTCAGGCTCCTCCTTGGCACGTGCACAAAAGCATGGCCTCACATCCTGAGCAGACGCTCTGACCGCCTGCCAGGGCCTGGTGTGCACAAACGCGTGGCCACGCTCAGTGCCTACCACCCACCACCCAGCCCCAGCCCCAGCCCCAGCCCTAGCTGAGCAGCTCTATTTCTGGAGCCTGCTAGCCTGGAAGGTTGGGGTGCACAGCCCTTGGGGAATTCGGGGGCAGTGAGCAGAGCCCTCTGGGAAGAGAGGCGCCTCTTCTAGCCCCTCTCATCTGTTCCCCCCGCCACCCTCCACAGGCTGACAGTTCCCGTGTCCCTCTACAGGTCTGACATGTTTCCATGGCAACTGGAATCCTGGGCTCCGGCAGCCTCCGCTCTTGCCACCTGTTATGACTTCATCTCTCAAGTGTAAAGCATGCTAGCCCCGTGCCACTTGGCTGTGCAGAGCGCATCTTTAGAGGACGACGGAGGGAAGGAAAAGGGAGAGGAAAGGAGGAAAGCAGAGAAGCAGCCCAGGCTGGCCAGGCAGGACGGAAGGTTGGGGGCCAGGAGGAAGCTTGGGGGCCAGAAACGGGAGGGTGGGGAGCAAGGGTGGACCCCGACGTGCCTTCCTTGCAGAATCAGGAGCAGGCCTCAGCTGGAGGCCACTGCCACAGCCTGCTACCTCTGCCCAGCCTTTAATGAGGGCTGTGGGAGGAGGGGGAGGTGGGTTGGGGAGAGAAGGCGGCTGCAAGGAGCTCCGGCAGGCCCAGCGTGGAGCAGAGTCAGGAGAGGGTTAAAAGTGGCGTGATAGAGACTGTGAGGAAGGCTGGACCAGAGGGCAAAGGGAGCATCAAAGCCGGGATAAATGGCCTTAATTCTCATGCTCCCGCTCGCTGGTCGTGTTTACTCATATAAATTATCCCCCAGGCCTGACACCTTTTTTCATTGCTTCCCTAGAACTGATGAAAAAATAAATCCCACAGATCCCAGGAATAAAAAGTGTGGGGCTTTCATTCAGGCTGGTTCTCCTTGGCCAGCTAATAGCAACTCAGGCCCTGTCCCAGGGCTCCAGGAGGAAGACAAAGGAAGCCTTCCTCCCAAATGTGGAGCGGCAGGGGGCCTGGAAGCCTGGCGGGAAAGCAGACAGCAGGGCCCACTCCCCACAGGACCCTCCCAACCGTCAGAGCCCTTGACGACAGAGAACTCGCTCTCCCCAAAGGCCATCTTGCCAGCAGCCCTGAGGACACCGTGAATAGCTGGGAAAGTAAAGGGGGCCGTGCAGGAGCGGGAGTGGATGCAGAAGGCGCTGAGGCCCCGGGCCGCTGTCATGAGTGCTCACATTTATGGACGGGGCTGATAAACTGTCACACTTTGCACCGTCAAGGACAAGGTGAGACAAGATGAGCTGGAATGGCAGCACGTGCCACAGGAGAGCTGGGAAAGCAGATGGCTAACAACTAAAGCCATGGCCAGAGGGCGGGCTTCTCTGGAGAGGCCTCTGCGCACAGGGAAGGGCCCCTAGGCCCTTTGACTGCATTGCTGATCTAGAAGCAAGAGAACACGCTAGGTGATGTCCTGAGGTCCCTTTCAGGCCTATTATTCGAGCATTATGATCAGATGAAAGAAGAGACAGAAAAGCCAAGTTTTCCACACCCAGAGGAACCCAGCCTTTCATTGCTGCTTTGTACTCATGTAAATGCCTCTTTTCCTATTAGCCATATGCTACCTGAGGGCAGGAGCCGTGTCCTTCCCCTCTGTATCCCTGGCCCGCTGTGAGTGACACAAAGCCGACAATCAATGTTGAGTGAAAGGATGGACAAATCATCACAGAGACTTTTTGAGAAAAAGAAAATCTGTCAGGCAAAGGGAAGTTAACGATTAGGAATTGAGTGGATGGAGAGTCCCCTGAGCACAGAGTGACCATCGTAAGTCCCTCTCATGTCGGGGCACAGAAGAAGTGGGAAGGAGAAATATTGGAGGGCCTGGAGAGAAGAAAGCTGTGGTGTGGAGAGCCATTGCATGTGCCTCCCCCAGGAATCCTCTTTCTTAGGCATTTCTTAGTCAACCAGAATGGAAGGCATGAAGAATCCCCAGGCTCAGCTGGCCCCAGAGTCTTGAGTCTCATTCTGTCTCTCACCAGGGACTCAGCAGCAGCCAGTGAGAACAGAGGCCCCGTCTTGCTGTCTGTTTTGGTGACTGTAGAAATAGTATAAATATTTCAAAATGTGGAGTCAACCCTCCACCCTTCCTATGCCTGCCTCTTTTTCTCCATCTTTATCTAATGCTTACACCTTTAGATACAAACCTGGTGAATATTTACTCCTAAAAACTGTGCCATAAAAGCTGAACACATACCCACTCACACTGATGTCTCCATCCTGATAGATGTATTTGGTGAGAGTTGTAATTTGCGGTTTGCCAAAAGGCTGCAACAATTTGCCAGGAGTGTGTGCACCATGTCACCAGCTCTGGGTCTAGATGGTCACACGGCCCCCAAGGAATGTACTTTGTGCTCCAGTTTTAGGTGGACAACCCTGGGTCTGCCATTAATGCTTCAGAATAGTAAAAAAACAAGTAAAGCTTCAGAATGGGTTGGGTATGGTGGCTCACAACTGTAATCCCAGCACTTTGGGAGGCCGAGGCAGGTGGATCATGAGGTCAGGAGTTCGAGACCAGCCTGGCCAACATGGCAAAACCTCATCTCTACTAAAAATACAAAAATCAGCCAGGTGTGGTGGCGGGCGCCTATAATCCCAGCTACTCGGGAGGGTGAGGCAGGAGAATTGCTTGAACCTAGGAGATGGAGGTTGCAGTGAGCCGAGATTGTGCCATTGCACTCCAGCCTGGGCAACAAGAGCAAGACTCTGTCTCAAAAAAAAAGAAAAAGCTTAGGAATGTTAGTGTTGATGCTGATGACACTGAGATGAACATCTTATTACATGATACATAATGAGATATTTCGGTTTTCCAGTGTTTGGTGATATGGGTCAGTTCATGGCCTGGTGTGGCAACTTGTGATTGCTACCAAATGAGTTTACTGAAGGAGAAAACATTAATTTGAGAGCATCTATATCAACCAGACTCTGAACAAAGTGATGTCACTCCCCTTAATGAATTCCAGGACATCTTGGTGTGTTAGAGCTGGATGAGTTTTGTCTGTTTAAGTTGTCAGGATATTATTATTGACATAATTAGGATCCAACAAGCCCCTTGTTTTGCTTTGCCCAGCCCTGCCCTCTCAACCCTCTTCACTAGCACCACCGAACTCCGTCTGCAAGTGGACCAGCATTTTCTTTGTTCTTCAGACCGAAAGCCATATTTAAGAAAAGGAAAAGCATGAGCCTTCTGCTTTAGACCTGAGGATTTGGAAGGAATCAAGAGACCACAGAGCCTTGGGGCAGCACAGCCTGAGGATGGAGGCATAGGCAGGGGCACACCCCAAAGGCAGGCCGGGAAGTCAGTGCTGAGAGTCAGAGACGTCTGCCCTACATGAGATGGAGCATTAGGAAAAGAGCAAAAACCAAGGCTACCCCTTCAATGTGACAGTACAGCCTGAGTCCTGGCCGGTTACCTGGCTCAGTGCATCCAAAAGAAAAAAGGAATTAAAAGGAAGTTGACTGACTGAACATCAGTCTTGGAAAGTTAGATTTCTGTAAGGTAATGGTTTACCTGGGAACTTGTCAAAAATGCAAATTCCTGGTCAGGCACGGTGGCTCATGCCTGTAATCCTAGAATTTTGGGAGGCCAAGGCAGGTGGATCACTTGAGGTCAGGAGTTCGAGACCAGCCTGGCTAACATGGCAAAACCCCGCCTCTACTAAAAATACAAAAATTAGCTGGGCATGGTGGTGCACACCTGTAATCCCAGCTACTTGGGAAGCTGAGGCAAGAGAATCACTTGAACCCAGGAGGTGGAAGTTGCAGTGAGCTGAGGTCATACCACTGCACTCCAGCCTGGGTGACAAAGCAAGACTCCATCTCAAAAAAAAAAAAAAAAAAAAAAAGCCAATTCCAGGGCCTGAATTGCTGAATCAGAAACTCTGGGGGTAGGATGCAGTGGGCTGTGTTTTAACAAATGCTCCAGGTGATTCTGATGCAGCCTCAAGCTTGAGAAACATGGCTCTAATGCGGCGTGACAGTCATGTCACCTGGAAGTCATTTACTTAATCTTCATCATAACCTACGAGATAGATGCCATTAATGATCTGATTTTACATAGTGATCCATGAGGCATATGGAGGCTATGCAGCTCAGCTAAGGTCACATGTTAGTCAGTGGCTCACTTGGCTCTGAACCCAAGCAACCACACACCTGAGGGGAGGTGAGTTGGAGAGGTAGGCACGCAGGGCCTCACAGGCTAGGGCTTCCCAGATTTTGCTGTGCAAATCATTTGGGGATGTCATTAACATTCAGGTTGGAATTCATAGATCCAGGGTACAGCCTGAGATTCTACATGTCTTAAAAGCCCCCCCGGTAGGGTGGCCACGCATTCAGGTTTGACTGAGACAGAGGGTTATAGGGCATGGGGCTTTCAGTGCTGTTTTTAATATATATATATATATATACACACACACACATATTTTTTTTTAGAAACAAGATTTCACTCTGTCTCCCAGGCTGGAGTGCAGTGGCACAATCACGGCTCACTGCAGCCTCAACCTCCTGGCTTCAAGCAACCCTCTCACCTCAGCCTCCTGAGCAGCCGGGATTACAGGCATGTACCACCACACCCGGCTAAGTTTTGTATTTTTAGTAGAGATGGGGTTTCACCATGTTGGCCAGGCTGGTCTCGAACTCCTGACCTCAAGTGATCTGCTCACCTCAGCATCCCAAACTGCTGGGATTACAGGTATGAGCCACAGTCTGCTTTAGAGGCTGAGAGACCGATAAAAAAAAACGTTGTAACGACTCAGGCAGAAGCCACGGGTGGCCAGAAGATAGAGAGTGGGAGACAATGTAGGGTCTATTTTGGAAGACTGAAGGAAAACCAAGAGGCAAGGATGAATCCTAGTATTTCACTTCAGGCTCAAGTGTTTTTTAAAGAGCAAGTTTAGAGGGAAAAAAATGAGAGCCAGGAAAGACAGTGAGACATAGAACAAGAAAGAAAGACTCAGGAAAATTATTGAATAGGATGATCTGTGATTTTTTTTTTTTTCTGTAGAAAAAAAACTCATTTACCAATTAAAGTATGACCTAGGATTTGTAATGCAGGGGTAGGGTCTATAAAACATCCCAAACAGCCAAAGTTAGTAAAGAGTTTTGAAGAGTAAATGTGCCTGCTATGGACTGAGGTGTGTCCCTCATCCCCAAAATTCATATGTCAGAGCCCTAACCCCCAAAGGGATGATATTTGGAAAAGGGTCTTTGGGAGGTAATTAGGTTTAGTGGGGTCATGAGGGTAGGGTCCTTGTAATGAGATTAGTGCCCTTATTAGACACCAAAGAGCTTGTCTCTCTCTCTCTGTCTCCACCTGTATACACCAAAGAAAGGCCATGTGAGGACACAATGAGAAGGCAGCTATCTGCAATCCAAGGAGAGAGCCCTCACCATACTCTGACCGTACCAGGACCTTGATCTTGGACTTCCAGTCTCCAGAACTGTGAGAAATACATTCCTGTTGTTTAAGTCACCCAGTCGATGGAATTTTGTTAAGACAGTGCCTGTTAATATGTTCATCTCTTTTGAAAAGCCACCATGCAACATGATGCATTAGACAACTGGTCTTGAGGCAAAAATTAAGGGGCATCGGTAGGACCATGACAAAGATCCAAGCCTTGGGACTGGGGCCCATCACTCAGGGTTCCAAAGTCTTGACATAACTGAATGGTATCCAACTCAAGCCCATTCACATCTCAGCTTCCCACCTTGCTGCCTGTTACTCAACCTCTCTGAGCCTCAGTTTCCTTGTCTGTAAAATGAGAATAGTAACATGTCCCTAATGGACTTGTGATCATAACATGAGGTGATGTTTGTAAAATGCCTGACACCTAGCAGTTGTTCCATCATCTCTTTCCCTCTTTCCTCTTCTACATGCAAGATAATTTTATTTCTAACAAGGCAGGAAAAAATCAAAGACTTAAATAAGTGAACTCTCCCAGTAAGTGGTACATGACTCATGAATTCACATTCATCGTCTCTGACCATGGATACATGACTTGGTCTTTGTGTGCCTTGCTGTCCTCTGGAGGATACAGCACCTGCCTTGTAGGGTTATTGTGAGGAATGAATGAGATACATGTGGCATGCTTAGCACCATGTCTGACACACTCAGGGAATGCAAGCAAGTACCATTGCCACTGTTGCTGTTCAGTATGTGGGTCTCTTCAATCCTGCACATTTCTAGGTAATTAGGCCCAAAATGCAAGAGAGAGGTTCAGAGACAGCCAGGAGACACGTGGAGGCCCAATCCTAGGACAATGGCATGGCAAATAAAAGGGTGCCACACTTGTCTAGATTGTCCTCCACAGCTTTCTCTGGCCGGGTTTTATGCCTCTGTCTCATTTCCACAATTGCACTAGAAGTTCTCCCAGGGCTGAGACCACATTATCCCTTTCTGGAGGCCCAGTTCCACTTCTCCCAACAACTGGGTGCATGTACAGTAAGTGCTTAATAAATATTTGTATTGAGCCTGTTTAGAAGGATCTGTGTCTCATATCTAAGATTTAGCCCAGGATATGCCAGGGCCATGTCAGGCTCTGATAGTTACTGCTGATGCCAATGACACCCCACAGGCAGTTAGCTTCACAGTGGTGGCAAAGTCCCATCACATGGACTCAGACAGAGCCATGACTCAGATGAACCATCTGTGGTCACAGATATGCCTGTGGGCCCAAATGGGACAGAGACGGGACATTAGTGCTCACAGGCATGGTGCCAAACACTCACATTATCTCATTTAAGACTCACAGCAACCCCATGAAGTCAGGAGGATTATTACCCCCGTTTTATAGATGAGGCAACTAAGAAGCAGAAGTGTAGGTAAGTGACCCACATTTGCACCACTGGAAGATGGCAGAGTGCCAGGGTCACCATTCACACCCTGGACTGACCAACTCCACAGCCATTCCCTTAGCCATAGGGTCAAGGATGTAGATGAACTTTGAGGTTAGAAAATGAGCCCCAAGTATCCCTGCAACGACCAGAGCAACTCAATGGATTCTTTGCTATATAATCTAAAAACTGTCTAGTTAAAGAATAATTTCTCTAAAGAACACCTGTTGCTAGTTTCCCAATTTGCTCTTTGAGAAGGAAGAAGCAGCCCAATTTCCCAGAAAGAGCTCTGTATCTAAACTTTCCTGTCTCCTCTAATAACAAAGGCTGGATTTCCAGTGTCAAGTTGAGGTACGTAGTTGGCTGTGTGGGCTTTATGGCTTTTCAGTCACCTTTCAGAGTAATCTAAAATTTCTAAGCTTGTTTCAAAAGTAATTTTCACTCTGCCTCTTAAAGCTTTTGGCTGCCCCCAGGCCATATGTTAGAGGACAAGAGATGTCAGAAGACTAACATCTGTTAGATCTTTCCCAACAGTGTGGCAATGACATCATATGCTTCTTTTAGATAATTTGCACATTATCAGACTAATTTTCAGATTATCTAATCAGCAGACATTACCCTTAATCAACATGGTTCTCCCCTTTCAGCTCTGCAGAGTACAATATGCCCTCCAAAGGCATGCTAGAGCTGGGGCTTTTTTTTTCTCTCAACAGAGATGAAAAGCCTAACTTTGCACCAGGCACACCATCCTTGTTCAAAAGGCTGAGATCTCCAGGACTAGGACAACCCAACTTCAATTCCACAGACTTGAAAAATAAGCTTGAAATAAATTTTATGGACTCTTTTTTTTTTTAATTTCCCTCTTAGGAGCTCTGAGTATGCTATAGAGAGTATGTTATATTTACTTATGCTTTTAAATAAAAGAGACACAACATATAACAATAAGACTCCAAACAGATGTTTTTACAAGTTATTTGTTCTTGCCTTCTAGTAATTGCTACACTGGCTTCCCACTGTCTATAGGATAAAGACTACACAGAGGGGCATAGAAGACGCTTCCCATCGTGGCCCCTGACTACATTTCCATCTTTCCTCCGCATCCCCTCAGTCCAACATTACTATCAGACCCAATGACTTCCAATTGTCTGAATGTGCCATGCTATTTCATACCTGCCTGCCTACATGTACAGTTCTCTCTACCTGGGAAGCCCTCTCCCTCCTAAGAAATTCTTTCTCACTCTCCAAGAGCTAACTTGAATGTCACCTCTTCAGTGAAGCCTTTGCAAACCCCCTAAAGCAGTGGTCCTAAAGCTTTAGTGTACACCAGAATGCCCTGGAGAGCTTTGTAAAACCCAGACTGCTGGCCTCCATCCTTGGAGTCTGTTTCAGGACATCCAGTAGAACCTGAGAATCTACATTTTCAACAGGGTCCCAAGTGATGCTAATGCCACACTTGGAACACCACTGCCCTAAGGCATAGAAAGTACCCTGTGCCCTTGAGTCCTGAACTCTGTCATAGTTCTGTACACACCCCATTGCACACTCCCACTCAAGACTGTGAGCTCAAAGACAGGGCTGAGTCCTCTTTATGCCTGTCCTCCCTAGTCCCAGCATATAGACAATACTCAATACGTGGTTATTACATGGATGGGTGGATGGATGGATGGATGGACGGATGGGATGGATGGGTGGATGGATGGGTGGATGGATGGATGATGTATGCACAGATGGATGGATGCATGGATGGATTAGACTGAATTTATTTATACAGCTTTTCATCCAGGCCCAGGACTTCATAAATGTCTATCCTCACTCCAAAAATTAACTCGAAAACATCATCGATAATCATTTCCCACTGTGCAGAGAAGGCAAAAAGTTCAGAAGTTAACATCACGAGCCTATGTTAAGGGGGTTTTGAATTCTAGTCCAGAGTTCTTTCTGCTACTCTACCCCGCTGGGGCTCCCTACCAAGGCTGCATTTAAGGAGTCACAATGGTATGCTTCTGAGTGCATCTTTCAGAGTCCTATCCTCCCCGGCTGCGCTCCTTTTATTCATGTATATGTACATCTGTGTGTAGGGGTGTGTGTGTGTGTGTGTGTGTACATATGCATGTGCACACACACAGTCATTTATTTCATTTGCAAAAGTAGATGAAGGTGCTAAAACAAATGGAGGGAGAAGAGGCATCCAGCCGCAGGCAGGGAGAGGGTGGGATGCAGCCCACATGCAGAGAACACCATCAGAAAAGCACTATTTCCCAAAGGGGAGTGCTTGAGCTCCAAGCCACCCTGGCTTCCTGTAGTTGAGGCAGAGAGGCAAGGGCACACAGGAAAGGGGACAAATGTACAGGAAACACAAGAAATGTATACTCAGGAGAAAATGAGAGACTAAGGGAGAAACAAAGGCGCGCGAGCATCAGCTTGGGGGCCAGGCGATCAGGAGCGGCAGTGGATTGCTGAGCTTGCAGCCCTGGCAGCAAGGGCTGGGGCAGGGAAGGTCGGGGCCAGCTCCAGCAGGCCACTCTGCTCTTTCAGCAGCAGCAGCAAGTGCGGGATGAGCCATGGGCTCTGCTGAAGACACAGTTGGGGGGCGATAGAGCAAGCAACAGCAGGAGGACCAAAGTCAAAAGGTCGCTACTGCTGCAGGTGGTGCGAGCCCAGCTGCCCTTGGCCCTGCAAACCCCTGTGTCTGTAAGGCTGTTTTTCCATTACGCCTCTGCTCACATGCAGCTTGGGTCACCCTGCAGCTCTGCTAAAGGGGGAAAAAGTCAGCATTTCACTTCACTGGTGTCCAGACCTTCTCCTGGGGGAGCCACAGATTAGCCTCTTGGATTAAGCTCTCCTATCTGCCCCTCCCCTCCAAAAGCCTCACCAAGGGAGGATCACGAAGCTGAGACCTTAGGATGCTGCCGAGCTGTCACATCCAATTCAGCACACAGCCCCAGTGGCATTTAGGGGCAGCATGGATGGAAGCCACCCCCTACCCCCAAACAGTGGCAGCAGCTAATGACTGGGTATTAATGATGCTGGCAATTAGTGCTCACAAGAAAATAGTCGGGGGCTGCTCACCAGGGGAATGTGGGAGGGAGCAGAGCACACATTCGGGGCGGCAAGCAAGTCGGCGGCCTGTGTGGTGCAGAGAACCTGGGACGAGCAACTGCCTCATCGGTTTGTCCAGAGAAATTAGGGACGGGGGAAAGGACGGTTTCTGCAGGCATAAAGGCCTTTCTGCTGTACCCTCCCCACTAGCAAAACTGGGTTAATCACTGAGTTTTCGAGGAGGATGCTGTGAGATGTCATTAAAAAGGTATTTGTGAGGGTTCTGGAAACCTCTTCATGTGGGGAGGCCCCGGATCCGCCTGGGAACACCTATTATTTTCTAGGAGATTTTAAACCCTTGGCCAGCCAAATGATCCTTTTTGAAGAACCCACTTTCTCATCAGCAGGGTGAGAAAGAGAAAAGGGTGAGGGGGAGGTGGAGTGCGTGCCGCGCACTGACAAGCCCACAGAGGTGAGAACAAGCCACCATGAGATTTCGCAGGCAGACATCTCCACATAGGGCGAGGGAGACACGCACAGCTTCCTTCCCAAGCAAGGCTATGTGGCCTCAAGGGGAGGACACAAGAAGGCCAAACACCCCCGCCCACGAAGGAGCGTGAGGAGATCCACAGCCGAGTGCTGGTCTCAGAAGTCAGCCAACTCTGAGGGGATCACAGGGATCGCTGGGGAGACTGACTCCTTCTACTTAGAGTCTGCAGCACACCTCCCCGTGCAGCCACAAACACCAGGCACATGGACACATGCACACACACACACACATATATGCACACACACACACAACACGCACACATGCACACACACACACACACATATGCACACGCACACACACACACAACACGCACACATGCATGCACACGTACACACAAACGTGCGCACACACAAGCACACATGTGCACAAACAACACGTGCACACACATGCACACACACAAGCAAACAGCACGCACACACGCAACACGCGCACACATGCGCACACACGTGCACACATGTACACACCCACACACACGCACACACATGCATAGACACACACACACCGCACTCATAATGAGGCTACAGGAGAACCAAGGAAAATGAGACACAGACAAGAAGCATTCCAAACCCCAGGGCATGAATAAAGGAACAAAATGGCCTGACATTTGAGAAGAGATATAAGGAGATAAGCTAGCACAGGAGAGTGAGAAATAAGGCCACCAAGCTAATAAACACTTTAGAGAGCGCAACAATGGCAAAGAAATGCTTTTCAGGGAGCAACCAAAATCAAAGGAGATTCTTCTCAGCCTCCTTGTGGTAGGAGACAACAGTTCCGTGTGACCTCTTGGTCACTTAGACCAGGGAAAAGAGGAGAGACAGGGAAATGCAAGTATGGGCTGCCTCAGTACAGGTCAGTATCTTTTCCTTTTTGAAAGACAAGGGTGACTGGACCAAGGAAAACTCTTCCCAGAGAGAAGGCCTTAGTGTTGGAGCTCCTCAGTCCCTGGCAAGGAGAGGCGAGCAAGGCTCAGGGGGCGCCTCCTGCTCTGCTGTTCAGGTTCTGTCCAGGTGACCACAGCAGGTGAGAAAGCAAGGGTCTGTCGCACTAAAGGTTTGCACCTTGGAAGTGAGCAAAAATTCAAGAAGGTGCTGAAGGCTGAATTGCATCCCCTCCCCACTCCCAAATTCCTATGTTGAAAGCGTAACCCATGGTACCTCAGACTGTGACTTGGTTTGGAGGTAGGGTCCTTAAAGAGGCATTTAAAGAGATAAAGTTAAAATGGGCTTGTTAGGATAGACCCTAATATCCAATCTGACGTGGGTCGGGCACGGCGGCTCACGCCTATAATCCCAACCCTTTGGGAGGCTGAGGTGGGTGGATCACGAGGTCAAGAGATTGAGACCATCCTGGCCAACATGGTGAAACCCTGTCTCTATTAAAAATACAAAAATTAGCTAGGGGTAATGGTGCGTGCCTATCATCCCAACTACTCGAGAGGCTGAGGCAGGAGAATTGCTTGAACCTGGAACGCAGAGGTTGCAGTGGGCCAAGATCACACCACTGCACTCCAGCCTGGTGACAGAGAAAGACTCCATCTCAAAAAAAAAAAAAAAAAATGAGGAAATGTGGACATAAAAGCAGACGCCAGAGCATGCATGCACAGAGGGACAACTGTGTGAGGGGACAGGAGAAGGCAGCATCTGCAAGCCAAGGAGAGGAAAACAACCCTGCCAGCACCGTGACCTTAGACCTCCAGCCTCCAGAACTGTGAGAAAATTAATTTCTGTGGTTTAAGTCACTCTGTCTCTGGGGTTGTCTTATAAGAACCCTAGCAAATCCATAAAGAAGGCAATGTTACAAGGGGAAAGTGGGGTGGAGGTTAAGGGAGACCCCACACTAATCCAAAGAATGACCTTGGCCACAGGTGTGTTCATTATTTCAAATATCTGGTGGAAGTGGCCAGTGGACGTCAGTTGACTAAGTCGATGGCTAACACGCGTCCTCTAATCCTAGAGTCTGAGTACTTTTAAAGGTCTGATCCCTTTCCTTGCACTGAGTTGTTCACTTTCAGAATCCCTACCACCAAATCTTCTGAACAAAATTAAATACACATGGCCTGTCCATGAATATTCTTCACTGAGAGAGCTCAGTGTGGCCTGCATCTTCGAGCAGGCTCTAAAGATTCCATTATCCCATTTCTATGTTGAGATTTCTGCAGGCCCAGAGACCACACGGGATATTGCAGAGGAAAGTCAAGTGGAAAATGCTAAGCCCTTTTGGATTCCCTAATTCATAATTGGAAGTTGAGGTAGGAAAGCACAGAAATGGAAACACAAATCTTCAGGATCACTTTGGGTCTTGAGAGCCCAACATCCCAAACAACAAATCCACCCAGATCACATTTGCCATTTGAATGCTGAAGCAAAGAACATGGGGTCTCCAGGCAGCGTTTCTAAGGCAGGAGAGCCCTGTACCAAAATGTGATCCCCTCCCCTCTACAACAAAACCACACCAATAGATAAGAATACTCTAAGGCTCTTAGAGGCCAAGCAGGCATTTCAAATGTCTGTCTGAACTGACACACCCATGACCTATGCCCAACCCAGTCTGAGTGGCTCTTGAGGAGCTGAGGGAAAAGAGTTGTAGGTCTGGCATCTGACAGTGGCCAGGTAAGGACTTTCTCTTCTGCTTAACACCTTCCTTCCTCTGGGAGCAGAGCAGGGTGTGTGAGCCCAGCCCTGCTATTGTTGGGCTGAGCTGCAGGAGCAGCTGACTGGCTGGCTGAAAGGGCCAATGCACTACAGCACATTGAGACCACTTAAAGGTTGCTACCAGAAGATGCCAGCGCAGCAGTGAGAAAAAGGAACACGGAACGCTCCCCAGCCTGCCTAACCCACTTCTTCACTGCCCCAACCTAACAAGTAGGCACTCACGCCTGTGGTTCTCATTTCTGTGGTTGGGTGGGGACCGAGTCTCCTGGTCTTGAGCTTCATCCCCCTCCTCGCTGGCCAGGTGAGTGTGAGCATAGTGGTAGCTGAGCCCCGGTCGGTTCTTGTAGCGCTTGCCACAGACTAGAGAGGAAAAGAGGAAAAAAGGGAGAAATGCAAATATTAGCAACCTGTGCAGCCACCGCTATCATTCTCCCAGACAGTGACCCCATCCATCCACCCCAGAGCCAGGCTTCCCTTAAAACTGTCTCCCATCCTAACACCCCTTTCCCCCACCCAACAGAACCAACACCCTTATAACAACTCAGCTCATGGAAAGAAAAACTGTAAAAGTAAAACGAGGTTAAGAGCTGTGTGAGCACTCCACTGTTTCTAGCTGTAAGACCCAGGGCAAGTCACTTGACCTCCCTGTGCCTCAGTTTCTTCAGAGATAAAATGGGAATACTAACAGTACTTACCTCACAGGGTTATTGTGATAAGTTTATCTCTATGCAAAGTACTTAAAACAGTGTCAGGCATGTTGTAAGGGTAATTGTTATAACGTTGAATTCAAAGGACACTGGGAATCTACCCAATCCAACATCCCATGACACAGATGAGGCAAGTGAGACCCAGCAACGCCAAGTGACTTGCCCAGGAACACACAGCTAGTGTGGCAGAGCCACCAGAATCCATGTCTCCTGGGTTCCTGTGCACTGTCCCTTCCACCACCCCATGGTTGGCCTCTGCAAGAAATAGAAAAGTTTTATCTGGATAATACTTCTGATGTCTCACCCAGTGATTTTGTGCCAGAAACACATGCTCCACTTCCACCATGAACGCCATGGAGTTAAAGCATCCTTGGTGAGTGTAGTCACCAAGAGCTGGTGCTCCTGATGCCCCAGGGCAGCCAAATCTGTAAAAGGTGCTCTCACAAGTACTACCTCTCAAATGGGGCAATTTGAGCCAAGGGCAGCGAGCAATCAAAATGTGCCTTCGTGGAGCGAAGAAGAAAGGGCAGCAGTTCTGTTGGTTAGATGCTCAGTGCCTGGGAAGCAGAAATCTGGCTAAATGGCTCAAGGTCACACTACCACCCTCAGCCTCCCCACGTACAGTTCATTATCTCAGCCCCTAGGGGGACGGCATTGCTGGTAGCAGAAACCTCGAAGAGTCTTCCCAGTGAAACGTCCATGCCAACCTTCTATGCTTGCCCCCCAGCCTGGGTCCCCATCACAGCCAACCAAACTGCTCTGCTGGAGTGCTTGAAAGTTACAAATTCTAAAAGACTTCTCCCTTGGGCTGACATGACCGAGTCATACAAGGAAGCATAAATGCTTCACAAGGTGGGAAGAGCACAACTTCAGCAGCAGGCCTGGGTTCAAATCCCAGTTCCAGCTGCTGAGGTTCACTAGCTGTGTGGTCCTGAGAGTATAGAGAAATGCTGTTATCCAGTCATCTTATCCAATGATATTATTCTGATAATTATTACTTCTGATAGAGTTACTTCTGATATTACTTATTACTTCTGATAGAGTTTCTCTTCCTACCAGATTCTCTTGGAGTTTTTCAGTAGACAAACATTGGCCAAGATAATGTCATCTCTTCTTCCCCATATTTACAGAAACTGTTTGATCATAGCTTAGATCATTTGTAAGAACCACCAAAACAATATTTTAAAATGGCAAAAGCAAGCATTTCCAATGTTAATGAAGGCAGATCTAGTGTTTCACTGTTTAGAATGATGTATCTGGCTAATTTTTAGTCTTTACCACATTTAAGTAGTTCCTCTTATTCCTGTTATAGAGTTTTATTATAGGAGAATTCTAGCAACTACCCTTTCAGCATCTACTATAATATGACTCTCCTTTAGTTTGTTGATAAGGTAAATTACGTTGATTTCCTAATATTTCTTATTATTGAACCATTCTTGAATTCCTAGAATGCACTCCATTTGGTCAGAGTATATTATTTATTTGATACACTGCTGCATTCTGTTTTCTAATATTGCATCTTGAATCTGTGCTAAGACTTGAGCTCGATCTATAATTTTGGGACCATCTTTTATTAGGTTTCAGTTTTATGGTCATGTTGATTTCTAAAAATGAATTGAGTTTTGCTGCATGAAATTGGACAAGCTGTAGCTCTGTGCCTTTTCTTTTATCTGAAAATGAGGATAACAGCACTTACCTTGAAGGATGGGTAAAGGGATTATAAATAGCATTTGTAAAGCAGTTCTCTCAATACCCAGCACATAATAGATGCTCAGTAAATGGTAAATGAGGGGCAAGGGCTGTCAGCATTTTTTGCTGCATCTTAAGTACTGGACCTTCCTGAAAAGAGGGACTTTGACCCTTGCCTCATATTATAAAGTCTGGCAATTGGTTGGACTTCCTTGATAAGACAAGAGGAGAGTCTGAAATTCAAGTTGGTGACCTAGTGACTATAAATTCAAGGCCCAATGTTTCGCTCCCACTTATAAGTGAGAACATACGGTATTTGATTTTCTATTTCTGCATTAATTCACTTAGGATAATGGTCTCCAGCTGCATCCATATTGCAAAGGACATGATTTTGTTCTTTTTTATGACTGTGTAATATTCCATGGAATATACTAAACACTGGGTACACACAGACATGAAGATGGAAATGACAGACACTGGGGGCTCCAAAAGAGGGAAGGGAAGGGAAGGAAGGGGACAAGGCTGGAAAAACTACCGGTTGGGTACTATGTTCACAATTTGGGTGACAGGTTTAATAGGAGCCCAAACCTTAGCATTATGTAATATATGCATGTAACAAACCTGAATCTAAAAAAATAAAAAATTAAAATAAATAGGCCTATCATTGGCTACTTACATTCATATATTCTCTCTTCCACTCTCTCATAAATATTGTAAAAAAATAAAATTAAAATAAAATAAAAGAGTACTATGCATCTCAATTCCTTGTGACTCAGGAAGCCAGACCCAAAGAGGCCCCTGAGGTGCACTCTGGATCTGCTCGTGGCTTTTTCTATTTAGCTTTTTGGATAATCTGAAGTTAATACACAGCAAATTATGGGGTCATTGCATATAAATCCATTTAGTCGCCAAGCATACTGTTAGTAAGGAATAAATGTTTACTAAAAGTAATGATAATGATATCAGTATTTACACAAAGAGGCCTCAGCCACCTCTGCAGATCCCCAGTATAAACTCACAGCATTTCACTTGTGCCATTTTGTTATGTCAATCATCACTGTTGCTTAATCACACAATTTCAGGATCTTAATGGTCATTCGGTCTATCTAGAGAAGTGTTTTATTCCCACCAACTCTAGAAGGCCTGTTCTGGACAACTCCATTGATAGGGAACTCACCACCATTCAGAGCAGGCGTTTCTCCTTTAGACTCCCTGAATTACGGCTATGTCTGCACTGAAGGACCTCTCTTAAGGACAATTTCATATCAATTTCATCTTGATATCAACAACTCCACCTCATATGTTGACACATACATACTACACATTAAAACATATTTGTTGAGTGGCTCATGAATGAATACAGAACCACTTTGTGGGAAGGCCAGGAGATGGGGGAAGAGGCAAGCTTGTAGAATCTAATACTTCTACCCACATTAAGCTCAGACTGATTGTTCTTAAAAATCTACAAAACCAAACCTAAGCAAAAATATCCTTCCCCAACATGGTAGAAAGTAATAATGTTTAGAGCAAATCCTTTTGCTAGAACAGAGATTCTCAGACAGTGGTCCCCAGACCAGCACCATCTACACCTCCTGGCAACCTGTTAGAGATGCAAACTCTTGGGCTCCACCCCAGACCGACTGAATCAGAAACTCTGGGGGTGGGGCCCAGTGATCTAGATTTTTAAAAGCCCTCTAGGTGATTCTGATGCACACTAAAGTTTGAGAACACTGGGCTAGAAGGCTGGGTCTATTTAGGCTTGACTCCACCCACCCTACGTCCCCATGCCCTTCTTGATGGATGACCGTGGCAGGCAGGGGCAGGACAGGCAGCCTTGAGACCTTCGTTCAGTTATTAACAGAATCAGGACCCGACAGTACATGGAGGTCCCAGAAGCCAGACTTCTTCACGAAGAACCCTCTGGTTGGAGCTCCATTTTTAACCAGGTATTTGTACCATGTCATTCTTCCATCACCAGGTCTTCAATTCAAGAAATATTTATTAGTCACCTAATATGTGCCCCACCCTCTGCCACAAGAAGGACAAAAATGAACAAGCCCCAGACCCCTCCACGGAGGAGGTCGCAGTCTAGCAGCGATCTGCATGTAAACAAGCCAGAGGGAGGTGGGTTGAATACAGTGAGTCCGTGCCAGGCAAAGAGGGACATCAAAGAGGGGCCAGGAAACTGGCTTGAGCGAGTGGGGCACGGCTTCCCAGAGTAGGAGCCCCTGACATGAGCAGGACTTCAGCAGACAAAGGGGGCCCAAAGCACATGCAGTCATCACCTCTGCAAGCTGCGAGAAGTCTAACCAAGTTGAAGAGGTAGAGCGGTGGGGGTGGATGTGAGGAAGACTAACAGGAGAGGAAGCTGAGCAGGGCTTTATCCCGACGATGGGGCAGCCAGGGGAGGATTCTATCCTGAGGACCAACTTAAGCAGATTGACATGTTAGAAATACTGCTTAAGATTGTAGGGCAGAATACGGATTTGAAGGTGGCGAGGGGCTATTTCGATTGTTTACCTGTGAAACAATGAGGACTTGTGCATGGAGAGGCAAAATGGGGTGGGAGAAGGCTTAACGAGAGAACCTGGTGGAAGAGGGAGTGAGTAAGAAAGCAAGGAGGAACCCAGAAAGACTAACATGGCCTTCCTGGCCATGCCCCACCCAGCCCCATCCACCTCTCCAGCCTCTTCTGACACCATATTCTGCCTCCTGTGCGGCCCTCCTGCTTGTTGGCCTTTTCACTTATTACAGATTTCTCTTCCCACCACAGAGTCTTCGCACAAGCTCTTTCCTCTGCCTAAACTGTCCCCATCCCCAATTTGCCTGATTAAGGTCTAATCATCCCTCTGATCTCAGCTCAAAAGTCCTCCCCCAGGGAAGTCTTTCCAATCAAAATTACAACCTTAATTTTTGCCTTCCTAGGACTAATCACGTGTCAATACAGACAGTCTGCAATTTACAATGGTTTGACTTTTGATTTTTCAGCTATATAATGGTGTGAAAGCAATACACATTCAGTAGAAACCATACCTTAGGGATCTATACAACTGTTCTGTTTTTCAGTACAGTATTCAATAAATTACATGAGATATTCAATGCTTTATTATAAAATAGGCTTTGTGTTAGATGATGTTGGCCAACTGTAGGATAATGTACATGTTCAAAGTAGGCTAGGGCTGGGGGCAGTGGTTCACACCTGTAATACCAGCACTTTGTGGGGGCCAAGGTGGGAGGATCCCTTGAGCCCAGGAGTTGAAGACCAGCCTAGCCAACATGGTGAAACCCCGTCTCTACAAAAAATACAAAAATTAGCCACGTTTGGTGGTGCACACCTGTAGTCCCAGCTACTCAGGAGGCTGTGGTGGGAAGATCACTTGAGCCCAGGAAGCAGAGGTTGCAGCGAGCTGAGATCACACCACAGCACTCTAGCCTGGGTGACGGAGCAAGACCCTGTCTCAAAAAAATAAAATAAAGATGTAGGCTAGGCTACGCTATGGTTTAGTAGGTTTGGTAGGTTAGGTGTATGACATGCATTTTCGACTTAGAATATTTTCAACTCATGATAGGTTTGCCAGGACATAGCCCCACTGTAAGTGGACGAGCACCTGTAGGCGTCTCTCTCACTGGCAGCAAGCATGGCAGGTCCTGTGTGTCCACAGGCGCTGTGTCCTGATGACCAGCACAGGGCCTCACTTGAGGCAGGTGACCAATGTCAGCTACGGAAAGCAAAGAAGATGCCCATGTTTCTGACGTGGGCAACTGGGTAGAAGGATGAAGGAGGAAAAACAGATTTAAAGAAGGAAGAGAATGAGTTGAATTTACCTGAAGCTTGGGAAAGAGATGTAGATTTTGGAGCTGGCAGGGTGGCAATGGATGTTATAAGTATGGGAAAAAGTGTCAAGAAGAGACTGTGGAGAGAGAAAAGAGAGGCACCTACACAGGATAGAACTCAGAAAACACCAGGATCGTAAGAGACTGATGAAGAAAGAGAAACTGATTTTTTTTTTATTATTTGTTTAGAAAGGATTGAGTGTGGTGGCTCACTCTTATAATCCCAGCACTTTGGGAGGCTGAGGCAGGAGGATCACTTGAGGACAGAAGTTCAACACCCACCTGGGCAACATAGAAAGGCCCCATCTTTGCAAAAAATAATTCAAAATTAGCCAGGTATGGTGGCATGCTCCTGTAGTCCCAGCTACTTAGGAGGCTGAGGTGGGAGGATCACTTGAGCCCAGGAGGTTGAGGCTGCAGTGAGCCATGATTGTGCCACTGCACTCCAGCCTGGGTGACAGAGATTCTGTCTCAAAAAAAAAGAAAAAGAAAATAATAAAAAAAATTTAATAATTGTTAAGAAACATAAGCCAAAGGAATAGGAGGGTTTCAAGACGACAGTAACAATGACACCACCCGTCACAGCTCCTGCCAGCAGCTGCTGAGTGTTTACCATGGACCAGGCCCACTCCAAGTGCTTCAAGTAAATTGACTCACAGCAACCTGCATCCCCATTTTAAAGAAGGATGAGGAGATTCTGCACCGAGGCAGAGCCACAGTCATAAATTAGATGCCTGAGAAGGGTCAAGAAGGTTGGAGACTAAGAAGAGACCACTGGATTTGGAAATTGGGAAGTTGCCTTAACAAGAAGAGAATCCGCAAAGTCGAGGAGCACAACTGCAGGGTGCTCCGAGAAATGAGGAAGTGCTGATGGGGCCAGCTGTGGGAGGAGGAAAGACGGAGGTTGGTGAGTGGAGGGGAGCTTAGGATCAGGGGAGACTGGGGTGGAGCCTGTGTTTTACTAGGCTATTCTGACTCCCAAGTCTTAGTCCTTGGAATGATTTCATCGTAGGGGCAAGAGGAAGAGTGAAGACTTCCAAGATTTGTTTTGGTTGGATTGCATCAGAATCAAACTGCTTCATTACAATGGAAAGAAACGTCTTGAAATCCTGCTTTGACTGGCTTAGAAAAGCCAGCACTGTTTCTCCTTCTGTGTTTAATCATGTCTTCCTGTCACTGCAAGCACCATGGGCCAGCTTCGTGAGCCTGTGACCTGTGTGTCCAGACAGGGCCCAAGTTCGGAAAGGCCCCACACTTGGTTTAATGCCCTGCTGTTGCCGTCTTGAAATTCTTAATATTTATTGAAAAGGGGCCCCCACATTTTCATTTAGCAGCTGACCCTACAAATCACGTAGCCGGTTCTAGAAGCCTGTTGGGTTCAGAGTGGAGATCTGGGACTAAGTTACTCCAAATAGCTGACCTGATAGTCTGAGAGCTGCCAAGGTGAATCTCGGTCCCAACCAGCACTGAGTCAGGCATAAAATTCCCTTCTGAGATAACCTTGAAAGTCTGGCCAGAGTGGTTAGCCACTCAGTAGTCATCATCTCAGTGCCATCAACCACCCAGGCCTGGCTTCAGGCTCTGCCCTCAGAGAGGCAGAATCTGCAGCAGGTAAGTGGGCAGGCTGGATCTGAACTGCCTGGGTTCAAGTCCCAGGTCTGCTGTTGACTGTGTGATCTTGGGCAAGTTACTAATCCTCTCTGTGCCTCAGCATCCTCTCTGTAAAACAAGGTGGATCATGACAGCACACCTGCTCCCCGCAGGGAGACCCATATGAGAGAATGCATTTACAACAAAGCCCAGCTCATAGGGAGTCGCGGCTGTTCTCAGCTGCTCTCATCACCACTGCTGTCAAAGTGGCCCAACAAAGAGGATAAACCCCAAAGTGGGGAGTTATTTCTCCTCTGAAGTCTGGAGTGGAATAGCAAGGAAAAGAGGGTGGGAAAAGAAACATTTTGAAAATAAAGTACTGGAACCATCTGCTCTCCTTTTATCATGTCGGCATTCTCACTCTGGAAATATCTGTCGTGCAGAATCAGCCTGAGCTCCCAGGGGCGCTGAAGCAGCAGAGAGGGCCATGCCCCGTCTTCCCACTCCAGTCTCCTTCCCCGGAGGCAAGCGCTTTTGCATCATGCACCTCTGAAGCCACCACCCCTGGGACCAGTCGGCCCTGCCTGTATACGACCTAAGGTCCTTCTTTTCACCTTGGCAAGCGTGCACCTGGAGTTTGTGTTCCTGGCACGGTGCACATGGAGAGCAGTGGCTGTGACAATAAGGGAGGTCCAGCTTGCCTTCTCTCTCTCCTTCCCCCTGGGGCAGATCCATCTGTCAAGCTGCAGAAGGAGTGTTTGCCCACTTCCCAATCCAGAACTGGATTCTGCATGCAGGACCTCCTGTCTGGAGTTACGGATGCCTTCAGTGCTGCTCCCAAATATTTATTGCACACCCCTGCCCCCTTCAATCCTACCCCACTCACTCCTAGCCTGGGCGGGGGTCGGGGGGAGTCGGGAGGGGGAGGAATCAGGGGCAGCTTGTGTGAACAAAGCCACTGCAGCAGACAGCAGAATCCTTCCTGCCGGGGAGAAGCGGCCGCCTTCCCCACTGATAACTTAATGACTCTGGCACATTTTCATCAGCCCAACTTGGAGCACACAGTGGGTATCTGAGCCAGTGGTTTCCGAGAGACTGAAAGCACTGACTGAAGGCAATTACAGGATGAGCGTCCCAGAGACAAAGCCTGGGCCCTGGGAGTCACCAGCCAGTCACCAGCCGCATCGCATTCCCAGCTCTGCCCCGTGGCACTGACATACAACCCTGAGGACACCGCTGCCTTCTCTCTGCAGCTGGACTTCCTCATCTGTCACCCAGACCCCACTGTGCCTGTCATCTGCCGATGCCTCCAAGGCATCAGACCTACCATCAGGCAGCACCCATTCCCATGCAGAATCTCACAGCTCAGGAGGCAAGGATTCCCATTCCACAGATGATAAAAATGAGTCTGGGGGAGTTTAAGCAATTCTCTGGATGGCACAGCCAGAGTCTGAGCCCTGGTCTCTCTGCCCTTGAAGCATGTGACTAAAAGGTACGCTGGTGAGTCTCTGGCACTGCCTCCCTCCCCACCCACCCCAACAGCCTGGGGCTGACTGGCATGGCCTGCTTCACCCATGCTCCCTTGCTCTCGGCAAGAAGGAGGCAGCAGCAGGAGAACAGAGGGTGGGAAGAAAAACACATGGGGACCTGGGCCCTGCCCTGCTTGGGCACTGTGCTCTACGGGGCCCCACCTCCAAGACGACAGTCCTGCCTGGCTCTGGGAACCCCGTGTCTCCCCTGCTCCTTGGAGCTGGGGATAGGGAGGGCCTCCCGCTCTCCCTGTCAGCACCTTCATCTTGCCCACACCTTCATCTTGCCCACACCTTCATAATCACTCTGGCTTCCAATTCCCTTCCATCCAGCCCTTCTGAGTGGAATCTCACGTCCTGCCAGATACCATTTTGGCGCATATTCACACCCTACCAGACTGGTCCATGGAAGTTTGGGGCCACCAACACCTCCCAACAGCCCTCCGTCTTCTCTCTGCAGAACCATCTGGGGAATGCAGGAATTCCCACAACCAATTCCCCCGAGCAGGGAGAAGCCCCAGCTGAGAAAAGCCCTGTGTGACTCCCAGATACAAGCTCAGATCGGGATAAAGCCCAGGAGATACTTCCAAAAGCCGCCTGCTCAGACTGGCTACCCAGGGTACAGCTGTTCATCCCACAGTCACTGCAACTGGCCAAGATTTTCTCAAAAGCCAGTGGTGGACTCAGCCCCCAACTGGGCTTCTTCTCCCTCCCCTGCCCTTGAAGCTCAGAGGCCAGCAAACTCGGTGGCCTTCTAGAGACTGGGGGTCTGGTCCTGGGTCTGATACTAACCCGCTATGCACCCTTGGACAAATTCATACCTTTCTGGGTCTTGATTTTCTTATCTGCAGAATATGGGGGTTGGATCAGATGATCTCTAAGTCCTTTGCATTCTAGCACTTCACAACTCTCTGTAGGTCCTGAAGCTATTATCTCCTCAACTGTGATAGGAAAATGATGAGGCTCCCAGGGGCTGGCTACACCCACCTCCCCCCACCCCACCCTGCCCTCCTGTGGCTTCATACCTTCTTTCAGGCCATCCTTGATGCTTATTTTAAGCTGAATTCCTTTGGATGGAGACACAGGGGACTGGGGGTAGGGGTGGGGTAAAACACCCTGATTTTTCACAGCCATATTCCTTGGGGCCTGGCGGGGACCCAGGATCTACCAAACTCCAGTGACCCAAAAGTCCTGTGTCTTCATCAAGGGGCAGTGTCCTGCTGATTTTAGGAATTTACTAGATGTGAGGAAGAACAGAGAGAAGCAACCAGACTCTCATTTCAAAATATTCTATCACCTGATTTCTGGATCCACAGCAGGGAAATGCAGAAACCCCTAAAACCAAAGCACTCCATGTGTTACGGGAACGCTTCCTGCCCTGCTGAGAAGCTGAGTAACAGAAGCCTGGTGAAGTCGGGAGTCTGCCTTCTTGGGTCAGCTAATTCGCAATGTGACCTTGGGCAAGTGACTTAATCTCTCTCAGCCTCAGTTTCCTCGTCTGTAAAATGAGGGCAATACAGTTTGTAGCTCGCGGAGGTGTGTGAGAACTGCAGGAGTTCATCTTCTTACAATGCTCAGCCCAGTGCCTGGCACACAGCACATGTTCAACAAACATCAGCTATTTTTGATCATTCATTTAACTTGATCAGATGACTTCCCTAGATCCTGACAACTCCAGCAGCTAGGGCACAGAACACAACTGGGGCCCCGGCTTAGGTTAGTTTCTCGATTCGGTATAAAGAAAATAAATATTTATTGAGAATATCTATGAACCAAGCAGCGAGCCAATTGTTTTTACACATTGTCTCATTGAACCCTCTTGGAAACCCACTAAGGTTAATATTATTGTCCTCACCTAACAGACCAAAAAACCAAGGCTCAAAGAGGTTTTGTGATTTGCCTGAGGTCACAGCTAGGAAGTGACCTGGTAAAGATTCAAATCCTGGCTTTCTGACTCCGGAGCCACCTCCTTCCAACTGGCATCCCTTGCAGGGCAGTGTCTTTGATTCCTGATTCTAGAGAGTGCTGCATTAGCATGTCCTTAATTAGCTTAAATTAAGAGTGAAACCAAATTCTCTTTTCAATTTTACAATAAAAATAATTTAAATAATAAATGTCATTGTCAACATTTCTGGGGAAGGTAAAAAGAGAAAGGTCAAAAATCAGACCTGATTACACTAAGCTGAGGCAGCCCCCAGGCATCTGGGAATCTTGCTAGCATCCTCTCTCTGAAGATCTCTGTACACCTCCCATGCCAGGACATCAGTGCAGCCTCAAATGCTGAGCAGGCTTTATTTGTGAGTTCCAGGCTATCCAGTGTGATTCCCCGCCCCCTGCCTGAGGTAGGCCTTCTTCCACCTACAATGTCAGTGTAAGCTCCTCAGTTCCTTTGAGGAAACAACAAATGTCCATTAGCATCTGTTAGACGTTTCTGCCTGGATTCCTGCCATTTCTACCAACTCATATGTCAGCTTCATCACGCTCCCAAAATTACTTCCCCCCTTTAGGATATTCCAGTTAAGCCTCCCCTTGTGTCTCAACGACCCAAGTGCAAGATGTCAAGAGTCATCATTGCCACCTCCCTCTCTCCTCTCTCCTGCTCTCCACACCCTGTCCATCATCTGCTGGGTTCTGTGAATTTCTCTTTCATTAAGTCTTCCTTGTCTGCCCCATCCATTTAACTCCTGCTATCACCACCATCCAGATTTCACGTCTTCTCCTAGCTGACTAGAAAAGACTCTTCTCAGTCATCAGGCTCCAGGCTTTCCTCCCTGAACACCGAATCCTACAGATCAACTTTCCTAGAGATGTCTCCAGGATTGTCATGAATTACCACTGACCATGCAGGCCAACCTGTAAGCCAGGGGTCCCCAATCCCCCGGGCTACAGACTGACACCTGGGCTGCACAGCAGGAGGTAAGTGGCAGGCAGGCAAGCGAAACTTCATCTGTATTTACAGCCGCTCTCCATCACTCACATTACCGCCTGAGCTCCACCTTCTGTCTGATCAGATTAGATCTCACATTAGATTCTCACAGAAGCATGAACCCTACTGTGAACTGCACATGCAAGGGATCTAGGTTGTGTGCTCCTTATGAGAATCTAATGCCTGACGATCTGTCACTGTCTCTCATCACCCCCAGATGGGACCATCTTGTTGAGGGAAAACAAGCTCAGGGCTCCCACTGATTCTACATTATGGTGAGCTGTATAATTATTTCATTATATATTACAATGTAATAATCATACAAATAAAGTGCACAATAAGTGTAATGTGCTCAAATCATCCCAAAACCCGCCCCCCACCCCTGGTCCGTGGAAAAATTTTCTTCCATGAAACCAGTCCCTGGTGCCAAAAAGCTTGGGTACTGTGGCTCTAAGCACCTCAGCCTGATGTTCTCAGCAGCCTTGGTCTAACTCTGTGCCCCCAATCTCCCTACCCACATGCTCTGGGTTAGTCGAGCTGATCCTTCTTCTTTCCTGGTATGCACATCCCACATTCCCTTCTCCAGACATTCATCAACAGTTTGGAAGCACCACTGCTGCGGCTGGGCTGCAAGTTGATTCTGGCCTGGACCCTGCCCTCAGAAAGCTCAAAGTCCAGCCTGAGGGAGCAGAGAAACAAATTGTCATCACATAATGTGAGAGACAGCCTACCAGGAGGTATGCACAAGGTACCAGCAGCTTCCAGAAAGGGGGAGTGACAGTACATGTGGTGGGGGAGAGAAGGAGAATGAGAGCGAGAAAAAGAAAGAGAGAGATGAATGACTGGGATCAAATCCTGGCTCTGCCATTTATTCACTGTATGACCTCAGGAAAGTTAATTAACCCTTCCTCTCCCCAGTTGCCTTATCTGTAGGATAGAGATGACCAAAGCATCCATCTCACAGCACTTTTGTGGGGGTTAAAGAGTTAATATAGATGAAGCCAACGGAATATTCCAGGTCTATAATATAAGTCAATAAACTTCAGCATTATCATTATTATCTCTTCCCCCTACCCCTGGGCACACCCATCCACCCCTGGGGACCAACATCAATTCCATCCATGTGCCCTAAGGGCCTTCTTGGCATCCTGGGGCTGCACCCTGTGACATAGCAACCCCTCTTCATGTGACCATTCCCTGCCCTGTTCCTTCAGTGCTCACTGTCCCCTCACTTAAATACCGCCCAGCAGTGTGCTCTCTCCTGTGCAATATCAGCCTTTCTCCTTCCAGGTATATTGGAGAAAGAAAATAAGAAGACCAAGGTGGGGGAAACCTTTGTCAAGCACATGCCACGTGCAAAGCTTTTTATATACATCAACACAGTCAGCTTTCCCACCGTGCCCCATCCCCACACACACCGGAGGACATGGAGACTCCCAGCAGCAAATGACTTTCTCGATGTCACAGATAACAAGCAGCAAAGCCACTCCAAAGTCAGGGCACATCCTGCTTCACCCAGCTCTCTGCAACCTGGCAGACCCATCAGGCTCCTTGCTTTCCTATACTCCCCACCATGACTCAAAATAAGAGAGATCAAAGGCCATGCACCAGGCCCTGCAGCCTCACAGTTGTACTTCTAGGAAACGATAAAGCATTATGCAAACGTATAGCTGGAACAGTGCTTTTAATAGTAAACGGATATTAGACTGTCTAAACATCTAACAGTAGAACATTAAGCAAATTATGAGACATGTCCGTAAGCTGTGGCACATCTGTATAATAGAATACTATACAGTCCCAAAAACTATGTCATAAAATCTGTTTATTGACACAGAAAGATGATCCTGATGTATCACTGAGTGGGGCAGGGGGCATTAAAATGGTACGTATCATTTATTCGTCGTCGTGTGTGTGTGTGTGTGTGTGTGTGTGTGTGTGTGTGTATAGACAGAGATAGAATTAATCCTAGAATGGAATACAGCAAAACAAAATGTAAGTTATCTCTGAGGAGTGAGATTATGGGTGACTTTTATTTTTTCCACTTTTTTTTTTTT
Organism: Mandrillus leucophaeus; assembly: GCF_000951045.1. Taxonomy (NCBI): domain Eukaryota; kingdom Metazoa; phylum Chordata; class Mammalia; order Primates; family Cercopithecidae; genus Mandrillus; species Mandrillus leucophaeus. Next base: position 1,174,200 of record NW_012102543.1, on the reverse strand, counting down.
TGAGATGGAGTTTTGCTCTGTCACCCGGGCTGGAGAGCAATGGCGTGATCTCGGCTCACTGCAACCTCTGCTTTGCATATCTGTAATTCCTGATTATTCTGCAATGAACAAATACTATTTCCATAGAAAAAGTTATTTAAAAAATAATAAAAAGCACCTCTACAATTGTTAATATCTACCCTGTTATGGGCCATCTTCACAGAAATAGGAATTGTCACGCGGTTTGCATCAATAAACAGTGGAGAACAAGGTTGTGACCAAATAGAAAATAACTCCAGAGGGTGTGGGTCACAGCCCAGAGAAGACAGGTGCAGGTTAGAAGGTCAAATGCCAAGATGAGAGCCCTGGAGGAGAGGAGGCGGAGATAGAAGGGTCTAGGGACAGCAAAGAGAAACTCCTCCTTCTCCCCAGCCCTGCCTCTGGCCAGTCCTGCCGGAACACCTGCAACCTGTGTCCATGACACAATGGCATTTAAATATTTAAACAGACCCAGCTTTGCTGGAACAATGCACTCAGTCTCCAGGGATCAATCCCATGCCACAAGCCTCGCTCCACAAATCAAGTTTCTGGGGGCACCGAGCCTTTCCTACCCTCCCCCATCGCACCCCCATCCAAGGACCTGCAAGACAACTGAGTGATGAGCCCGGTTTCCCTTCAGCGGCAAAGGCAGTGAGCCTGAAGGCCGCGTTATTGGCTTTTCCACTGCAGCTTGAAGCAAAAAGCACGTGAGCCTTAAAGAATATGGGCCTTAATGCCCTCAAAAAAAAATTTTTTTTGGCAAAACTGCAAGAGTCATCTAACTCCCCCTGCTGCACTTGGTTAGGGGTAAAACCAGGGTAGTTTGAAAGAGGTTGATGTCAAGCAGATTTTCTGGGACCAAGCAGATTTTCTGGGACTGCCTTGGGTTCAAGCTTTTGTCTGTCCAATCCGCAGATCCACCCATCCCATCGCACCTCTTGGCCTGTGGTACAGTTTCCCGTGGCATTCCCCAATCCGCTGCTCCCTTCATGTCCTCCAGACATCTTGCCTCCCTAGTAAAGAGCATCATTGTTAAGCTGCTGCCTGAGAAGAAAGGTGCCACTGTGTGGTGAAGGAGTGCTGATGAGGGCAGTCCAGAGGCCCAAGGGAGGAGCCATCCCCTCATGGACAAAGGAGGAAACCAGTGCCATAGCGATTGAGGTGTAGAACCAGGACTAGACGTCCAGCCTGTTCCTCCCATCAGCCTGATACCCTTCTCTCCGAAGTCTACCACCGCCAAGGAACAAGAGACTTTAGAACCGGAAGAGACCCTAGACCCTATTCTGATACTACCCTCACTGGTTTGGCAACACACTCCCCGACTGGGTTTCTAGAAGGGAGGCAACAGCGTGAAGTGGCCACACAACTGAAGATGCACATCTGTGGGGTGGAGGTGGTAGAGAACAAAGACTTTGCCGAGACAGAGGCTGCCTTGAGAGGACCCACTCCTGGTGTGTGACACCGGATGGGACTCAGGGGTGAGTCATGCTTCTAGGAGGGCTTTAGCCACGTCTATTTGCCTTTTGTCACTAATCTAGCCTAATGCCCTAGTTGGGGGGCAGTGATTTTAATAGATTTAAATTTAAAAGGCTGGAAATCATATAATTCATTCCATTCCACTCAACTGTAATTACTACCTGACTCCAGCCTGCCAGCCCGATGCCTAGAAACTGCCCGTCGACAGCTGCCAGGGCTTCACCTCATAAGTAAGGTGTGCGTGCTCATTAATTAACTTTGAAAACGTTTCTTCTGCAGCCTCAAGAGAACCAAACTCCAGGGTAGGAGAGCATACTTAAGGGGCAGTTAGTGTGGAAGATGTCCTAGGGTATGGCGGTTCTAGAGTTGAGGACGCTGGGATCATATCCCAGTGTTCGCATCCTAGATCCCAGTTGTGTAACCATGGACAAGGCCCTACACCTCTCTGAGCCTCAGTTTCTTCAGAGTAAAGTGAGGTCAACAGTCCCTGCCTCTCCGGGTTGGTGGGGGGTTTACAGAGATAATCCATGTGAAATACTTAGCCTAGTGCTCTACACACCCTAAGCACCCACTCACAGGCATTAAGACCATGATTCAGAAAACACTTTGAGGAGAAAAGAAAACTTCCCACACTGCTTCCCTTGTGTCTAGCAAAAGGGCATATGCCTGCTTTGCTCCTCCCCGCATGGCTAATGCTTAGAAACAAAATGTTCTCCCTGAACAACACATCGTCATCACCAACTTCTTTTCTATGATGTTTCTTGAACAAAGAAAATGGAAAAGTGGGTCTCTCATCAGGAGTTGGCTCCAATGACGCTAACAGAAAAATTCAGGCTTGGGAGCAATTAGGAAGAGAAGAGGCAAACTCTTGAAATGACTTTTAAAACTTTCTAGTAGCCCAAATCCAAGGATTCCTTCCACATACCTGTCCCCAATTACCATCCCGCCTATAAAACGGGGCTAAGGATACTGCTAGGATTTAAAGCGACTAAGTGAATGAAAAATCAAGCACTGGATTGCTGAGTTGTATATCAATGCGAAATAAATGGAAAGAATAGATTCTAAGGAGACCAACTAAAACACTGGTGCAAGCCAGTGGCAACCTGCCTGGAGAATTCCTGGAGACTCCAGAATGTCCAGATGCAAAAAGCAGGGAATAACAAGAGCTGAGCAGTCAGGAACCAGTAGCCTTCATGTTTAAATGAAGTAGACTTATCACTGTCAAAAGCCAGTATACACAAGAATCCCCTGAAGAGCTCTCAGAAAATGCAGGCCCCTTGGCCTTCCCTTCAGTGATTCCGATACAGGAGGCCTGATGTGGGGCCCAGGAGTCTGAATTCTAAGAAGCATCTAGGCATTGCTGTGCAGCTGGTCCAGGTCTACACTTTCACAAACACCAACAGCCTTTTCCACAATGTCCTATCAGTTGCTGTCTTTGTGCATAAGAACACTTCTCCTTAGGCAAGAGATTAAAAGGGAAGAAACAGAACTTTAATCCTTAAGCTTGGTAAACTTTCAAGGTAATTAAAAGAGACTGGTTACTTGCTGGAAAACAAAGTATTCATACATCCATACACCATGGATTGGGTAAAACATCAATCACGTTCAGGTGATTTAATATTTCTCTGAGATGGAAGAAATTCAATGACTGAGTGAAAGGCATCAGGCAAACTCTCTATCACCTGGCGTTAGCAGCTACAATAATATTCCAGCCACCCATTTTGAAAAGGAAGCTTGGAGGAAGAACACATAGGACCACTATCTTCAGGAATGCATTCCAGGAAGGGTTAAATAAATCACATCAGAATATAGCTTATTACCACTCCACATAAACCCAGAAAGGGGTTGGGGTCCAAGGTGATCTAATATTTTCATAAATAACTCGAAAGATGGAGTGGGAATTATGCAAATCACACCATAGATGATACAAAAATGGCAGGGATGGCAAATCTGTGGAGAATGAAATTTAACTACTGGGCAATGTCTTTAAATTTGCCTTTATTGAATCTTGTATATTGAAGTCACATATTATTGGATCTGTTTATTGAGACTCAATGGGACCAAACGCAGGTGATTTATGGAAGAAGGAATAATCAAATGCATAAGTAGAAAAGAGCATGCACCTGGAGAGGCATCGACACCAGGGCTGGGACAGGCTCCGACTGGTAAAGTTGATGAGAGGGTGGACAGGGCATAAATAAGGAAATACGTCTGTTGCTCTTTGAGCCACCTGGACTTGACGCTGCTTCCTAGGAGTGTCATGCTTAAGTGTAGACCTGGAAGGGAATTCCGAGCAGGGTGCCACAGAGACTATGGGTTGGGGTCCTAAGTCAACCAAGAACGTACGGGATGTTCAGAAGGTCTCCCAAATGGACAAAGCCCTAATGTGCCTATTCGTTAGGGAAAGATGCGCAAACGACAAGGGGACCTGTAGGAGAGAAAATTTTCAGCTCCTATTAAGGAAAAACACTCATTCGAAGCACAGCTGGCATCTTGGAAGAAAGGGCAGCTTATGGTAACACCATCCCTGGGGACCCCTCGAGGAGGCGGCCAGACACCTCTCTACTTAGGATGCATTAGAGATTATTAAAAGCACTCCTTGCCCAGTTTGGGGGTGGGGGGGTGGGCCTCGTGACCTCTCCAAAGGTCATTTCTATCCCAAAGGATCACATGTCTGAAGGGCACCAGATAAAAATAAAGTCTATTAATCACCGAGCTGCCACACAATTTCCTAAGAGAGCCAGAACAGAGAAGGGTAATCGACGGTGGCCCCTGCTCCACCGAGAGAGGGAGAGGAGGCAGCACGCATGCGGACAGAGCCAAGAAAGCAGCCACTGAGACTTCCAGAAAGCCTGCCATCAGGCCTCCCAGGCACTACAGGGCACACAGAAGGCGGGAGAGAGCCCGCGGGGAGGGCATCGGGAGAAGCCAAGGGCACTGAGAGCCCCGAAACGAAGCCACGGGGGCTCACGAGAGAGCGCGTGATGCAAGCACTTTGCAGAAGAGGGGTGCCCGGTAAGAGAGGGACGCCCCCAAAGGGCACTTCATGGAGATGATCCACAAGGAGGCAGAAGTCAGAGGCAAAGGTGGGAGGAGAGGAACTGGGAGGGGGTGAAGTCGGAGAAAACGGCACACAGGTGTGTGTGTCTGGGAGTCCACGGGATTATGATTGGCTGGGAATCCAGTGAAAGCTGTAGAGATAGAGCAAAAAGGGATCCCACTGTCTACGGTAGCAGACAATCACAGATGAAGATAAAGCATTTTAAAAGAGGAACAAAGGGCTGGGCGTAGTGGCTCACACCTGTAATCCCAGCACTTTGGGAGGCCGAGGCAGGGGGATCGCTTGAAACCAGGAGTTCAAGACCAGCCTAGGCAAGACCCCGTCTCTACAGAAAATTTTTAAAACTTAGCCAAGCATAGCGGCACTGGCCTGTAGTCCTAGCTGCTGGGTATGCTGAGGCAGGAGGATGGCTTGAGTCCAGGAGTCCAAGGCTCCTTGAGTCCAAGGCTGTAGTGAACTATAATCCTATGACTGCACCCCCATACTCCAGCCTGGGTGACAAAGCGAGAGCCTCTCTAAAACAAATAAATAAAAGAAGAATACAGTAGCAATGCCCCAGTTCCAAAGCAGTTGTTGGCATTCTTTGTTTTTTGTTTTTTTTTGGAGACGGAGTCTTGCTCTGTCGCTTGTCTAATTTTGTGTCTTGAAGGGCTTTCTCTATTGGGGTCAGGGAGTCACAGAACAGGTAAGCATTCAATTCTTCAACTTAGGCATGGGTAGTGGAGGTATAGAAGTCAATTTCTTTTTTTTTTTTTTTTTTTTTTGGAGACGGAGTCTCGCTCTGTCGCTCAGGCTGGAGTGCAGTGGCCGGATCTCAGCTCACTGCAAGCTCCACCTCCTGGGTTCACGCCACTCTCCTGCCTCAGCCTCCCGAGTAGCTGGGACTACAGGCGCCCGCCACCTCGCTCGGCTAGTTTTTTGTATTTTTTAGTAGAGACGGGGTTTCACCGTGTTAGCCAGGATGGTCTCGATCTCCTGACCTCGTGATCCGCCCGTCTCGGCCTCCCAAAGTGCTGGGATTACAGGCGTGAGCCACCACGCCCGGCCATAGCCACCACACGCCTGGCCATAGCCACCGCATTCTTGATAGATGTACTGGTCAAGCCAAACACAGCTGGAAAGCCCAAGGGGGTCTGAGGGCCCTTCCCAGCCCATGGCCTAGAGCCAGTCTCTCAAGGGTCAGCAGGCTTGGGCTTCTACGTATCAGAGCGAAACTGAACGCCATGTAGGAAGCAAGACCCAGGCCAAGGTAGGCACTTCCTGGTGCTGCCAAAAGGCACCAGACCCCGTGCGCTGCTCCCTCCTCATCCTGGATTGGAATTGCTTTGGGGTGGAGACGTTACCTGCAGGAGTTGTCTCGAGAATGGCATCTGCACGGAGTATTAAGCAGCCAAATGGGGGTCATGGAGTTTGAGTTCTTCTAGCAAAATGTTCTCCAATCAGCTGTCACCCCATCGGACACAGAACAACTTTTTGAAATCAAAAGAGGCCACTGAAGGGGGAGACAAAAGACACCACCCCCAGCCTGCTCCCTGGGCGCCCCCCCGCCTGGCTCTCTCCCTGCCTTCAGGGAGACTGCAGACCCCGGTGAGATGGGTGGGACACCCAGAGGGAGCCCCATGCCAGGGTCCAGCCTCGACTGTTTCACTGCCATCCTCACTGCAGCCCCTTCCCTCCTATGGTGAAGCTCTGCATCCTCAGAGAGGAGAAGATGGCAAGCGAAGATCATTAGGAGTGTGGTGGTGAGGGCTGCCCTCCCGTGGAATGAGCAAATGGTACCCAGTACCATGAGAAGATGACTAGGGCACAGGTTTTCAATCCGCCACTCAGTGCTCTGCTGTCTGGAGCTGACCACATCCCTCCTCAAGCTGCAGGTTTCCAGAGGTCCACCCACTGCCCTGGCTCCCTGCAACTCGCCTCCCGTGGGCTCCCTAGCTCTGTCTGCAGACCCTAAACTCAGGAGTCAGCCAGGGAGTCGCTTGTCCAAAAGATGTTTCTGAAGCAAGCAAGAAAGACTAGAGATGGATCGAGGGCCATTTCTTAAAGTAAGTCATCGTCATAGAAAGATTCATAACTTGCCCTACCTAGGACAGGAGAGAAAGAGGGAAAGGAAATTAAAGGGAAACAAATGAAAAGCCACGACGAGCCAAGTACCTTTGTCGGAGGGTTTTGAGTTATGCTTTTGTTTGTAACTCTCTGAAATACAGAAAGAAATAGAGGATGAATCTTAAAGGAGACAGAGAGCGTGAGAGAGAGAGCCAGAGGAGAGCCACGCAGGAGGCATGGCAGGAGGTAGGGGCACAGAACTGAGGGTGGGGGCCACCCCGGCTGGCTTCCCCTCTGCAGAAACCCCTCCCGGGGCAGCAGCAGCCCAAGGAAGTGGTGACTGCGGCGGAGGTGACAGGCGGGTAAGCTGGGGTGCGGACAGAGAGGAAGAGGCGAGCACACGCTGAGGCTGGCAGGCGGACGGCCAAGGAAGCACAGGGAAGGGGGGCCCTGGGGTCAGGGGCAGAAGAAGGAAGGTGGGACCGGCCCATACTTACTGTCACAGACGTAAGGTTTGTCGTGGTCTTCCTGAGAGGCGGCGTCGTGCCTCCTCCTGCCCCCCGCAGAGCCACGAGCCTGGGGAGACATTGGGGTATGGGATGCTCGTTACCACGGTCATCACTACGGCTCTGGAGCATGCGCTCTGCAAGCTCCTTACACCATCTTCATCCCAACTTTTGTGCCAACACCAGTCCCATCTTACAGGGGAGGAAACTGAGGCCCAGAGAGGTCAGGTGACGCGTGCCCGAAATCACTCAGTTGCTCACCTGTATCATCTCATTAAATCTTCACAATTCCAAGAGGTGGTTTCTACTAGGGTCGTCATTTTACAGATCAAAGGACTGAAGTGATAGAGAGGTTAAGTAGCTTGCCCAAGGTCATTCGGCTACTCAGGGCAGCCGTACTGAAAAGCCCTCCTCTACCAAATTCCCACACACTACAGTGCCACTGAGGCCGCTTCCTCCAGCTCCTTAGCCCCTAGCCTCACTGACACCGCTGAGGATGACAACCTCAGGCCCCTCGGCTGACCAGCTGATGCATGTATCAGAAGCAAGGCCTGACGGGGCAAGGAGGCATAATTGTAGTTGTCTTCCTAGGTTCCTGTGTCCATCCCCCCAGTGTCCCAAGAGCCAGACAGTCCTGAAATCCAGGCCCAATGCACTAGTGTAGATACAGGGGAGCTCCTGCCACCACCCCAGGCTTGGCCTACTCAGTAGGGGTGGGCTTTGGCTAATGCCTCCCTGTGTGGTCTGCCTTGGGCCTCCAGCCAGTGATGAAGATCTTGACCCTCACGGTCTCCTGGGCTGGACTTCTGATACCATCACCCTGTGTGAATCTCCCAGACAGGGTCAGCATGACCCGGGGTGGCGGTGGAATGAGCTCTACCTTCAAGAATCAAAGAGCCCAGTCAGAGAGGTTGCTGGCAGCTCTGCAGCACCAGGGCGGTGGTGACAAGAACACGGCGAGGTTTATTTTTAAACCTTTGTAAGTCCCACACTGGTCACGTGTGTCATTCTTTGGTAATGAGTAGCAGTCAACTCCCAACCAAGGAAAGGGCCTGTGGGGGTCTTTGGGGACAGAGAGGAAGGGGCAGCAGGTGAGGAATGAGACCTGGCAGCAGCCTGGGGTCCAGGGGAAATGGGGCAGCCCCTGGGGCCTGGCTTGGAAAAGTGGCCATGGGGACTTGGTGGTTGAAAGGCCTGGGAGACTCTCACACACACGCTCACACTCTGTGCACACACACTCCATGCACACACTCACTGGGGACTTCACAGTGGAAAGGCCTGTACCCTAGGCCTGCAACACACACACTCAGAAAACACACCCACTTCCCAATCAACACCACCTGCCAAGCTACCACCTCTGTCACCTCCTCAGCTTGTCTCTCTCCAAAACAAATTCCACTTCCTCCCTCCCTCCCACTGGTTTCCCTCCCCACCCCACCCCTGCAGCGCTGACAGCCAGCAGCCCTCCTCCCCTCGCCCTCATTACTCAGAGTTGACCCCAAGAGGGATCTGTAGGCGCTGGCAGTCACCCCGGGCACTGACAGGCCTCCTGCCTGCCCGCACTGCCGAGGGTGGTCACCCTCAGCTGCCCTCCCCCTCCACACCCCTCTGGGAAGCCAGGGACAGCTTGACATGCAGCCCGCAGCCCTGTCACAGCCGCCTCTGAGCAGGTGAAAGCAAGTCAAGCAGAATGACGAGGCAACAGCAGACTGGGGAAGGGGCTCTGAGAGACTAAAAATACCTCCGGGGGAAGGGGAGGAGTCGAGCAGAACTGGAAGCATGAGGGCTTCTGGGGGAGCTGCCAGCAGGAAAGGGAGGGTGCTGTGGGAGCCAGGTTTTCATCTCCTGCAGCAGGGCTGACCAGCAGAGTGACTCTGTGTGCCACACTCCCTTTGCCTCAGTTTCCTCAATGGCAAAATGGGGATCGTGTCTATAGGGCACTTTAGGGAACATGCAAGGGACTCTTTCTGAAGCAGTAGGGTCTCTCAGAAGATCTCAGGTTTGGAAACTCAGAATCCCACTTGTCCTGCTCAAATGTCACCTCCTCAGAGAAGCCCTCCCTGACCAACTTACATCCACTCACACCCTCTCTATCATTTTCTTTCCCCTCCCGTTTCATCATGGCACTGAGCGCTGACATTAGATTATACCTGTGTTGGTTTACAAGTTGATTTTGTCTCCCCTACATGGAGAGACAAACGTGGTGAAGACCATGTTTATTGGGGCCACCACTATTCTCAGAACCTGGCACAGGGCCAGCCACATAAGAAGCACTTAATAAACATTTGCCAAATAAATGAATCAATCAGGCAGGCAGCGAGTCAGTCACTGCTGGTTCTTCTTCATTTTCTGTATCCAAATGCTAATTGTTTCTTCCTTCAAAGGCCATCTAGGCTTTGCATTTCCTTTCCATTGCACACCCTAATCCAGGAGCTCATCAACTGACCCCTGAGTGGGTTCAAAGAACCCACTCAAGGGGTTCTACCTCCACATTGCCCCCTAGTCCACCCTAACAGGGGATCTACGTCCACACTGCCCCCCAGTCCATCCCACAGGACTTTCAGACCATTAGACAAAAGGATGAAAGACAGGAGCCCATGGTTATAGGTTCATGCATTCACACGTTCATTCAATCATTGCCATCTACAATCCACTTACACAGCCAGTGGCAACCTAGTGCTGATCCCCTCGGGTTCAGCCCATGATCACGCTCTCCTCTGCCCATGCACACCTGATCCATGATCATGCTCTCCTCTGCCCATGCACACCTGATCCAGGCTTTGCCCTTGCTAACCTCCACTCCTCCAAGAATCTTCCTCCTGCCACAGTAAGTAGTGAAAAGAGCATCCGCTTAAAGTCAGATAAGACATAGGTTGAAATACCAGCTACATGTCTTGGGCAAGTTACTTCTCTAAGCTTTAGTTTTCTCAACTGTAAAATGAGCACACCAACACCTATATAGCAGAGCTGTTGAGAGAGTTTGAGCTGAGAGTGTGTGAAACCACAGGGGACAGCACTAAGTCCACAGGAAGCACTCAACACACTATTTCCCCCCTCCTTGCCTAGGTTGATCTCTCTCCTCTGAACTCCTGTTGCCTTTGGTTAGTGCACAGTCATGTACCTGCTGTTTCTAATGGTATCATGGGTATTAGCATCTTCTTCCTAGTTTGATTCAAAGGTCCTTGGGGGCAAAATGGCATGCTATACTTTATTATGACCCCCTAACACTTAGCACATAGCATGCAAAGCTCTTTTGCATATAGTAGCTCAGTTAATTCCTACAATACCCCTATGAGTTAGACCAAGTAGTGTTATGATTCCTATCTGGCCCTTGATGAAGCAGGTTCTGACCTGTCCACAATCCCAGGGCCAGCAGAAGGAGCAGGACCTAGGTCTCCAGGCTCTGTTATAGAAAGCTTTGAAGCTGACCAGCCAAAGGAAGCCAATCCTCCTTCCCCCAGAACTGCCCACCCTACTCCCCTCCTCCCTACCCCTATCCCCACACTGCTGGGCCATGGCAGCCATGAGTGTGCCACATGGCCCTGTCCCACTGGCCACAGTTGATTGGCTGGCTCAAGAGTAGTCATCTGATCCAAGCTGGGCCAATCAGATTCTACCTCCAAGGAGTTTGGAATTAGAAAACAGTGACCCTAGTTAGTGTAGGCCACTTGAACTGAGGGCCCATACATTCAGGAGACTTATGGGGCCATGTACACATGAAAGCAGGAAGAATGAAGGAGGGAGAAGTAGAGGCCAGAAACTACCTGGGTTCCTTACTGTTTCCCAATGCTAAGTCCCTGCCACGTCCCTGCTCTTCCTGTGGTTTGGATCTTCAAAGGTTGCCCAAATTTGGGGCAGTGGCCTGGCAGCTTTTCAAATGCTTCCCATTTTTATTAAAGCTGAAAGACCCTTGACTAGGACAGACTCGGTCCTAAGCAGAGAGCTAGATCTTCTATACCAGTTGTTCTCAAACAGTGTGGCCCAGGAATCCTGGGGGATCCCTGACTGTCCTTTCAGGGACTCTGCAGTGTCTGAACTATTTTCATAAGAGTCCTAAAAGATGATTTGCCTTTTTCACTCTCACGCTGTCATAGGCGTCCAATGGAGTCTTCCAGAGGCGACGTGACATGTGATGATGCTGTCACTATGTGTGTATTCTCTAGTTTAAAATTTGTTTTGTTGTTCTTTTAAATCTTTCTTATTGGGCCACCTTTTAAATCACAATAGGTGTAGAGAGACTCCCTTTTTAATTTCTAAAATGGCAAATATCATTCGTGATATGAATATTACTGGTTATAACCTGAATAACAGCCTTTGGGGGCTCTCAGTATAAGGAATTCCTGAGATCAAAAAAATTGAGAACCACTGCTCTACGCCCTTGCTTTCTTTCTTTTCTTTTTTTTTTTTTTTTTTTTTTTTTTTTTTTTTTTTTTTTTTTGAGACAGAGTCTTGCTCTGTCATGCAGGCTGGAGTGCAGTGGCTCAATCTCGGGTCACTGCAACCTCTGTCTCCTGGGTTCAAGCGATTCTCCTACCTCAGCCTCTTAAGTGGCTGGGATTACAGGTGCGTGCCAGCTCACCTGGCTAATTTTTTGTATTTTTAGTAGGGATGGGGTTTTACCGTGTTAGCCAGGATGGTCTCAATCTCCTGACCTCGTGATTCACCCGCCTTGGTCTCCCAAAGTGCTGGGATTACAGGTGTGAGCCACCGCACCCGGCCTGCACCCGTGCTATATAAAGTGTGGTCCTGACACCAGCAGCTCCAGCATTACTTGGGAGCTTATTAACAAGGCAGGAGTTCAGCCCCCACCCTATGGACATACTGCATCAGAATTTGTATTTTAACAAGATCCTCAGGTGCTCCATAGGCACATAAAGTTTGAGAGGCACCTGAACACCATAGTACATAAATACTTCATGATTGACTGATAATTGATTTATTGCTAATACTCACATGGATGACTCACAAGAATCTCATGAATTTTAAAGAGCTTTGACTTCTCGGGCTGAAGTTACCATAGACACAATCATTAATTGTTGGGCTTCCCTCACCGCTCAGAGAATACCCATTATCAAAGTTTCGAGAGTTATGCCCTTTGCTTGCATCCTCCTGATAATATCTAGGCAGTATGAAACACTCAAAACTTACTGATGAAGAAACTGAGGCCCCGGGTACTTATATAATTTGGCCGCCATCACAGAGGTTACCTAATTCACCCGAGGGTAGTAAGTGGTGGAGCTGGGATTTGAATTCGCAGGGTCTAAGTTCAAATAAAGCGGAGCCTATTCTGTAGCTACCTTAGCCCTGGCCTCCTCAGTGAACACACAAAGCACCTGGGGACTTGTCAAAGTGCAGACTCTAATTCTAATTAGTCTAGTGTGGAGTCCGGGCTCCTGCATTCCTAACAAGCTCCCAGACGATATGAATGCTGCTATCCAGAGACCACACACAGAGGTGGCAAGACTTAGACTGCCTCTAGGTTCTGACAAGAGAAATGGACATAGTTGTTCTCCAGTGCCAGCAGTAGCTGGAATATTCTACTTTAAAGGGTGGACAATGAGCTGGGCACGGTGGCTCATGCCTGTAATCCCAGCACTTTGGGAGATGTGGACAAGAGGATCGCTTGAGGCCGGGAGTTCCAGATCAGCCTGAGCAACAGAGTGAGACCCCCGTCTCTAAAACATAATAATTATAAAAATAAAGAGTGGGCAAAACAGCTGAACTGAGGCTATGAGTGCAGCAGCTTCACACACTGCAGCACAGGAGCCTTGCCCACAGCCTTCTGGGTCCTTCCATGGCTCCCCCCATGGGTAACATGTCCACAATGTCACTGTACAACGTGGAGCCATTCAGCTGCTGCTTGGCCAGTATCTGGTGGGCCCAGAGCCAGTCTAGGTTCCATCCAGCTCCCTCACTGTGTCCAGGTCTCTCTCATCTCCCCTACAACTGAAAACTGAATCCATCATTCAGTCATTCATTCAACAAGCTAATCATTGGCTATATGCTGGGCCCTGGGCCAGGGATGAACTCAGAGGAGAAAGCACAGACCCATGTTCAAATCTTAGCCTCTTCCTTACTAAGCTGAGTGACCTTGAACAAATTGCTAACCCCCTGGGAGTAATAGACCGACTTGTGGAAATGGAAGAAGTTCTGACCAATAGAAATACAATGTGAGCCACACTCATCATTTTAAAATTTCCAGCAGCACATTTTTTTAAAAAAGAGATAGGTGCAAATAATTTTAATAATATATTTTATTTAACAATATATCCAAAACGTGATAGTTTTATAATTTAATCAATATAAAAATTAATAATGAGATGTTCTGCATTCCTTTTTCATACTAAGTCTTCAAAATTTCATGTGTATTTTACATTTACAGCACATCTCCATTGGGACTAGTCACGTGTTGAGGACTCAGTAGCCACATGTGGCCAGCAGCTGCCATAATGCACAGTGCAGAAATAGAGAAGGTAATCTAAAGCACCTGGCACAAAGGCATCACTCTGTTTGTGGTAGCTCTTGATGTACAGAGCCCATCACATTGCCTGGTTTACAGGAAGTACACAGTAAATATACATGGTTGCAGCGACTGCTGATGTTTTCACAGACACCAATTCATATCCACTGACTGCAAGCTCAATCTTCTAAATGTAGAGTGGGGAGAAGGTGTGAAGAGGACCATTTCCCACACTCGAGTCAGTTTAGTTGGGGTGAGAGAAGGAAAGGAAGTGGGTCTGGACATGCACAGCTCTTTGGGAGTTCACAAAAGGCCCAGGAAGTCCAAGCTCAAAAGTCTCCTTTAATAATGGATTTAGATTTTCTTTTTAATACCCTCCCCTGCATGAATGGGTCTAGGCCAGTTTAGCAATGGCTGCAAAAATCATTAAGTAAAAATTTGACGAGGAACTGTATAAGGGAGAGATCAGGCTGACAACACTCAAATCTACTCATCAACTGAAACACCATTCAAAGCAGAACTGGACAGGATATGCCCCTGATGTGATACGAGAAGAACCCATCACCGCCTAGGAAGGATTTTTGCCTCCCCGCAAGAAATATCTGTACACACATACACAAACACACACACACGAACACACACACAAACACACACAAACACAAACACACACAGACATACACAAACACACAAACACACACACAAACACACACAAACACACACACAAACACACACAGACATACACAAACACACACATACACAAACACATACACAAATATACACACACACACAAACACATAGAAACACACACACACAAACACACACACACAAACACACACACAAACACACACACAAACACAAACACACACAGACATACACAAACACACAAACACACACAAACACACACACAAACACACACAGACATACACAAACACACATATACACAAACACATACACAAATATACACACACACACAAACACATAGAAACACACACACACAAACACACACACACAAACAAACACACACAAACACACACACAAACACACACAGACATACACAAACACACATATACACAAACACATACACAAATATACACACACACACAAACACATAGAAACACACACACACAAACACACACACACAAACACACACACAAACACACACACAAACACACACAGACGTACACAAAAACACACAAACACACACACAAACACACACACACAGACATACACAAACACACACACAAACACACATACACACACAAACACATACACAAATATACACACACACACAAACACATAGAAACACACACACGCACAAATACACATACACAAACACATACACACACATACACACACACAAACACACAAACACACAGACATACACAAATACATACACACACACATACACACAAACACACACAAATATACACACACACACACATACAAACACACACACGCACAAATACACATATACAAACACAAACACACACACATAAACACACACACAAACACACAAACACAAACACACAGACATACACAAACACACACATACACACATACACACACACACATATACACAAACACATACACACACACGCACAAATACACATACACAAACACACACACACACACACATAAACACACACAAACACACACACACCTTGAATCTAAGCAAGTTTCTAATCAAACTACCAGTTTTCGGGAAACGCAGAGGATGGAGAAGACATTAAACACCACCCTCCCACCACTTCTAGAATGTGAGAAGTTCCACAAGACGAACAACCCAAATTCTTCAACAAATTAATGGCATGGAGAAAAAAAAATGTGTGTGGTGGGGTGCAATACGGAAGAGAATACAGAAGAGGTATGCTGTGGAATCCGAGAGACTTACGTTTCAAACAAACCAACTATAAAATGGCATTTTTTGACAAAGGGGGAAATGATAAGGGACTAGATAGTAGGAATTATAACTATTATTTTATTGAGTATGATAATGATATCTGTTAGAGATACACGCTGAGATATGTGCCAGTTAAATGATAAGATGTCTAGAACTTGTTTTCAAATACTCCAGGAAAAAAATCAAACAAACATAAATCAACGAAAAGTAGGAGAAAAGAAGAGACAAGCCAAGATAGCCGAAATCTTGCTAAGTGACGAGGCTCGTCCCAGCTGTACCAGAGGTGCACCATCAGAGAGCTGCCCGCCCAGCCTCTGCACAGGCTGCACAGCCCCACACGGCGACAGGCTGGGCATCTCAGCTCAGTGTGCGCAGCACTGGCCCACGTGCAGCGGCCGCCTGGGAACTTGCTTCTACTACAGTATAAAGCCCTGCCCCAGAGCTCCTAAAGCAGAATTTCTGAGTGGGGTCCTGGGAATCTGCATTCAGTAAGCTCTCTCGGTGACACTAATGTCTGCTGAGGCATGAGAACTATGAGAGTGGAGAGCCCTGCCATGATGATGATTGGCCGCAAACCCACCCAGGACTAAGTGCTTAGCCCAGGACTAAGTGCTTAT
Organism: Mandrillus leucophaeus; assembly: GCF_000951045.1. Lineage (NCBI taxonomy): Eukaryota > Metazoa > Chordata > Mammalia > Primates > Cercopithecidae > Mandrillus > Mandrillus leucophaeus. The sequence continues at coordinate 1,158,116 of NW_012102543.1, read as the reverse complement.
CCATGGGAGGGCTAAGAGTCCTGCCAAGAGCCTGAAGGGGTGAGATCCTCAAGCCTGAGAGTTAATTCTCCAGGTGGACAGCAGCAGTTTACTTCTGGAGGTCTCCCTCCACCTGGTTATTGTCACATGCCCTTGCAGACCCCTGATGGCCACCACAGAAAGCCCCTTCGGGCGTGAACTCTAGATTCAACCTGAATGCCTGGAAGTGCCTGACCAGTCTCTTGTTTTTATTACTTCCACCTCGGTTTCCCCTCTGCCCTTCCGCAGGCTCTGGCTTTTTTTTGTCCCATCCCAGGACAAGCCTCCAGAGCTCATGCCAAACCCACTGGGAGCCACCAGCTGCAGTCCCCTGCTACCCCAGGAAACTTCTACTCTGCCTAGTGAAGCATAACCCGAAAGCAGGTATCCTGACTCTATCATTCTGGGGTAGCCAGGGACAAGGCAGGAAATGTCCAGCCTTCTTTAGTAACCGAGCAGTGGTGACAACAGGCACATTCTCCTCATCTTCTACCCTCACCCTGATCCCACCCTTCAGCCCTCCCCAGACCTCAGCACCCACTCAGGGCACCCCCTCTGCCTCCTCTCCTCCCTCTTGGGATCAGAGCTGTTGTGGAGTTTTCTTCTTTGAGCATTCTCCATGTCAGACCATGGCCATGATCTCCATCCAGCTGCAGTGGAGATCAGTATTTGGCTGGGCACCCCAGCCTCCCTCACCTCTTTCCTCGCTCGTGTCATCCCCAACTTACCCGTCCTCTAGTCCTGTTCTTTCGCTTGGGAATATCCTCTTCCAAATCCTCTTCTTCATTCCCTTCTTCTACATTTTCATCATTTTCCAAAACCCTCTGAAATGGAAAAAAAAAAATGGAAAATGTGAGAAGCAGAATGCAAAGGGAAAAACCATCAGAGGGTAATTTTCAGAGTGTTCCGATTTGTTGTTATTTTTTAACAAAGTGAAGACACTGCCTTTGCTTGGGCAGTTGGGCCTCCAAAATGCTGCCTGGAGTTTGAACTCTTGGCACTACCAAGGCTCTCCTAAGTCCTTGGGCCCCTTCCAGACAAGTCCTCCCAGAACACGGACCTTTTACCATTCTTTTTGCCCAAGAAGAGCTTTCGAACAAGAGACTATGCTGGTAGGGGTCCTTTTCTATGTGGGGCCAAAATGTTTTATCAAAACTTACTTTTGTAAATGTAATGTTTCTTTTTGTTCCCAAAGGGCCACCTCAGAAATATGAAAATGTTTCTCCTTTCCCTGCCATTCTGGAACTCTGCCCTGTCTGATGAAAACAAGTAACTTCCTGTTCATCTGACCAGATTTAACACCAATGTGCTGTTCATAATAAACCACTGCTTTTTTTTTCTAGAAAAATAGACTTTTATTTAGTACCCGACTTGTCATGGAGCTTAAAGATCATGAATTTGAAATTATCTCTCTCCAGCAGCCCGCCAGTCACACTGCAACATAGAATCCAGTTTCCATTTTGCAGGTGAATACCCTGAGGCCGAAAACAGTTTTGAGTGCTCCAGATTATCCGGTGAAGCCATGACCAAAGCAAGGTCAGGTTCATCGGCTCAGCGTTTCCCATTCATTTCTCAGTATGGTGACTGACAATTCCAAGATGTAATCTGGCATACTCTCCATGTAGGGGCCTAAGCACATCCCTCCCTTCAGAGGAGGGGAGGAGGTAGGATGTGTTCCTCTGGGTTTAAGGGAGGGATAAAAGACTGTGGCAGAGGACCCAGCCCCACAGTGGGAGTAGGAAAAGAGGGAAAGGGCATGGAGCTCACTGGGCTCCGTGTCAGGGGGCCCAGAGGGTTTTTTGGGTTTTTTTTGGGTTTTTTTGTTTTTGTTTTTTTTTGAGACAGGGACTCACTCTATTGGCCTGGCTGGAGTGCAGTGGCACAATCATGGCTCAGTGCAGCCTCAACCTCCCAGGCCCAAGCAATCCTCCCACCTTGGCCTCCCAAGTAGCTGGGACTACAGGCACATGCCACCATGCCTGGCTTTTTTTGTAGAGATGGGGGTCTCACTATGTTGCCCAGGCTGATCTCGAACACCTGGGCTCAAGTGATCCTCCCACCCCAGCCTCCCAAAGTGCTAGGATCACAGGCATACCATGCAGGTGAGCTGCCACACCTGGCCACCTGGGGGATTCTTTATGGGCTCACTGTGTGATCTAGGGCAAGTCATCATCTCTTCATGCCTCAGTTTCCCCAATTATACAATAGGAATTCATTCATTCTATCTAAAGCATTTATCTAGTGCTGACTACACGGCAGGCTCCATGCTAGGTAAGCTACAAAATGGCTACAGTCCCAGCCCCAAATGGACTTTCCAGTCTAGAGAAGGGAGGACAGATTTAAATAATGTGCATATATTATCATATAATTACAACTCTTCTCAAAACAGTGGTAGGCAAGTTCAAAGTACTATGAGACGGTGTTAGGAGGGAGTTTTCCCTAATCTGAGGGCCAGGGGAGGCCTACATGAGGATGTGAGCTGAGGGAGTTGAGATGTGGAGGATGAGCAAAGGCTGGCCTTGTGAATGAGGACAGAGGGGAGGGAGGGAAAAGGGTCTAGGCAGAGGAAACAGCATAAGCAAACCCCCTGAGGCAGGCGGAGGAGCGTGGCTTGTCCAGGGAGCAGAAAGGCCAGTGTGACCAGTGCTCAGTGGCTCAAGGAGAGATGGCATAAGATGGAGCTAGTAAGGGGAATAGCTACCATATTACACAGGGTAACCCCATCTCCTCTTCCTTGTGGTGATGTCAAAGATCACAAACATGGTGAGAAGGCTGAGAGAGCGGCACGCACTACACCGTCGTCATAACCATCGCTGTTTAAGCCGCCTGCTGGATGACACCTCTGACCTGTCCTCAAAGCAGGGAGCCCAGGGGTGAGCCACCAGGCAGCGATCTTCTACCACTCTCCCCTGGCTAGAATGTTCTGCTCTAAATCACTGGAATCAGGACACTTCTAGTCAGCCAATCCATCCAAATAACTCAAAACAGGTCTAGTAAATTCTTTTTTGACTTCTCTACTAAGTTTATTTGGGAAGCCACCAGCTGACAGCATTTAACTGGTCTCTGGGCCAGCCTTAACCATCTAACAGAGAAAGAGCATTGTCTGCCGGACATGACCTCTGGCCCACAACTAGGAAATATCAGCCCCCATTCACAGTATAAGTCTCTTGAGTTCCTGACCTGGAGGCAGGAACACTAACAAAAGCCGACCGAGAGAGTGACAGGTCAAATGCTATGCAGCCTTTGGGGCAAAGACACAGTATAAATATAAGGTCTGGTTATGACCGTTGTTGCTGTTCGTAGAACCATCTTGCAAACTTTCCAGGTCTTGAAGTCACTTAATCATGGTAAGTTCCAAGTGCCTCAAATTTAAAGGTCATTGCCTCTGGCATCTCGGTACAACTCCGACTCTCATTTTTCATTATAAGGGTATTTATTACCCGCAATATGGACTCTGGGTTGGAAGGTGAAAGACTGGTGGGGGCAGCTGAGCTAGTCCCCAGAGTGCCACATGGCCTCCATGTCTGGGAGTAAACTGACTTCTCTTTTCCCTGAGGCTCCATCCTCCCTCTGCCATCAGCTTCCCTGTGACTCTAAAGTCTGTGTCTACGCCCCAGGCCTCAGAGGTGATGGCGGCAGACCCAGTGTGTCTGCATTTCCTGCGATGCGGCCCTGTCACCAGAAGCCTCTCGACATAATTCAGGAGGAGCCAGGAGTTTCTAACAAACAAAGCTTGTTTCAGAGCTCAGGAAGCGGAGGGGCAGTCCTGTATCAGGAGTCGGGGACGGGGGCGGGGTGTCCAACTACAAAGTCAGCTGACCCCCCCAGTAACAGACATGCATTCCTTGTCCAAGGACATTATCTGGAAAATAAACACATTTTAAAATAACTTTTCTCCCTGTTACTCTAAACAGTCTTTATGGTGATAACAGTGGTTTGTGGTTGTGTTTAAAAAAAAAAAAAAATCCTTTTTAAAGACTACATTATCTCTGGCCTGGAATACTGCAAAAATCTCCTGATTTCCCCCCTTCCATTGCTGGCCCTGCATCCAATCTCTTCTCCACGCAGCAGGCAACAGGATCTTTATGAAATATAAATTCACAGCCCTGATCAAAATCTTCCAAATGGCTTCCTTCTTTATATCACATGGAACCAAAAGCCACTTCCCTGTCCTGTGGGAACTGGGTGGTCTGGTCTCGGCTCACCTGTCGAAGTCCTGGGCTCTTTTCTCCCTGGCACAATACTCCGGCCACACAGGTCTTCTGTTCTTTCAACAAAACCAGCTCTGGCCTGTCTTGGGGCCATCACACCCACTGCTTCTCTGCCCAGAAAGCTCTTCCCCAGGACCATCACTTTCCTGACTCTTCTCATCCCATAGGGTTGAGGTTAAACCCCTCAACTCAACCAGGCATGGTGGCTCACACCTGTAATCCCAGAACTTTGGGAGGCCGAGGGGGGCGGATCAGAAGGTCAGGAGTTCGAGACCAGCCTGGCCAATATGGTGAAACCCTGTCTCTACCAAAAACACAAAAAATAGTTGGGCGTGGTGGTGGGCACCTGTAATCCCAGCTACTCAGGAGTCTGAGGCAGGAGAATCGTTTGAACCTGAGAGGTGGAGGCTGCAGTCAGCTGAGATCACGCCATTGCTCTCCAGCCTGGGTGACAGGGCGAGACTCTGTCTCAAAAAAAAAAAAAAATTCTTCATCTTCCTCAGGAACTCTACTCTGATACTGAATCTTCATACTGTTTGTTCTCATGGATTTTATCCTAAAATGCAATTATTTTACTTGTATTCCTTGTTTCCTGCCTGTGTGTCACATTAGAATATGAGTGGAGTGGACAGGTCTCTCTTGGTCTCTGTGTCCCTAGCACCCAGCACAGTGCCTGCACGGAGGAATCCCTCATGAAACTTTGGTCAAATGAATGAATGAATGAAAAAGCATAATCCATTCTCTACATGTGCATTTTAATAATGCAAAGTCAATAAAAACACTAAACTCATTTGACTTCTGGTCCTGGCTTTGTCTTCTAGCACAGCAGACCCATGCGGTGCATGCAGCAGACCTTCAGTTTACATCTGAGATGATGGTGGCGTGATGAAGACAATACAGCACCAGCCCAGTGCTGCATGAGAAGAACTCAAGCCCACCACCAGCTTTAAAGGGAAAGGGACCCGTGTCCCCAGAGCATCAAGGCTCTGGGCAATGGCTCTGCCCCATTCACTGATTCTGTCAAATTACATGAACTGAGCAAAAAAATACTCTAGCAAGTAACACACAGATGACAGACCTTGACTTCAAAATCTGAAAGTCACATACACACACACAAGGAAGAAAGCAGTAGGTGGCTTAAACACCAAAGGCAAGAAGAGATCCCTGTGGCTGGAGGGGAGATCAAGAAAGGCTTGATGGGGAAGGAGGCACTGGGGCTGAGCCTAAAAGATGACTGGGATTTGTACAGATGGAGATGGAAGAAAAGGCATGCCAGATAAAGGGCACAGCGGGACCAATGGCATGGAGGGAAGAAGCCAGAAGAACAAGGGGGGAAAGGAGTCGTGGAAAATAAGCCTGAAAACTAGGTTAGGAATGGAGAGGACAGGCCTGGGAAGGTCACGCTCATCGTTTTCGATTTATTTAGTGGGAAACAACAGTTTTTTAGCAGAGTTTCACTCTAGAACAAAAGGTCAGCTAACAAAGTAGGACATGTCAGAGAGAGGAAGAACCGGGGACAGGGCGATTCCTGGAATCTGTTCCCTCATGCATCCATTCAACAGATATTTATGGTGCACCTGGCAAGCACCAAGCACTGTTTGGGTGCTTGTGAGATATTAGGGAGCAAAACTGGCAACAGGTCCTGCCCTCGAGGAGTTTACATTCTACTGGAAGTAAACAGACATAAACAATAACATAATAAGTAAGTAGATGATGTAAATTAGAAAGCACATTAGATGATGATAAGAGTGATGGAAAAGAACAAGAAAAGCAGAGTGGAAACGGGAGGCAGGGGCAGGCAGGGCAAGGGTGTGGGATGAAGTGCAGCGCGGTCAGGGACATCTTTGAGAAAAGAGGAAGGCCAGGCACTGTGGCTCACGCCTGTAATCCCAGCACTTTGGGAAGTCAAAGTGTGTGGATCACCTGCAGTCAGGAGTTTGAGACCAGCCTGGCCAACATGGTGAATCCCCATCTCTACTAAAATACAAAAATCAGTCAGATGTGGTGGCGGGCGCCTGTAATCCTAGCTACTGAGGAGGCTGAGGCAGGAGAATCATTTGAACCCAAGAAGCAGAGGTTGCAGTGAGCCGAGATTGCACCACTTCACTCCAGCCTAGGCAACAGAGCAAGACTCTGTCTCAAAAAAATCAATCAACAAATAAATAATAAAATATAAAACCTAAAAAATGAAGAAGGTGAGGGTGAGAGGCAAGTGGACGTCTGGGGAAACGGCCAGGGCAAAGGCCCAAGGGCTGGGGTAACCTGGCGTGTTTTGGGAGGAGCAGAAGGAGATCCTTGTGCCTGGAGTGGAGCGGGTGAGGAAAAGAGGAAGAATGGAGTCAGAGAGTGGGGAGAAGGCCCTGAATTTCACTCTCTGACAGCAGGGGCGGTAGCGGGTTCTGAGCACAGGAATGATAGGAATAGACTTAAATTTTAAAAAGCTTCCTCTCCTGTGATGTACCTAAACAACAGAACACTATTCAGCATTAAAAAGAAATGAGCTATCTGGCCATGAAAAGACACGAAGGAACCTTAAATGAATGTTAGTAAGTCAGAGAAGCCAATCTGAAAAGGCGACATACTGTGAGTCCAAGCATATGACATCCTGGAAGAGGCAAAACTATGGAGATAGGGAAATGGCCAGTGGTTGCCAGGCATTAGGATGGAGGGAGGGATGAACAGGTGGAGCTCAGAGGATTTTTAGGGCAGTGAAACTTCTGTATGATACCATAAGAGTGGACAGATGCCATTACACATTTGTTCAAACCCATAGAATGCACAACGCCAAGAGTGAACCGTCATGCAGACTTTGGATGCTGGGTGATACGATGAGTCAGTGCAGCTCGCCTATTATAGCAAATGTGCCACTCTAGTGCAGGATGTTGATTATGGGGGAGGCTATACCAGGGGTATATAGGAAATCTCTGTACCTTCCTCTTCATTTTGCTGTGAACCTAAAATTGCTATTAAAAAATATTTTTTTAAAGACTGCCTCTCAAGCATTAGCAGGGAGATCACTGAGAAGGCAACCACAGCAGTCCACACAAAAGATGACAGCAGCTTGGGCCAGGGTAGCAATGGTAGGTGTGGGGAGAGGGGATGTGGGAGAACTGGGCTTATGTTGAAGGCACAGTCACCAGGGCTCCTGATGAGCAGGATGTCAGGTGTGAGACACAAGCAGGAGTCAAAGATGACTCCAAGGTCCCTTAGACAAATAAAGGTGACAGTTAATGAGGCTCTTCAGCTGCAGCTCATGGAAAGGAAAGGAAGGAACAAACATAAGCCATGTTGTGGCAACTCAATGGAAAAGACTTGACAATTCATCTTAACACAGGAATGGCAGAGAAGGCCAAATTCTGTGATTCATTCAATGCCTTTATCAAGACTCAACTCTATCCAGCTTGGGAAAGGCCCTGGGGACACAGTGGTGAGCATGACAGCATCGCCTCTGGCTTGATGGAACTTACCAAGCCAACTAGCAATGTATTATTCCATTATTATTCATTTAATTGTAGTTTCAATAAATTAATATATAAATTAATAAATTTACTGAATATTAAATATACACAATAGGTATAGCATAAAATATCAACATTTAATATGGAATATAAATTAAATAGAAATACAATTTAATTTTAATAATTTAATATTTAACTACCAATGCTGTTATTGCATAATAGGATTAATTCATATTACAATACTCCATGGCAAACATTGTATTAGACAATGAGAATTCCGGACAAATAACAAATAAGAAATGGTAGGTGTGAAGTCGGGTGCAGTGACTCATGCCTGTAATCCCAGCACTTTGGGAGGCTGAGGCAGGCGATCGCTTGAGGTCAGGAGTTCGAGGCCAGCCTGGCCAATATGGTGAAACCCCATCTCTACTGAAAATACAAAAAGCAGCCAGATGGTGGCACATGCCTGTAATCCCAGCTACTCGGGAGGCTGAGACACAAGAATCGCTTGAACCTGGGAGGCAGAGGTTGCAGTGAGCCAAGATGGAGATCGTGCCACTGCACTCTAGCCTGGGCGACAGAGCAAGACTCTGTCTCAAAAAAAAAAAGAAAAAGAGGTGGTAGGTGTGCACCATTATAATCCCATTCAGTGAGAGTTTTAGAAGTGGCATGGGTAGAGGGTGGGACCCATGGGGACAGAGCAGCCATCCGCCTGAAGGGTGAAGACTGCATGGGCTTGAGGAATGGCTGGGCGCCGCTGGGAAAGGGAGTGTGCAGTCGTGGGGACCAGCAAGGCTGGGTGTGAGGGTGGGGGGCAGGCAAGCTGGAGTCACATGGCCCTAGCTGGAGCAGACACTCCCACATTTCAAGCCTAGATGAAGGACTCTTGGTTCCATGGGGACAAGGACTCAGACTGTTTTGTCCACCCTGTGTCTCTGGGACCCCGCACAGTCCCTGTGTTCACTAGGCTCAACAAATTCACTTTGGATAGATAGACAGAAGAGAGGGAGGGGAACCGAGGTGAAGGCAATGAATGACTCCTTCAGAAGATAGGTTAAGTCAGAAAAGAATTTGGGAGCTTCCTGGCCACTATAGAAACGAGGCAGTCTGAGACTCAGCCCCGGCCCTTGAGGGCAGGATCCGGAGCCAAGCCAGTGCTGGAGTTCTGGAAGCTGTATGGAGACAGGAACCCTCTGTGGGGTCCCCAGCAAGTGCGGGAATACCTGTATTTCCTGGATGCTTTCCTCCTCCCTGGCATCCACCTTCTTCTCAACCCCCTCGCCGCGGAGCAAGGCTTCCAGCGTGGTGCTTTCTGAGGTGAACCCATCCTTCTTCAGGGGAAGCTCCACTTCTGAAAAACAAAGATAGAAAGGCAGGTCAGGCCACTAGAAGCAGGCGGGGCAGGAGGGACAGTCCTGGAGGACACGCAGGGCCCAGGGCTCCTGAGGAGGACTCCTGGAGGGAGAGGAACACTGGGGCCCCGTTCAGGTTTTCCATCTCCATTTCATAATCCAGAGATAGATTCCGATCACGCCCACACCCCCAGAGGAAGCTAAGCCAGAGCAGAAAGGGTGTGGGGTGGATGTGGGCTCACATGGCCATGCTTCTGCCTCTCCAGCCAGGACATCGGGCAAGGCAGGCGTTGGGAGCCTGGAGCCCTCACTACATCCGCAAAGCGAGGATAACAATGCCCAACCCCAAAGGTGGTTTTGTAAGGAGAAATGTGTTCAATTGCGTTAAAGTATTTTGAAAACTCAAGCAATGCACAATGTTGGCAACCAAGCATACTCATTCCCTCCTATCCCAGCTCTTGTCTGGCAACCCCATGACCTCCTCATGGCCATGCTGGCTGCCCAGCTCTGGCTTCCTCCATGAAAAGTTAGTTCAGCCTCAGAGAGGCTATTCTCATCAACCCAGGGGGAAACGAGAGCCTCAAAAGCCACGGGAAGAGAAGGAGCAAGGGCAAATGCCTCACAGGCCCCGGATGAGCAGAGTGGCCACTGCACGGCCGCACACCACGACCTTTTTTTCTGAAGGTATCAGGAGTTTGATCAGCTACCTGGGGCTTGAGGTCACTAAGCCAGCAGAGAAGTGGCAACCCAAGCCAGCCCTGCCCAGAAGAGAGACCGTAGAGAAGCTGAACCCCTTCCTCCAGGTGTCCCAAGCTCCTGACCTCACAGAAGTTGGTGTGTTTCTTTCTTTTCTTTCTTTGCTTCCTTCCTTTCTTTCCTTTCTCTCCCTCCCTCCTTCCCTTCTTTCTTTTTATTTTCCTTTCTTTCCTTTCTCCCTTCCTCCCTCCCTCTTTCCTTCCTTCCTTCCTTCCTTTTCTTTCTTCCTTTCTTTCTCTTTTACAGACAGGGTCTTACTTTGTCACCCAGGCTGGAGTACAGTGGCACTATCATAGCTCACTGCAGCCTCAAACTTCTGGCCTCAAGCAATCCGTCTGCCTCAGCCTCCCAAAGCACTGGGCTTACAAGCAGGAGCCACCATCCCCTGCTGTTTTTTCAATTAAACATACCAACCTAAGGTACAGGTGATCATTCTGATTTACTACAAAATATTTCTTCAACCTCTCCTCTGATCCTGCACCTCATACCCCCACACTGATATGTGGTCCCTACCGTTGTGCCAGGTAAGCTGGGAGCAGGAACTATGATGCAGTGGTGCCCTAGAAAACAGGAGAGATGAATGCCCGCTCTTGTGGGGGTATTGAGAGTTTAGTGTAGGGACTATTTACAGAGATGGGGGGAGGAGATTAAGGGATCCAACAAGGTAAAGCACCCCAGGTGGGTTTGGGGCAGGGGTGAGGGTGGGGAGGAGCCATGACCACTGCTGCTATTTTTGGAGGGACAGAGGGAGAGTGCTTGCAAGAACCTAAAGACAGCACCATTAGCAGAGCCCCGGGACAGGAGCTGTGGCTTGCAGAGGCCAGGAACCAAGGGAAGGAACAGCCCAACCACTCTCTCCATCCATCCTGCATCAGCCTGCTGCGTCCTCTCTCACACACCAACCTTAAATGGAAGCAAGAAGGGAAGGGAGGCCCCTTCACACAGCCTACTGAGGTCCAAGCAGGGTGAAGACAGAAAAGCACGGATCTGCAGGGGCAAATGGAAAGAGCAGCACCATCGAGCCTGCTCCACTGGGCTCTATCCCGACTCCAGCAGAACCCTACCTACACTTTCCATTTCCTCCACCAGAAACAGAGAGAGTCTGACCAATCTATGAGGAAGGGGCACGCGGGCATCTATTAAAACTGAACAAATGCACACCCGTGGGTGACCAGCCCCCAGAAAAAGAAGGTGGGAAGGAGAAACAGCATCTAAAATCTCTTGAGAGACAAAGTCTTTGGGATTTTTCTTACCTAAAAAGGAGAGCAAAGGATCCACTTCCCATCAAGGAGCGCTACCACAAAATCAACCACCTCTGGATCCATCTACTCGTTCAACAAATATTTACTGAGTACCTGCCATGTGACCACCACTGTGCTGGGACTAGGGATACAGGAGGCGAACCAAATAAAGACAGGCCCTGCCTTTAGGAGGCTTCCAATCCAAAGAGACAGGTACTAAATGCTAAATACAAAATCAAAATGCAATTACGAATTGTCTTAAGTGCTATGGAGGAAAACGACAGAATGAAATGTGGAAGAATAAACGTAGAGGGGTCTACCTTAGATCAGGGAGTCAGGGAAGGCCTGTGTGATGAAGTTACATTTAAGGTGAGTGTCAGAAAAACAGCCAACTGTCTGCTTTAATGAGTTCAGGGTGTGCAGCTCCACAGCCTGCTCTGATGACATATTACTCTTTCTCCCAAGTCAGAAAAGTCTTCCAAATGTCTAATTTAAAGCAATTAGCGTGTGTTGCCTCATGTCCTGTCCTCAGTCAAAAGAGAACAGCTGGCCACGATCCCTCAAACTTATAATAATCATGTAAGTTGAAGTTTATATTTTAGTATCCCCCTTAGCCTTCACAGCACTAAATAAATCCTATTTATTAGTGTTATTTCCCAGAATTGTACAGCATTTTAGAGCTAGAAAAGACCTTACAGATCATCTAATTCAATCATCTCATTTTGTAGATGAGTCACCCGAGACCTAGAGAAGTTAAGTAACCACCAAAAGCCACACAGCAGGATGAGAATGCAGCTGAATGATCTTTCCGAGATGTCACTGAAATCATGACAAGGGCCCCCACTCATTGTATTCTTATTAGTGGTTGACAGGCTCAGACTGAGCCTGACTGGGCTTTGGTACATCCATGTACATGCAGAGGGCTTGGAAAGCAGCAAACATTCAAAACTTAGCAGCTGTTACTGCTACATATCAATCCCCACTACACCCAAGAGCACAGTTATTAACCCATTTTACAGATGAGAGCAGTGTTGCTTGTAGAGGTTGAGAATTTGCTTGATATCACACAGTTGGTAAGAGGCAAAGCCCAGCCTTGAACTCAATCTGCCTCCAGACCCAGTCACCTAATTAGGCTGCATGGACTCCACCCTGTCTCTCTGTGGTCCTTCCTTGAAAAATCTTTGTCCAAACCTTTATGCATTTTCATTGCATTCTGAGACTCACTCCATAGTTTCTGTATTTCAGGATAAAAGGCAGATCTTTAGCTGAGGATGAGGGCAGTTTCGTGTCATGGTTTTGGGTTCTGCTCTATATGACCATCCCCATGCAATGTTCACCATTCTGCAACAGTATTTACCCACTATAGAATGTTCCATCAATAGTGAACTTCTCCCTCTTCCTTCTCCTGCTCCTCCTTCCTCCTCTGCTACATATGCCTCCATCCTGCTTTCCCATAATTGAATCTACTCTCTTGGTCCTCTTTAACCAAACTTTACCAGATAGGCACAGTAGAAGAACCAAGAGGGAAAACAGAACCAAATGGGAAAAGTGAAATAGAAAAAGCAAGAAGGGATCTCCAATAGCATCGAGAGTCCAATCCCTTAAACAGGAAAGTGAAGCACAGAAAGATATAGAGATTCTCCCAGGGTCACAGAGACATTTAGTGGCATCATGCTTCCCTAATTACCACAATATTTGATTGGCTCCTGTAGATTCTGCCTTCAGACAGCCCTGAAGTCAAACCCTAGCCTTGCCATGTATTAGTAAAGGGATCATGGGCTAGCTATGTAACCTAAGCCTCCATTTCCATATGTGTTAAATGGGTGTGGTCACAGTATCTATTTCACAGTGTTGGCGAATCAAACATGGTAATGCACTGCACAAAGAAACTCTAAAATAATCCACACAAAAAAACTAGTGTGATAAATAGGGTAGAAGATGAGGCTTATTAATTTTTGTTTTATTCTATTCGAAACTTAGATTCAAAATTAGATCATATATGTAAAGAATCCACAGCATTGTAAGTATCCTAAAAATGCTAGATGTAATTCCCGAAGTTTGAATAGTTTTTATTTCAATGTTACAGCTGCACTGTCCAACAGAAATGTAATACGGGCCACTTATGTAATTTTTAACTTACTAGTAGTCACATGCACAAAAAGGAAGAAAGTCAAGTGTCATTAATTTCAATAAGATATTTTATCTCATCTGGTATTTCTAAAACATTGCCATTCAACATGAAATCAGTATAAAAATATGGATGCCAAATTTTACATTCTTTTATCTGCATTGTCTCCAAAGTCTAGTGGGTATTTTCCACTTAGAGCGTATCTCAATTCAGACTAGCCACATTTCAAGTGCTCCATAGCTACACGTGGCTACCAGCTACCACAATGGACAGTGCAGGTTTGCAGCATTAAAAGTAACATTGACTATGACTCTGCTTCCAAAAAATGGAAAGAATTTTACTGTGGTTCTTAATGTTGCGTACGTAATACCTGCTGAGTACCATTCCAAGAGAATTCTAGCGGACCACTGCAAACCCTGGTTGCAAAGCATGATGGGTAAGGCCTGCAAGGTCAGAGTGAAAGGGTAGCCATCCCTCCCTACAAACACACACAGGGTGCACTCTGCCTCCTGACCACAGGAGGTCCCAGAGTGAAGGGGAAAGAAAGGTAACAGGTTCAAGCCCTTGCACAACGTATGTCCCAGACACACTTCTATTGAGCCCTTAGGGATTTCATTTATTCGATTTTATTTGATTATGGCCCATCTGGATATAGGATTTAATATTTTTTTAAAGTGTACTCACTTTGAACCTCACACAAATTTGGGGCCCACATAACCCGACAGGAGCCATTGAATCTTTAACATTAAAAGAAAATGGTCCAAAACACACACATAATTCATCTTTAAATTAGCCTGATTTTATACACATGGATATAAACCCATGGATCGTTACTCTCTCCACAGCGGCAGCAGCTGTCACCCAAGCCAGCCGCCTCCCTGGGCCCCCGTAAGCAGCTCTGCCTCTACTTCTAATTGGGAACAGAGATACTCCTTGGGTGACTTCCAGCACGATCCATCACACCAGAGACAGCTTCTGTGCAAACCGAAGCAAATCGGTTTCTAAATAAGAAAAAACCTCCTAGACAAACAAGGATCGAAGCATAGAAAGTCTTTAAAAAAAAAAAAAAACAAAAAAAAAGCACAAATAAAAGCAAAAAAAAAAAAAAAATGTCCAGCCAAGAGCAATGGCTTCTTCTCTTCAGGGCTACAGACAGGGCAGCCATCCTCTTGGGTGCAGATCAAAGCCACAAGCTTTTGACACAGGTGCCCCAAGCCTGCCACCCAACGCACTGAAAGCAAAGCTTCCACTGGGTTGTTGGAGCCACCGAGCTCATTAACAGGATGCAGGCGAGATGAGTCTGAAAGTGCAACATGGGAGCTCAGTGAGTAATTAAATCCCAGGTCATTTAAAAATGCAAACGCCACGAATGTCATGAGCTCCCCAAGCCTCTGCCTCCTTCTCCTTCGTTATTTGGCTCAGGATGGAGGATTGGAAACCTGAGAGTCGTATATGGATTATAATAAAATATACCGTATAGAAAACAGATTAAGACAGTTCTTCTTTGGGGAAATACACAAGGAGAGGAGCTGTCTGTTAGCTGTCGAGTTTGCAAGAGATACCATCTTTCGGGAGGCAGTGTGCTCTGCCAACAGACAGACTGCCCCAAGGGAAATTGTGGTGAAGCACCCCGACAAGGCACATCCATCCGTCCATCCATCATGGGCTCCCTCTGACGCAGGGGCCTGGAGATAGAGTTATGGTGCAAAAGGGAGGGAGAAATCCCACAGACAATGGCAAAGAATCTTCCTGCTAGATCATGAGTGCTCAATTTTTTTTTAGCTGCCTCTAGTTTTCCTTTAAAAATACAAACGTGCAGTTTTCTCGTCTGGGTGCTTATTATTTTGAGGAGTTAAGCCCATCATATTTCCTTGGATTTATACATCAACTTACACAAAGGAGAAAGGAGCTTAAGAATCATTATTTCATTTATCCCCATCAGACCGTCAGACTCGTGAGGAGGGAGAAGGGAGGGAGGCATTGTTATCTCTCACCTCACAGGGGAAGAGACGGGAGGGGGGTCAGAGACCTGATTTCCTAAGATGGTGGCAGGCCTAAGGATCCATCTGCTCATTCCCTAGGGGTGCCACTTTCTTGGCTGCCTTTGACTCCCTGTTTTGTGACTCATAAAGCTCAAAATAGATGAGGTTCACATTGAGGACCCATCACCCAGGCTGCACCCCGCAGGCCCTGTTACCACTTGCTTTAGAATCTCAGGATATCCATACAACAGGAGGACTCATCCCTCCCCTATATGGCCTCGGCTGTGCCTACCCTCTCACCCCTAAGTAGACATGCCAGGATGGGTGCCAGCATCCAGATATCAGGACCACAGATAAGCTTTCTCCCACCCCGAGACACAGAAAAACACCCACACTGCCCAAGGAAGCTCACCACTGAGCTGCCGGCAGACCAGGTAAATGCAGCTACCAGGAGGGTGAGGACGGGGAGGGTGGTGGGAGTAGACCGAGTGCGGGCAGCATTTCCAAAGGCAAGGTCAGGGAATCAGGAGAGGCTGGTCAGATGGTACAGAGTATCAGTTAGACAGGATGAATATGTTCTGGAGATCTGTTGTACAGCATGGTGACTCCAGTTATTAGCAATGAAAATTGCTAAGAGAGTCGATCTTAAATGTTCTCACCCACACACAAAAAAATGACAAGAATGTGGAGTGACAGACACATTAACTAGCTTCATTTAGTCATTTCACAATGTATACATATATTTAAACATCACATTGTATGCCATAAATATATATAATTTTTATTTGTCAATTACGCCTTAATAAAGTTTGGAGGGAAAAAATAATAATAAATAAAAATTCAGGCTGGGCGCAGTGGTTCATGCCTTTAATCCCAATATTTTGGGAGGCAAGGCGGGTAGATTACTTGAGGTCAGGACTTTGAGACCAGCTGGCCTACGTGGTGAAACCTCATCTCTACCAAAAAACACAAAAATCAGCCACGCGTGATCGTACACACCTGTAGTCCTAGCGACTCGAGAGGCTGAGGGAGAATCACTTGAACCTGGAAGGGGGAGGTTGCAGTGAGCCAAGATCATGCCACTGCACTCTAGCCTAGGTGACAGAGTGAGACACTGCCTCAAAAAAAAAAAAAAAAAAAAATGCATAGTTCAAAGGAATACAGACAACTGGAAAGTGCAAAAAGCTGCTCTGGGGTGAACTCTCAGCTCCATTACCCTAAAGCACACAGTTGGCCTTGATCTCCTATCTGTAAAACTGGGAGAACAAAACCCACTTCCCACTAGTGTTATGGGGCCAAAGAAGGTAACACATGTGAAGTGTCTGGCACAGGTAGAATGCTCAATAAGTGTCAGCTCCCTTCTTTCCACCTCCTACAGTTTCCCTCTCCTTGTGCTTTTCAGCAAAAACCCCTCACCTTTCTGACACTCTAAGACCACCAGACATGGTGAGTGAGGCACAGCTAACCCCTCCACGGGCATGAACCCAGCGGGGATGGAAACAGATGGAATCTGAGGCAGGTAAGAGGATGGAAGAGGCTGAGAATGAGACGCAGCTGGAAAGCAGAGACACTGGTGCTGCTCCAAGTCCAGGGTGGCCATTGCTCCCGCAGCTTCGGGGGAAAAAAATAATGGCAGAGCCACAATGGAAGATAATCTACTTTATCCCTTCATTTGACAAGTAATTATCAAGCACCTACTATGTATCGACTCTGTTCTAGGTGCTGGGACAATGACTCTGAAGAAAAGAGACAAAAATCCCGGCCCTCATAGAATTTATATTCTAGCAGGAGAGAAACAATGCATGAAGCAAACAAGTGAAACCTTCAGTGTGACAGATGGTAATCAGTGCTTTGGAGGAAAAACAGAGCCAAGGAGGAGAAGTTGGAGTGTCAGGGTGATGGGAGGGGGTTGCACTTTTAAATGTGGCCAGGAAAGTGCAAGCCTGAAGGAAGAGAGGGAGGGGGCTTCGCTGACATCCAGGCAAAGACGTTCCAGGCAAAGGAGCCTCCAGTGCAAAAGCTCTGAAGCCGGCCCATCTGCCTGGAGCAGGGTGAGCCAGGGGGATGATAGGAGACCAGCTTGGGGAGCTACAGGGGCACTGAAGGCCATGTAGGCACCTGCAAGAATGTTGGCGTCCACCCAAGTGCAATGGCAAGGCGCTGGAGGTGTTGAGCAAAGCATGACATAATGATGCCTACATGTTAACAGAATCACTCTGAGAATAAGTGAAGGGTGTCGGAGCAGATGTGGGGTGACCAGTGAGGAGTTACTGCAAAATGTTTGGAGCCTCTTAATGAGTCTGGTGCTTGAGGAGGGAGCTATGCACGATATGGACAGAGCTCTGTCCTCATGGTACTTACACTGTGGTTCTCAGATGTGTCCTGGGGGCAGTAGGCACTGGGGAGCAGTCCCCTGAGCAGGGGGCTTCCCCACCAGTGAACCAGGATGGAGGCCAAGTAGGGAGGCTGGTGTCAGTGCAAAGGGGGCAAAGGTGTGAAGCCATACCAGGGTGAGCCCATGGAGGAATGGTTCTTCAAGAAGAAAGTGGACCAGCCTAGCCCAAGGGCAGGGAAAAAGATCCAGCCACATGGGCCTGGCCTGGCATACCATGGTTTAACAGGTGTAGTAAATGCAGAGAGGAGGCCTTCCGAGTTCATCTCTGTGCTCTGGGCCATGGGTGCCTCAGGGCTGAGTTCTGGGACATAGGAGTGAGGTCCCACAGCCAAGTTCTAGGTCATCTATACACAGGGAGCTTTTAAAAGGCTTTAAGACAGAGCTGGGCATGGTGGCACATGCCTGAATTCCCAGCTACTCAGGAGGCGGGGGCAGGAGGAGGATCACTTGAACCCAGGAGTTCAAATATAGCCTGAGGAACACAGCAAGGCTCGTCTCTAAAAATAAATAAATAAAATAAAATGAATAGACTCTAAGGCAGAACGAGTTGCCATTCTGGGCCAGATGGCACACACTTTTCCAGCGAGAGGCAGCGAGCTATCTGCAGCACATTCATTGTCGGTGCTGGGGACGGGAACTGTGTTGCAGAGACCCACCCGGCAGTGCAGTGTGGAGGTGGCATCACAGTGCCTCCTCACACTTGCCAAGTCCTCCACCCTCCATCCCACACCCTCTCAGAATAACCCTGCAAAACCACCGTGACCTACATCTCACAGATGAAGGACTGGGGTAGGAGTGGTTAGGAAATTGTCCAACATCACAAAGCCAGTGGGTGGAGGGATCTAGACTTGAACCTAGGCCTTGTGATCCCTGTTTGGTGCCTCTCCTCCAGCAGAACAAGGATATTTGGACAGGGACGACCCCTACAACCCAGAACCAAAGAGGCAAGATGGCAACACTTGGGTCCCCCGGCCAGGCTGGGAACCGCAAGGGAAGCCAAGGTCAGCGGCCCCAGCCCTCTCCTCCCCGGCAGAGCCTCCCTCATCTGTGCAGCGGAGATGATGAGAGCTAGGTCATGTTCTCCAAGGTTGAGATCAAACACCAGATATGTCTCTTCCCCTCATCCCTTTAGAAATCTTTACTGCCCGTGGACCATGTGCCAAGCCTCATGCCAGGGGCTAGGGATAGAGATGAAAAAACGATAGGCCCTCGTCATCCAGGTGTCCACCTCCCAGCGGGCAGAGGTACAGGTGAGGTGCCCACCTCCCAG
>NW_012102543.1:1130461-1139146 GCF_000951045.1 Mandrillus leucophaeus | reverse complement strand
TACAGGTGAGGTGCCCACCTCCCAGCGGGCAGAGGTACAGGTGAGGTGCCCACCTCCCAGCGGGCAGAGGTACAGGTGAGGTGCCCACCTCCCAGTGGGCAGAGGTACAGGTGAGGTGCCCACCTCCCAGCGGGCAGAGGTACAGGTGAGGTGCCCACCTCCCAGTGGGCAGAGGTACAGGTGAGCAGGCAATGGCATAACTGGGTGATCCCTCCAACTCACAACCCATGCTCTACACGTAGCTCTGGCAGGTCCCACAGCAAAATATGACCATGGACACTTGGCAGCAGCCGTGCCACTGCCCTGCCCACTGCCTGCTGCCGGCCCACCTCCTTGGCCAGCCCAAGCTCCCAGAGCCCTGCAGAATACCAGCAGAGCTGGGGAACATGGGCAGAGCCAAGGACATCCAGACTTCGTCCCCCAGTCCCTGCTCCTTTCCTGAGACTGACAGGAAGGCAAAAGAAGCAGATCACTTCCAGCACATAATAGACACAGCCTGAGTGGGGGCTGCATGCCCTGCCCTCCTCGCTCCAGCTCCCCTTCTCATGAGGCCAACCAGAGCTGACGAAGCTGCCGGTGCAGGCCTCCAGATGGATGGCTGCAGGCTCTGACACTGCAGGAAAGAGATAAATGACTGGTCATTTCCCCCTGATGCACTTGAAGGCATCCATTCTCCCAGCCGTACCAAGCTCAGGCAACCCCCCTGCCCAGAGACAGATAAGCACTGACAGATGGGGGTGGGAGCCGGGGCGTCCTTCCCCTTCGGAAGGACACAGCCAGACTCCTCTGCAGGCCGGGAGAAGGTCGCATTGTCCATTGGCTCACACCTGGCTCGAGGCTCCACGGGTCCCTTCCTCCATCTCCCCCCTCTTGCCCACCCCCGCCTGGCTCATCCATCTGAAGAGCACACGGCAGAGGGGGAAGGCTGGGGGCAGAAGGAGCCGCTGACAGGCTCATCAATCTCAGGTTACATGCTTGGCACCTCGGTGTTCCTTAAGTTGTTCCGGGACTGGGAGGGTGTCGGAGGAGCCAGGGGCACTGTCTTGAGGAGAAGAGAAATCGCACTGAACATCAGAGAGCAAATGGTGGAGAAGCCTGGAGACTATTAAAATGTGGGCCATGTACAAAAGCAGTAGGGAACTAATTAAGATGCAGGATTTTCAAAAGCTGGGGAAGTTGGCCGCAGCCTGCTCCCATCTGTAGAGTTCTGGCAGTTCGGCGCAGCAGGGACAGCACCCTGGGCGGGTGAAGCAGGCCTCACCACCCCTGCTCGAGCAGGCGAGACTCAAACCCTCCATCTGGATAACCCCTCTGGGGGATACTCCTCTGCAGGCCCCTATGCCTTGCTTGTTGGCCAGTCTATGTCCCTCTCTGCTTTGGGTCACCTAAAGCCACTGCCGTCTTCGGGGAGCCTGCCCTCTTGTTTGAGTTTCCCCCAACAACATGTGATGGGGCGATCATCCTGGTCATTCATCCCCAGTCATTGAAGGACTGCCAAAAACAGAAAAAACACAAGAGAAAGAACCCTATCCCTGGCTGCCCTCCCTCCCATCACCCTCGGAATTCGGCAAGGGTGGCAAAGAGCCAGGCTGCTCCCCGAGTGTCCTGGAGCAGAAGGGATCAACAAGGCCTCAGGTGCATTCCAGGTGCGGGAGGGACGGCAACTCTAAAGCCCTTTTCATCTGCGGGTCCAGGATAAGCGAGTGTGTCGGGCCTTGAAGCAACATGGCACCAGCTCCAGCAGGCTCCCCATAGGGCTCTGTCCTTGGCATCACCAGGATCCCCTGGGAAATTAGCTTCCTAATTCTGTGCCGCAGTTTCCCAACCTCTAAAATGAAGATAATATCTGTCCTAGACCATGGGGACCGAAGGTCTGGGGTTGAAAGATGCTAAATTGATGTAAGCAGACTATCTGGGCATTTACTCCAAGGGGACACAAGTAAAAGTTTGTTCCCAGCCTTTGTCTTTTCTTCATTCGAAAAAAAAAGAAAAAGAAAGAAAGTGAAGTTAAAGGCCTCTTTTTTAATCAGCTGGCTTTTGCCCAACATCTGCTGTGCTCCCAGGCCTTCTGGTGGATATTTACTCTCCACCTTTCTCTTCTGCCAGCTCCACTCCCCCTTCACAAGGACAGAGCCCTTTTCTTGGGGAGATGGTCCGGGGGAGGCCCCTTGGTGGCACCAGGCCACTGCCCAAGTCTTCGTGTTGTAGAATTGTGATGTCTACATCATGAAACACCTTGCATTCGCCTCTGTGGCCAAGTGAAAGCTGCAGAGAACACTGAACTCAATTGTCAGTCAGTGGGGAGAAATAATGTTGTGTGTGTTGTCCTTCAGACGCCCAGGCAAGTAGGAGGTTGCAAGATGTTTATTTAAGACTGACTGGAGGGGCGACGTTTGCCGTGAGAAACACATAGGTCCAGGGACACCAAGAACACTTTCAAATTCCAAAGAGCTCTTCCCAGGTCTCAGGCCCTTCCTACCCCATGCAGACAGATTTTTATTTTCAGCAAATAGTAAAGAAACAGGGCCGGGCGCGGTGGCTCACGCCTGTAATCCCAGCACTTTGGGAGGCTGAGGCGGGTGGATCATGAGGTCAGGAGATCGAGACTACGGTGAAACTCTATCTCTACTAAAAATACAAAAAATTAGCTGGGCATGGTGGCGGGCACCTGTAGTCCCAGCTTCTCGGGAGGCTGAGGCAGGAGAATGGCATGAACTCAGGAGGCAGAGCTTGTAATGAGCCGAGATCATGCCACTGCCCTCCGGCTTGGGTGACAGAGCGAGACTCATCTCAAAAAAAACAAAAAACAAAAAAACAAAAAAAACAAAAAAAAACACAACAACAACAAAAGAAACAGAAGCGGGATGGTGCATTTACCACACTGGAGGGGTGAGGACAGCAGGACAGGGGAGTCACTCCAGGAGGGAATAACTTCACCCAGGAACAAATGACTCGATGTCAGCCAAGACCCAGCTCCCCACTTTTTTTGAGACAGGGTCTCCCTCTGTCACCCAGGCTGGAGAGCAGTGGTGCAATCACAGCTCACTGCAATCTCAACCTCGCGGACTTCATTGATCCTCCTACCTCAGTCTCCCTAGTAGTGCCACCCTACCAGTGCCCACTACACCTGGCTAAGTTTTCTATTTTTTGTAGAAATGGGGTCTTGGCATGTCACTCAGGCCCAACTCCGCACTTTCCAGCCTGGAATGTCCACTCATTCCACATGAGCAAAGTGCTTCAGGGGACTGAATCAGAAAAGGATGGTTCTGTGGCCCTATCCTCAGATCTTCTCCAACAGCCCTCAAGATTCTTGAACGTGCACCCCCCTCTCTTTGCCCTGACCTGGTTTCCTGACAGAGCTCCGCAGACCTGAGGTCAGCGACAACTCTGACCCTCGTTACCCCTGGACTTTGTTGCTGAAACCTGCCCATCACTGCTGGACTCAGGCACGGACAGAAAGGAATACAGGAGGGACAAACTGAGTGTAGGCATAAATTTTTTGTGACATCTCCTCACTGTGCATAGGACTCTGATGTGGAAGGAAATTCATGCCTTGAGACAATTCTGCTCCAGGCCAGTGGCCCCTCAGTCTCTCAAAGAGCAGGCAGACTGTTCTCCCTCTTCCCCGAGGAGATGAGGACATGTCAGGGTATACTGATGGCGGAACCCAGGCGGGCTTCAAGAGTCCTAGGCATAACTAGATTCCTGGAGCATCTTCTATCAAAAGGAGCTCAGGGAGCTCACACAGGAGGCTGGGAGGGAAGAAGAGGAAAGGACAGGCATCCTTAGGGGCTGGGTGGTGGAGGGGCACCAAGGGTGGGTGGGTGGGTTGGTTTGGGGTTTGGTTTCTTACAACATAACCTCAGCCTTCCAGTTTCCATAAATTTAAAGAGATGCAGCTCAGAATGGGCAAATTATCCCTCTTCAGCAAGTTTTGCCCAGAGGATTATATACAATGTTGTACCATTTGCTTTTTGTTGTGTATTTTGTTTTTATGCCACTTAGCAATATATCTTTAACATCTTTCCATTTTTTCTACTCATTATTTTAAAGGACAAAATAATACTCCATTCATAGAATATACAAGTACTATATATTTAACTAACCCCCTATCAATGAATCTTCTGGAAGTTTTCATTCTTTGTTGTTATTACAAACCATGCCACAATAAAAAATATATATCCAATATATATTATATGCATATATTTATTTATAGAATAAGTTCCTAGCAATAGAATGTCTGGGTCAAAGAGCATGTGTGTTTTAAATACCGGTAGGTACTATTCATTGTACTTCAAAAGGTCATACCAATTCCGTTGCAATGTGTAAAAGAGAGCCTCTCCCTCCATCTCCCTCCATCTCCACCTCTGTTCCCTTCACCTGCTCCCCTCTCCTTCACCTGCTCCTGATCTCCTGAGAGGAAGATCAGCCTCAGTCCACCCAGCGAATGGTCCTCACCTCCTAGGAATTTGCAGCAAATTCTCCAGAGACTCTGGCCAGTGACTCTATCCTGAGTCACACACAAAGTATCAGCCAAAAAACTGAGCTCTCCTTGAGCCCAAATCAAGTGGAATAAAAATAAGAGATAGTCATTTTAAAATACTGCCCAAGTTAGCCCTGTTAGCCCTCCTGAGGGAGGACCTACCCCCAAAAAGGGAGGAGTCCTCTCAAGTGGAAACTGCATTTTATGAATGATGAGGGCAGAGCCTCTGGAAGTTGGGCAGGTGGTACCCTCAAAGGGACCCCCAGCAGGGGCACAGAAGAGGGGCTGAGATCTAGCTCGTGCTCTACTAACCCACCAGAAAGGGCATCATACATTTTGTAAACATCCACCCCCAGGGGGCACCACCCTTCACTTTTACACAAACAAACCATATGGGCTAGCCGAGGCCCTGGATGAAGTCACTCTTCTGAAATTTTGGCCTGTGCAAAAAATTGAAATGCAAACTTGCGTCACCTCTGGGAAGACAGTGGGTACATTTCTTTGACTGCGCTGTTTCTCATTCTCTAGATGGGCCCTGGCTGCTTGGAGGTACCAGGCTGAGGCTCGTAACCACTGACTCCAGGGCACTCCGACGTCCTCTTCATTCACCACCCACAGCTGCAGGCTGGCGTGGTGGTACATTCTGGGAGCCAGGCGCAGCCCCGGCTGTTCAGACTCAGAATAGGATTTGGAAATGACAAGCATCTGGCCTAGGGTTTGTGGGGGTTGTTTTTGTGTTTTTAGTAGGCCTAGTAGTAGGTCTGTTTACCCAAAGAGGGGAACAAGTTCCTCTGAGAAGGTGCTCTGCCATGTGACTCATTCCAGCCCCGGCTGTTCATTGCTTCTCAGCATCTGGGGACTGGTGTGGAGGAGTAAGCCTGCCTTGGGGGAACCCAACTTTTCCCCTGAGGGCCGATCATCACAAAGGCTGGCACCTGTCTCTGCAGATGGGGTCCTTCCCCAGGACTCTGCCCATCCCTAGGGTGAACTTTCACCACTGGGAATCTGGTCTAGCCACTTCTGCCTCATGCTTGGGCAGAGGCTGAAGAAGCCTCTCAAATGATCACAGATACAAGACACCATGTGCAGGTGGGGACTTGGCTACAGCAAACTGCTAGTCCTAGGTTCTTCCTTTCCCTTCCCCTTGCATGTCACGGCAGGCCCAATAACGGGGCATGGCCAAAGCCAGCTGTGAACTCAGGTGCTCCACGTTCGTCCACAGGCCGGGCATAAACACTGGCAGGCCAGTGTGCCCAAAGTAAATGTCTTTAGGCAGAAGGCACAAATACTCGAGAAATAGCTGCCTGCCTCAGTCCCACCAACATGGGCTTCTCAGATACATAAGCAGCACAAAAAATTCTCCTTGGCTCTGTCCACAGCCTGATTTCCCTCACCTCTAAAATGGGCTCACAACCCTCTTACCTCTTCCTTCCCTCTCTACCTCCCAGGGCTATGGTAGGGACCAAGGAGCTGACATGAAAGAAAATGCTGTATGAACTACAGCATGCTCTTCAGACTCTGGTTATGATGATGATGATTAACCAGAGTGTCCCATCCCCTGGGTGGCAGCGATTGGTGTTGGGGGAAATAACCCCAGCCAGCTAATCTGTCCTTCCTAGGCCTCCTCTGCCACAGTTGTTGAGGGGGACTGCCTTTCTTTTGGGTGTGGTATGTGCTGAGACTGGAGCTGCTGGCAGCCCCCTCACTTGCCCTATGAGGAGAAGAGAGTGTTAGAGTACACAGAGACTGGCTGGGTGTGGTGGCTGATCCCTGTAATCCCAGCACTTTGGGAGGCCCAAGGCAGGAGGATCACTTGAGGCCAGGAGTTTGCAACCAGGCTGGGCAACATAGTGAGACACCCATCTCTATAAAAAAAAAAAAATTTAGCTGGGTAATATGGTTTGGTTCTGTGTCCCCACCCAAATCTCATCTTGCAGCTTCCATAATTACCACGTGTTGTGGGAGGGACCCAGTGGGAGATGCTCAAATCATGGGGGTGGGTCTTTCCCGTGCTGTTCTCATGATAGTGAATGGGTCTCATGAGGTCTGATGGTTTTAAACACAAGAATTTCTCTGTGCAAGCTCTCTCTTTGCCTGCTGCCATCCATGTAAGATGTGGATTGCTCCTCTTTGCCTTCCACCATGATTGTGAGGCCTTCCCAGCCACATGGAACTGTAAGTCCAATAAACCCCTTTCTTTTGTAAATTGCCGAGTCTCAGGTATGTGTTTATCAGCCACGTGAAAACAGACTAATGCAGTAAATTGATACCAGTAGAGTGGGGCATTGCTGAAAAGATACCCGAAAATATGGAAGTAACTTTGCAACTGGGTAACAGGCAGAGGTTGGAAAAGTTTGGAGGACTCAGAAGAAGACAGGAAAATGTGGGAAAGTTTGGAACTTCCTAGAGACTTGTTGAATGGCTTTGCCCCAAATGCTGATAGTCATATGGACAATAAAGTCCAGGTTAAGGTGGTCTCAGATGGAGATGAGAAACTTGTCAGGAATTAGAGCAAGGGTGACTCTTGTTGTGTGTTACCAAAGAGACTGGGGGCATTTTGCCCCTGCCCTAGAGATTCGTGGAATATTGAATTTGAGAGAGATGATTAGGGTACCTGGTGGAAAAAATTTCTAAGCAGCAAAGCATTCAAGAGGTGACTTGGGTGCTATTAAAGGCATTCAGTTTTATAAGGGAAGCAGAGCTTAAAAGTATGGGAAATTTGCAGCCTAACAATGCAAAAAAAAAATCCATTTTCTGAGGAGAAATTCAAGCTGGCTACAGAAATTTGCATAAGTAACAAGAAGCCCAATATTAATCCCCAAGACAATGAGGAAAATGTCTCCAGGGCATGTCAGAGGTCTTCACAGCAGCCTCTCCCATCACAGGCCTGGAGCTTTAGGAGGAAGAAATGGTTTTGTGGGCTGGACTCAGGGTCCTTCTGCTATGTGCAGCCTAGGGACTTGGTGCCCTGTGTCCCCGCTGCTCCGGCTGTGGCTGAAAGGGGCCAATGCAGAGCTCAGGCTGTGGCTTCAGAGGGTGCAAGCCTCAAACCTTGACAGCTTCCATGTGGTGCTGAGCCTGTGAGTACACAGAAGTCAAGAACTGAAGTTTGGAAACCTCTGCCTAGATTTCAGAAGATGTATGGAAATGCCTGGATGCCCAGGCAGAAGTTTTCTGTAGGGGTGGGGTCCTCATGGAGAACCTCTTCTAGGGCAGTGTGAAAGGGAAATGTCGGGTGGGAGCCCCTACACAGAGTCCCTACTGGGGCATCACTGAGTGGAGCTGTGAGAAGAGGGCCACCATCCTCCAGATCCCAGAATGGTAGATCCACTGACAGCTTGCACCTTGCACCTGGAAAAGTCGCAGACACTCAACGCCAGCCCATGAAAGCAGCCAGGAGAAAGGCTATACCCTGCAAAGCCACAGGGGCAGAGTTGTCCAAGATCATGGGAACTCAACTCTTGCACCAGCATGACCTGGATGTGAGATATGGAGTAAAAGGAGATCATTTTGGAGTTTTAAGATTTGACTGCCATGCTGGATTTCAAACTTGAATGGGACCTGTAGCCCCTTTGTTTTGGCCAATTTCTCCCACTTGGAATGGCTGTATTTATCTAGTGCCTGTACCCCCATTGTATCTAGGAAGTAACTAACTTGCTTCTGATTTTACAGGTTCATAGATGGAAGGACTTGCCTTGTCTCAGATGAGACTTTGGACTGTGGACTTCTGAGTTAATGCTGAAATGAGTTCAGACTTTGGGAGACTGTTAGGAAGGCATGATTGGTTTTGAAATGTGAAGATATGAGATTTGGGAGGGTCCAGGGTGGAATGATATGGCTTGGCTCTGTGTCCCCAGGCATATCTCATCTCGTAGCTCCCCTAACTCCCACATTGTGGGAAGAACCCAGTGGGAGATAACTGAATCATGGAGTTAGGTCTTTCCCATGCTGTTCTCATTCTAGTGAATGGGTCTCACGAGATCTGATGGTTTTAAAAACAAGAGTTTCTCTGCACAAGCTCTCTCTTTGCCTGCTGCCATCTGGGGAAGTTGAGGCTGCAGTGAGCTGTGATTGTGCCACTGCAGCTGGGGTGACAGAGTGAGATCCTGTTGAAAGCAAGAAAGAAAAAGAAAGAAAGCAAGAAAGAAGCAAGGAAGGGAAGGGAAGGGAAGGAGGGAGGGAGGAAGGAAGGAAGAGAGAAA
>NW_012102543.1:1094737-1130311 GCF_000951045.1 Mandrillus leucophaeus | reverse complement strand
AAGGAAGGAAGGAAGGAAGGAAAAGAAAAGAAAGAAAAGAAAGAAAGAAAGAAGAGGACATGTAGCCCTCACTACTCTCACTATGTTTGAGCACCTGGATGCAGCTATGCCTGAAGCAAGACAAACCTGGGGATTTACTGGTACATGAGCCAACTTCCCTTTTTCTGCTTAAAATTGCTTGACTTGAACTTCCAATGTTTATGACTAAAGGAATTTCAACTATCTCTTGGTTATTTTAATAATTTATATATTAGTTTTATAATCATAAAATAAAGTTTTTAAGAGAAGAAGCCTTGCTAAAGTTTAAGTTAGTATACCTATCAATAGTATGAGGAAGCAGAAAAAGCATTGAACAATGAAATCAGGCAACCTAGATTTTCTGCTGGACCCACACAAATTGCTGTGTGACTTTGAGCAAGTTTATTAAACTGTCTAGACTCCAGTAAAATAAGGAATCGGAGTTAGTGATATCTAAGGTATTGTGTAGTGCTAAACGTCTTTGCTTCTATAAAAGGAGACCTAATTAGTCTGATAAAAATTGTTCTTAACCAAGACTTTTTACAGAAATGTTAAGAATAAAGACTAATAATTTAAAACGTGTCAAGCACTTATAATAAAACCCTTTAAATTGACAACTTACATGTGAGACATCCTCATATACACGCAAAATATTCATTGCATCACTGGTTAAATTGGAAAATTTAGAAACAAAAATTGAGAACAGCCAGTTAAACAAATTGTGGTACATTCATACAATGGAATATTATGTAATTACAGAAAAGAAATGAAGAAACTCTTTACATTTTGCTGTGGACAATATCTAAGACACATTTTTAATTGAAAAGTGCAAAACCCAAAGTGGTTGTGCTGTGTAAAAAGAGGAGGGAAAGCTAGATAGATTTAATTCCTGGTGCATGCATGAATTATCTCTTGAAGGAATCTAAAAAAAAAAACTGCTACTATTGATTACCTTTGGAGAGACTGGGTCTTATTTTTCATGATACAGTATATCCTTTTATCTTTTGAATGTCAAAATATGTAACTGCCAGGCACAGTAGCTCCTGCCTGTAATCTTAGCATTCTGGGAGACCGAGGCAGGAGGATTATCTGAAGCCAGGAGTTTAAGACTAGCCTGAGTAGCAGAGTGAGACCTTGTCTCTACAGAAAAGACAAAATTAGCCAGACATGGTGGCATGCACTTGTAGTCCCCACATACTGAGGAGGCTAAGGTGGAAGGAGCGCTTGAGCTCAGGAGTTGGAGGCTATAGTGAGCTCTTTGGAGCCACTGCACACCAGACTGAGCAACAGAGTGTGACCCTATCCTCTAAACAAAAATAAAAACATAAAATAAAATAAAAACTGTACATGTAACTGTATTACCTACTCAAAGTCAAATAAATTTTAAAAGTTTTTAATTTAAAAATTACATAAGACTTTTTTCGTGCTTATGGTCATGCCAGGGTGACTTGTAGTCTAGCTACCTATAAGTCTTCGAGACCAGCATTTCTCACACTTCATCATGCATTCTGGGGATGCACTCCAGGAGATCATGATAAAATGCAAGTTCTGATGCAGCAGGTCGGGAGCGAGGACCATGCTTCTGCACGTCTGACAAGCCCCAGGTGATGCTGCCGCTGCTGGTCAGGACCGCACTTTGAATGTAAGTCTAGAACCACACTGATCAATATGGTCACCACTAGTCACATGTGGCTACTGAGTGCTTGAACTGTGGCTAGTCCAAAAAGAGATGTGGGGATGTGTAAAATACACAACGGAATTCAAAAAGAGTACCAAAAAAGATCATAAACGATCTCATAATTTTTATATTGATGACATGTTGAAATGATGTTTTTGATATATTGAGTTAAATGGAATATATGATTGAAATTCATTTCCCCGTTTCTTTTTCCTTTTTTTAATGTAACTAGTAGACAAAGTAAAACAATACATGTGGCTTGCATTATATTTCTATTGCATCGTGCTGGTCTAGGAGACCCTGATGATCTCCTACAACCTGCAACAAGGCGGGGGTTGGGACAACCTCGGTCATCACCCTGGAGTATTTGCAAGGGTCTGTAAATTGGTATAAGGACCCCGGAGACCTGGGAGAGAGCATATTGAAGAATCTGGAGCCCACTCACCACTAAAAAATAAAATAAACAAATAAAACTTCTACTCAAGTGAATTGAAGTGAACAATCAAAGCAGTCGTAACCCTGGAACTGTAGGTAAAGCTTTTGCAAAGCAAAGTCAGCTTAAGGGACCAGTGTTGAAAGGAAGGAGTGAGGTACCATTGCCAGGCAGCCAGCCTTGACAGTCTGCAATGCTTTGGTGACAGTGGGAGGAAGTATGTCAACTCTGTTTGCACCACTGAACAGCACTGTCCCTACCACCCTGAGTCATATCCCAGCCTGGCACCCTCAAAAACAAAGATGGCTTTAAAGCTAAGGGCCTAGGGTAATCACTTGACTTGCTGCAACACAGACACAGGTCTGAAGACAGCCACATAGTCAGAAGTGTAATATTAGATTAGCATAGGCCAGGCACGGTGGCTCATGCCTATAATCCCAACAATTTGGGAGGCCAAGGTAGGTGGATCGCTTGAGGCCAAGAGTTCAAGACCGGCCTGGCCAACATGGTGAAACACTGTCTCTACTAAAAACACAAAAATTAGCTGGGAGTGGTGGTGCACACTTGTAATCCCAGCTACTTGGGAGGCTGAGGCAGGAGAATCACTTGAACTAGGGAGGCGGAGTTTGCAGTGAGTGGAGATCGCACAACTGCACTCCAGCCTGGGCAACAAAGCTAGACTCCGTCTCAATAATGTATATATATTAGATCAGTATAAACATAACCCCACCAATTCCTTCTGTGTGGCCACAGAGCAATCTGCGTCACTCGGGTAAATTTTAAACTCAAACTCTTTCATCCGCATCCAAGGTAAGTGCAATTTTTAGTGAACTGACCCCTTTTTGTGTAAGATGCTCCAAAGCTCATACAGGGTAAGGGGTAGAGGGTCCACAGTGTACTCTCTTCTCCTCAGAAATATACAAACTGAGCCAAGATTTCTTTACTTGAGGCCACAAGAAAGGTATCACATGACCCGAAAGAGCTGCACAGCCTTCAGTTCTGTCAGGAAAGTCATCCTGGAACTGGTCCCATGCTGCTCCTGCTTGCTTGCTTTCCTCCCCTGGGGTGGCAAAGGGAAGGCACGAGACACCCAGAGGGGAGAAAATCTCTGGTGGACGCGTGGTCACGTTTCTACTCAGCAGGCACAGAGGTGCACCCTTGAGCACAATGTGGGCATGTTCCCTCTCCCGGAAAACTTAGCTCTATGGACAAAGGAGTAAACCAACCTTGTCCTGGGCCCAGCCCAGTCCTCCCACCTTTCCCATCACAGACCCAACCAAGCTCCAGCGCGCACTGACCAGGTTTTATCTCCAGCAGCCGCAGCTTTGGATCTTCAGGTGGGTGCAATCGTCTCTTCTTGCGCCAGCAGCGGGCAGGGTATGTATACAGTTGGCCCGGGGCAAGGCCTGTGGACAGAGACAATGTAGAGATTAAAGGCTCCAGGCTGGAAGGGGCCTTGGAAACAACCCTAACTAACCCTGTCATTCACAAGGAGAGGGAGCTGAAGCCCAGAGAGAAGTGACTTGTCAACATCACGAAGCTGATTGCTGGCAGTGGCAAGGCTGAATCTAGGTCATCTGACCCCAGGACCCTGGCTCTATCAGCTCCACCACGCTGCTCAGCAAGCACATGCCAACAAGAGCCATTGCCTTCACCAAAACCAATTCTGCTCTCCTGCCTGGAGAGATCACCAACTGGACCTTCAGACAAGAGGGACCTTTGCAGTGTCTCCAAAGCAGTGGATCTCTATCCACCGCCCCTCCATCCGGATCCAGGTTAAGCAGGTTTCCTTCAAAATGGAGCAGTAGTCAGTTGTCCTACCATATGGACAGCCTGGATTGAGAAGCATCGCAAAGAGACAGAACCAAAAACACTAGATCTACTCAGAGGCATCTCCCACCTCCGGCTGCTGGCAGCTCACTGCAGGCAAATGGAGCCTTGTGTAGCCCCCATGAGAACATAAGCCCACTCTGGTGACCAGGCCACATGACCTGCAGAGCCCGCATACCTCTATATCCCAGCCTATGTGCCTGGCCTTACCAAAAAAAAAAAAAAAAAAAAACAAAACAGGCAGGAGGCCAGGGGCTGGGCTTACATGCCACACCATGTGTGTGGCCTTTGACACCATGCTGCATGCCAAGCACCATGAGGAGCCTTCCTGTTCACCAGACAACAACTCTGTGGCTCCGGTGGCAGCCACAGGCCTTGGAGGAACAGGGGCTTCTCCATGCTAGGCCACAGACTATTCCCAGGGAAATGGGGTGGGGAGGAGGCTGAGGGGTGAAAAGGCAGGTATTTGAGACTGGCTAGGTAATTTTCAGACTGGCTAGGTGATTCGCAATCTTGAAGAGAGTGATAACCCCCATAATAAACCAGCAAGCCAACCAACCCCTAATAGGAAGAAAAGCCTAATGAGGACAAGGACTTTTCTGTCTTGTTCTTGTCAGAAATCCCAGAATCAGAACTGTGCCCGACACACAGCGGAACCAAACTAAATACTCATTGAATTAATGAACGAATATGTTGCAGCTTCCCTTTAAAGTCACAACTCTGTCTTCTGCAGGTAAATGTGGCACATGACAGCTGCTGGATGTAGGCGGCCTACCACAAAAGTGTCACTGCACACACCTAGGACCATGGGCTCAGGAAACATCAGCACCTGATTTCCATCTGCTGTCTTCCATTTCAGGGCCCTTAAAAGTTAAGAAGGGAAACTGGCTTCATTCTTCACCTTTGCAGAGAAAATCTATGTAACTTTCATTGCTATATACTCATTCATTCATTTTCATTTTTACCAGTCAACTCTACCCATTTATCGGGATGGGTCTAAGACAGAGTCAATTATCCCAGCATTAAAGGAACGAAAATATTCAGGTCTCTTTATGTTTAATCACACAGCTGCTCCATAGGTTGCAAGATTGTGAGCAAGTTGGAGATTCTGACCTCCCCACCCCTTGGTTCTTAGAATCCAGAACTGACCTGCACTCAGAAATGTCAGAATCGAATGACCATTGGCCCTGCTGTTCCTGGCTCCAGGGGACTCATCCACCCAGATCCAAACCACCCAAGAGGGACTCCAGAAGTGAAGGCTCAGGCCTGAGGTCAGAGCTCCCTGCACCCCCTCTCCTCCCACGGCCATCTCTGGGCCTTAGGTTTCCTTCGTAGCCCAGAGGCCGCTTCATGGTGCTTCCAACCCAATCAAACACAGGTAAGAGCGAGCGAGCGAGCTGGCCCCACCAGCAGCCCCCAAAGGTCTACATGGCAAGAGTGCAAAAGTGTCCACACTTGACCAGGTCCTACACCCTCCCTGAGACAGCAGTCACTGTGCTTGGCGGTCAGCGGTACCAGAGAAGCCCCAGGCCACTCTGCTTGGAGCTTTAGGCCCATTCTTCTGGGAGAATTCATTTTAGCAGCTAGTTCGAATCTCCAGAAGAAGGGGCTGTTTTTGTTTCATTCTTTCTCTGCTGGATCGGAGACGCTCTGCAGTGCAAAGGAAAAGCACGTGAGTCCTGGGAAACATCCTAACACCTTTCTGAGCCTATTGCCTCAGCTGTACGACAAGGGCATTAATAACATTAATACCTACCTCCTAGGGGCTGTCATGGGGATTCACTCATATTCAAGAGAAAGCTCTCTATATCCATAAAGATGACAGATGTCAGTTTTTAACTGTCACAAGTTAGCTGACCTAGTCTTGGACTCCACACCCATGCAACAGGACGGACCCCCGCCCCATCCACCAAGCTGCCACTTGATTCTTTAGCCATGAGGGTAGAAACAGCCTTCTGTTTCATGTCTGCTTTGAATCCACCTCATCACAACAAGCAAATGGTCCCAAGAGCTCCCCTGGGACTTCTTGGCCCCTTCCTTGCCCTCTTCACCAGGCTGACAGACACCAGGGTTCCTTTATAGGAACAACACGTTCAGTGCTGGAGTTCCACTTACAGAGGGAAGAGCAGGGCCCCATGAGACTTATGTTGTTTATCTCATTAGAACAGGAGGTACATAACTCAAAGCGTGTGTGTGTGTGCATATGTGTTCGTGTGTGTGCATGTGTGGTAGATGGAGGTGGGGAAGGAGGATGGAGTCACAGCTGCTGTGAGGAAAATTAACCTTGGGGAGTGAGCCCAGGGCTGGGGAGGGGATATGAAGGAGGGGAAACAAGTGGCCGAAGACAAGAGGGGAAACCAGTCTTCCCTGGTAACCAAGGCCACTGCTACCCATCACTTCACATACCCCACTGAGCAAACTCCTTTTCTGTTATTTTGAGCTGCAACTCCAGCTACAACACTCATGCCCATGTGTAAGCACAAACGTGATGCACACAGACACACACACAATCAGAAACTCACACACTTGCTGAGAGAACTGGCTCCATGGAAACATCTGGCAATGAAAGGCTTGATGCCTTTATGGTCAGCAGATGAATATAGCTGGTTATGCACAGTGCACAAGTTCAGCAGGTGGATCCTGAGGGTTCTGGGCATCTCTCACAGACAAAGCATGAGCTATGCAAAATTTAGAAGATGAAATGGGAGAGAAAAGAGAGGGAAGAGTGGCCGGGTACAGTGGCTGATGTCTGTAATTCCAGCACTTTGGGAAGCCAAGGCTGGCAGATCACTTATGCCCAGGAGTTCAAGACCAGTCTGGCCAACATGGTGAAACCTCACCTCTACCAAAAATACAAAAATTAGCCGGTGTGGTGGTGCATGCCTGTAATCTCAGCTACTCGGGACGCTGAGGCAGGAAAACTGCTTGAACCCAGGAGGTGGAGGTTATAGGTCATGCCACTGCACTCCAGCCTACGTGACAGAGCAAGATTCTGTCAAGAAGAAAGAAAGAGAGAAAGAGAGAAAGAGAGAAAGAAAGAAAGAAAGAAAGAAAGAGAAAGAAGGAAGGAAGGAAGGAAGGCAGGAAGGAAGGAAGGAAGGAAGGAAAGAAAATATAAGAAAAGAAAAGAAAGAGAGGGAGAGGGAAAGAGAGGGAGGGGGAGAGAGGGGGAGAGGAAGGAAAGAAGGAAGGAAGGAAGGAAGGAAGGAAAGAAGGGAGGGAGGGAGGATGATATGGCATAGGAACAGCAATTGAAATGGGGAAGAAAAAAACTGAAGTAGTTTCATCTTTCCCCATCCAGAGCTGAACTGCAGTTCAAGCCCTCCCAGGGAAAGGCCCTCTCCCTGCAGGATCTCAGAGAGGTGGACCCGCAGCTGCCCCTGAAACTTCCCTTCAATGAAGAATTTATTACGTCACGGGACAGAGTGTCCCACTGTTGGCCAACTCTTACTGTGATAAAGAGATTTACCATGACCTTATTTTGAATCAAAATCTATCTTCCTGTGAGTTATACCAATTTGTCCACCCTCTGTTCCAACAGCAGACAGCTACATCCCAATCCTGCATCCCATATATCTGCTTGGGTTTGAAGGGGAGCTAACCAAGAAGCCGAGGAACTAAAGAGGAACAAGAGTTGTAGGAAAGAGGTAGTGACTACCCCTGCTCAGAACCAGGTAACAGGGTCAAAGTTTCCAAATAGAAAATGACAATACAACAATTTAAAATACATTTTTAAAAAAATACAGTATAACAACTATTTACATAGCATTTACATTGTATTAGGTATTATAAGTAATCTAAAAATGATTTAAGGAATATGGGAGAATGTGTGTAGGTTATATGCAAATATGCCTATGCCATTTTACATAAGGGACTTGAGCACCCACAGATTTTGGTACCTTCTGGGGTCCTAGAACCAATTCCCAGTGGATAATAAAGGATGGCTGTTATGTATATAACACACTATCATTTATTTAACAAATGGGGATACACACATATTCAGACAAATATATATGTGTGGTGTGTTTGTATTTTTTTTATGGGAGTATAAGAGAAAAGCTAAAAAAAAATTACCTAGAGAGAGCAAAAATAAAATAATAATAGCAAGAAGAAAAAGAGAAGGAAGAAGAGGAATTGCCTATAGGAAGAAGAAACAGGGTAAAAGTGAAGATACGCTAGACTTTCTCATAATATACCATTAGAACCATGCAAATATTTTACACAATTATAAAGTAAAATTAAATTAAAATAAAAAGCATATCTATTTCTGACTAAGATGGAGTATAAAGACCAGATTTAGCTCCCACCTAAAACCAAAAGAGAGGAAGAAAGAAATCAACAACAGTTTTGAAGACAATGAACATCAGGCATTGAAGGACAGTGATTCCTGAGACACTGAAAACAAGCAAGATAAGCCCTGTGATTGCCCAAGCTTACAGCCTTAAGAGAGTCTCCAGACTGGAACATAAGGAGAAGGAATACAGGTGGAGCCCTACAGAGTCCCCACGTTTGAGTTGAAGAGAAAATACCAAGAGTCTGAGGAGACCACAGTGACTAGAACCCAAGCAACAGAAGGGTCGACAAAAGAGAGCTGCACAAAGAACGTGGAGATCCACAGAGGGTCCCCTTCAAGTATTCAGGTTAGCATTGATCCATGTATGCTTGTGAGGAAACTAGGCAGGACTGGAGAAAGAACTACCCAAAAAGATTAGAGGTAACAGCGCTTGGTGTGCACAAGGGGGCGAAAATAGTCTGTTTCCACCAGCCAATATGGAAAACCATATGACTCATGGGGTACTGGGTAGAGTACAGTAGAAAGACCTTGCCTCACTAATAGGCAATACTTTGCAGCTCTAGACTAAGTACTGCTCCGACTCCACCTAACAAATCTTAAAAGCAAGACAAGAAAACATCAAACTGTTTCCAAATAACTTAAATATGTCCCAAAACAATGTTCAAGAACATTTCTAGGAATAAAATATATCTACAGCATTCAGCAAGGTAAAATTCACAATGTGAGGCACCCAACCCAAAATTACAAGGCATGTAAAGAAGCTGGAAAATATGACTTATAATAAGGAGAAAAATCAATCAATTGAAACCAACCCAGAACTGAAACTGATATTAGAATTAGTAGCAAGAACATTAGAACAGTTATTATTTGTATGCTATATGTTCAAGTTTAGTAAAAATTTGGGAGATATATGTATTTTTAAGACTCAAATTTAACTTCTAGAAATGAAAACTATAATGTGCAAGACAAAAAAATTATCAGATGGAGTTCATGTCAGATTAGACATTGCAGAAGAAAAGACTGGTAAACTTAAAAACACAGCAATAGAAACTATTCCAAAATGAAACCCACAGGAAAAAAGAGAAAAGAAAAAAAGAATAATGGCATAAATGAGGTATGGGGCAACTTCAAACAGCCTAATATATGTGTAATTGAAGACAGTGAAGAAAAAATACTTGTAGAAATAATGGCTGGAGGCCGGGTGCAGTGGCTCATGCCTTTAATCCCAACACTTTGGGAGGCCAAGGTGGGAGGATGGCCTAAGCCCGGGAGTTTGAGAGTAGGCTGGGCAACATAGTAAGATCCTGTCTCCGAGAGAGAAAGAGAGAGAGAGAGAGAGAGAGAGAGAGAGAGAGGAGAAACGGAAGGAAGGAAGGAAGAAAGAATTAAAAAAGAAATAAGGGCTGGAAATTTCTGTAGTTTGATGAAAACTGTAAACCCATAGATCTAAGAAGCTCAATAAAACTAGGTATAAGAAACATTAAGAAAACTATAGCAAAGCATATCATAATCAAAACTGCTCAAAAATAGTGATAAAGAGAAAATATTAAAAGCAACCAGAGAAAGGAGACATGTTACATATACAGGAACATCCTTATCTTTGCAATGCAAGCAAGAAAAGAGTGGTTCAACATCCCTACAATA
The DNA here is from genome assembly GCF_000951045.1 of Mandrillus leucophaeus. Classification (NCBI taxonomy): domain Eukaryota; kingdom Metazoa; phylum Chordata; class Mammalia; order Primates; family Cercopithecidae; genus Mandrillus; species Mandrillus leucophaeus. The sequence continues at coordinate 1,120,414 of NW_012102543.1, read as the reverse complement.
CTGAAAGAAAAAAAAAAAACTTGTCAAACTAGAGTTCTATATCCAGCTAAAATATCTTTCAAGAACTAAGGCAAACTAAAGATAGTTTCAGATATACAAAAGCTGAAATAATTCATCAACAAACCCATACTCTAAGAAATGTTAAAAAGAAGTCCTTCAGGCAGAAGGAAAGTAATACCAGATCTAAATGTGGATCTACACAAAGGAATGAACAGCATCAGAAATGGCTTAGTACATGAATAATTATACAAGATGTTTTTCTTATTATTTTAAACTCATTAAAAGATGATTGACTATTTTAAAAAATACAATGACGGCCGGGCGCAGTGACTCATACCTGTAATCCCAGCACTTTGGGAGGCCAAGGTGGGCAGATCACCTGAGGTTGGGAGTTCGAGAACAGCCTGACTAACATGGAGAAACCCCATCTCTACTAAAATTACCAAAATTAGCTGGGCATGGTGGCAGACACCTGTAATCCCAGCTACTTGGGAGGCTGAGGCAGGAGAATCGCTTGAACCCAGGAGGCAGAGGTTGCAGTGAGCCGAGATGGCACCATTGCATTCCAGCCTGGGCAACAAGAGTGAAACTCAGTCTAAAAATAAATAAATAAATACATACTGACAATGTAGTATGTGGTGTATACTATACATAAAAAATAAAATGTATAACAACAATTGCACAAAGCTACTTGGGAGGCTGAGGGAGGAGAATGGCATGAACCCAGGAGGTGGAGTTTGCAGTGAGCCAAGATCACACCACTGCACTCCAGCCTGGGCGACAGAGCAAGACTCTGTCTAAAAAAAAAAAAAAAAATGTATACTTGTAGTAATTTCCTATTGCTGTAACAAATTACCCCAAACTTAGAGCTTTGAAGCACCACAAATTTGTTATCTTACAATTCTGGAGGTCAGAAAGCCAAAATCAGTCTCAGTGGACTAAAACCAAGGTGTCAGCAGAATTACATTCCTTCCAGAGACTCTAGGAGACAACCTGTTACCTGGCCTTTTCTATAATAGCTTCTAGAGGCCACCTACATTCTTTGGTGCATGGCCTGTTCCTCTATTGTGTCACTTTGACTTCTGCTTCCATCATCACATCCAGTCTGACTCTGAACTCCTTCTGAACTCTGTTTTCTTTTTATAAGAACCCTTGTGATTACATTAGGCCCACCTGGATAATCCAAGATTATCTTACCATCTCAAAATTCTTAATCCTGTCTTCAAAGTCCCTTTTGCCACGTAAGGTAACATAGGCACAGATATCAGTAATTAAAATGTGGATGTCTGGGGTGGGGCAAGGGCCTTATTCTGTTTATCACAGTACTATGGTAGACTCCTTATACTATTCATGAAGTAGAATAATATAATTTGAAGGTTAACTATAATTAAAGATGTACACTATAAACACTAAGCAATTATTAAATTAACAAGTTATAGTTAATAAACCAACAAAAAAGAGAGAAAACATAATCACATTAAATGTAAATTTTCTAAATACCCCTAATTTAAAAATATTGTCAGTTTACATGTAAAAAGCATAACACAACTATATGCTGCCTATTAAAAAACTACTTTTAATATAAAGATGCAAATAGGCAAGAAGTAAAATAATGGAAAAAGATATTTCATGTTAATATTAATCAAAAGAGAGCTGGAGTGGCTATATTTGAATTAGACAAAGGAGATTTCAGAGAAAATAATATTAATAGAGATTAACAGGATTATTTTATAGTGATAAAGGAATCAATTTATTAAGAGGATATAACAATACTAAATGTTTATGTACCTAACAACAAAGCTTCAACATACATGAAACAAAATGTAATAGAATTGTAAGGAGAAATAAGCAAACCCACAATTATCGTCATAAGTTTCAATACCCCACTCTCAATAATTCATAGAATAAATAGAAAACAAGTAAGGACGTAGAAGATTTAAACAACACTACCAACCAATTTGACCTAATCGATATTTATAGAACATTCCAAACAACAACAGCAAAACACAATTCTTTTCCTGAGCAAACAGAATATTCACCAAGGTAGACCATATTTGGTGCCATAAAACAAGTTGCAATAAATTTAAAGGAATTCAAACCATAAAAATCATTCTCTGACCATTTGGAATTAACTTGGAAATAAATAACGGGCACATCTTTGGAAATGTCCCAAGTGTTTGGAAACTAAACAATACAGTTCTAAATAATCCATGAGTAAAAGAAGAAACCAAACAGGAAAATATTTTGAACTGAATAAAAATAAAAACCCAAAATCAAAATTTTTTAAATGAGGCTAACATAGTATTTATGGGGAAATTATATCAGAAAATGATGTAGTAGAAAAGAAGAAATATTTCAAATCAATGACCTTTTTACACCTTAAGAAACAGATACACCTACTCTATACCCACAAATATTAAAAAATTAGAAGAAGAAACAGAAGAGCAAATTAAATCCAAAGTAAACAGAAGGAAATATAATATTTAGAGCAGAAAAAACAATTGAGAAAATCAATTCTACCAAGAGCTATTTATTTGAAAAGATCAATAAGATTGATAAACCCCTAGTCAGAATGATGAGGTAAAAAATAACATTCAAATACCAATATAATGAGTAAAATAATATGTCACCACAGATTCTACATATATTAAAAGGGTAATGCAGCAATATTTGAACAACTTTGTGCAACCAATTAGGAGAAAGTAGATAAAAGAAACAAAATCACATACTAACAAAGCTTTCTTAAGATGAAATAGATAATCTAAATAGCCCTATATCTATAAAAGAAATTAAATTTACAATTAAAAACATTACTGCAAGGAAATTGCCAGATCCAAATGGATTCACTGGTAAATGCTATAAAATATTTATGGAAGAAATAATACCAATTCTATATAAAGTTTCAGAAAACTAAAAAGAAGAAATACTTCCCAACTCATTATATGAGACCAGCATCACCCTGACACCCAAACCAGACAGACATTACAAGAAAACTGTAGACCAATATCTCTCATAAACATAGATGCAAAAACTCTAATAAAACTTGAGCAACATGAATCTAACAATACATTCAAAAGATAAAATAGTATAACAAAGTGGGGTTTATCCTAGGAATGTAATGTTGGTTTAACATTCAGAAATCAATCAATGTAACTCATTATGTTAAATGTAAATTTAAGATATTAAATTTAATCAACCATTCCTACATAATGAAGCTTCCATGAACAAAAGAAAAACCACATGATCATCTCAATAGACACAGAAAATCAGATGACAAAATCAAACATCCATTTGTGACTTAAAAAAAACTCTCAAACTACAAATAGAAGGGAGCATCCTCAATCTGATAAAGAATAGCTACAAAAAAATCTGCACCTAATGTCATACTTAGTAACAAAAAATTAAATAAATGCTTTCTCCTTAAGATCAGGAACAACATAAGGGTGTCCAATCTCACCACTTTTACCTAACATTATATTGGAGAGTCTAACCAGTGCAAGAGACAAATAAAATAAGTAAAAGTTATCCATATTAAAAGAAAGAAGTAAGTTTTCTTTATTTACTATTCAGATTATCTATTAGCAAACTAACAGATAATCAACTATATAGAAAATTCTACAGAATCTCTAGAAAGCTATTAGAACTAATGAGTTTAGCAAGGTTGAAGGATATAGGAACAATATACGAAATCAGTTGTATTTCTGTATATTAGCAAACATCAGAAATTAAAATTTATAAAAATGTATTTACAATAGTATCAAAAAAATTAAGTACTTAGAGATAAATCTGACAAAAATGTGAAAGATCTATACACTGAAAATTAAAAATCACTGATGAGAAAAATTAAAGAAGATATTAATAAATTGAGAGATATGCCACATTCATGGGTTGTAAGACTCAATACTGAAAATTGTCAATTTTCCCCAAGTGGATCTATAGATGCAACACAATCCCAACCAAACTCCTAGCCAGTTTTTTGTAGAAATTGACAGACTGATTATAAAATCCATATAGAAGTGTAAAGGACCTAGAATAATCAAAATAACTAAGAAAAACAAGAACAGATTTAGAGGGCTAACACCACCTGATTTCAAGCATTATAAAACTATAATAATCAAGACAGTGTGGTAAGAGTGTAAAGATAGACAAATAGGTCAATAAAACAGAACTGAGAGTCCAGTAATAGACACACATATATGTGAACATCTAATTTTTGACAAGGCAATTAAGTGGAGAAAGACTAGTCTTTTCAACAAACTATGTTGAAACAATTGAATATCCATCTGCAACAAAATAAACTTTGTACCATATACAAAATTAACTCAAAATGAATAATAGACCTAAAAGGGAAACCTAAAATTATAAAATTTTAGGAAAAAAAATAAGAGAAACCCCAACCTTGCATTAGGTAGTAATTTCTTAGACATAACATCAAAAGCACAATTCATGAAAGAATAAATTGATAAATTGGATTTCACCAAAATTGAAAACTTCTGCTCTTTGAATGAGATTGCTAAGTTAATGAAAACTTCTGCTCTTTGAATGAGATTGCTAAGTTAATGAAAATACAAAACACGGATTGTAAAAAAAATTTGCAAAGCATATGTCTGATAAACTTATTGTATCTAGAATACATAAAGAACAATCAAAATTCAGTAATAAGCAAATAGCTCAATTTTAAAATGGACAAAAGATTTGAACTTTACCAAAGAACATACATGGATGGTGTAATATTGTGATATAATGAGAAATACATATTTTGGTCTTAATCCCCACTTCCTGGCATACAGTTCCTAAAATCCCTGGCATCTCCAAGTGATGTGTCTTTTTATATGCTAATGAGATGACCCTGGCTGGGACCTGCTGGATAGCCTCAGGATAGGGGATTATTAACAGAGGAGCCAACCACAAGATTAGCAGGCTGTACCTTTTAGCCCCAACTCTTAACTTCCCACCACTGACCTCCAGGAAGAAAAGAGGCACTAGTGTTGAGCTAATCACTAATGGCCAATGATTTAATCAACCATTCCTACATAATGAAGCTTCCATGAAAATCCAAATGGACTAGAATCAGAGAGCTTTGGGTTGGTGAACATGTAGGGGTGCTGGGAGGGTGGCTCACCTGGAGAAGGCATGGAAGCTTCATGTCCCTTTCCCCTTACCTTGTCCTGTGTACCTCTTCCACTTGGCTGTTTCAGATACATGTCCTTTGTAATAAACTGGCAGTCTAGTATGTAAACTGTTTCCCTGAGTTCTAGCAAATGATCAAACATGAGGGGCAGTCATGGAAACCTCCATTTATAGCCCATTGGTCAGAAGCACAGCTGACAACCTGAACTTGAAACTGGCATATGAAGTTGAGTCAGTGCTGAGGGCTGAGCCCTTAGTCTGTGGAATCTGACAATATCTCACAGTAGATAGTGTCAAAGTTGACTTAAATTATGGAACACCTAGTTGGTGTCTGCAGGGAATTGGAGAATTGCTTGGCGTAGAGGAAAAGACATCCACACATCTGCTCACAGAAATACTGAGTAAAAGTATAGAGAAGAAAACAGTCTATTTTCCCTTACAGATGGCAAATAAGCACATGTAAAGATGCTCAAAATCATTATTAACGAGGGGAATGCAAGCTAAAACTGCAATGAAATACTACTATATATCTATTAGAATGGCTAAAAAATTTTTCAGACTGACCACACCAAGTGTTAGCAAGGATATGAAGGAAGTGGAACTCTCATATATTGCTGGAGTGAATGTAAAATGGTACAACCACTTTGGAAAACAGTTTGGCAGTTTCTTTAAAAGTTAAACATGTATCTCTCTTATGATCTAGTTGTTCTACTCCTAGGTAGCTAACCTCATGAGGAGAAAGGAAAGCATATGTCCGTTCAAAGACTTGTACACAAATGTTCATAGTGGCTTTATTTATAGTAGTCAAATACTGCAAACAAATCCAAATGTCCATCAACAGATGAATGGATAAATTAACTGTGATACAGCCATGCAATGAACTACTTCTCAGCATAAAAAGGAATTATTGATATAGTATTAATTAGTAATTATGCTAAGTGAAAGAAGCCAGACACGCCCTTGTCCCTAAAAAAGGGAGTACACACTGGGCCGGGCGCGGTGGCTCAAGCCTGTAATCCCAGCACTTTGGGAGGCCGAGACGGGCGGATCACGAGGTCAGGAGATCGAGACCATCCTGGCGAACACCGTGAAACCCCGTCTCTACTAAAAAAATACAAAAAACTAGCCGGGCGAGGTGGCGGGCGCCTGTAGTCCCAGCTACTCGGGAGGCTGAGGCAGGAGAATGGCGTAAACCTGGGAGGCGGAGCTTGCAGTGAGCTGCTGAGATCCGGCCACTGCACTCCAGCCCGGGCTAAAAAAAAAAAAAAAAGGGAGTACCCAGTGTGTGGTTCCAGTATAGAAAGCAAATCAGTGGCTTCCTCTGGGGAGGGAGTAAAGAAGAGTAGAGGCACAGAGAAGCACAGGAAGGATAGATTTCTAGACACATAGAAATCCATGACTCATACGCTCTTGGATATCCATGTTCATTATCTTGATTGTGGTAATGGTTCCACAGGTGAACACATGTCAAAACTTATCAAGCTGGACACATTAAGTATATGCAATTTATTGTATGTAATTATACTTCAATAAAGCTGTTAAACTTTTTTAATAACAAGGCAATCTCGGGGACTTCTGCTTCTGGAAAGATGAAATAGATAGACTTTTTTATATTCCTCCCACTAAGTACAACTAAATATCCTGGACATTATTCATAGAACAGACATAAGAAATAACTGAAAGATGAAGAGAACCAGTCAGACCAGCTTGGGACTTTGGGACCTGAGAAACAACAGAGTGGATGGTGAGCTCCCTGGGTATTCTTTTATCTATCCACCTATCTATCTAGCTGTCTAACTAGCTAGCTAGCTAGCTATTTATTGAGACAAAGTCTCACTCTGTAGCCTGGGTTGGAGTGCAATGGCACAATCCTGGCTCACTGCACCCTCAAACTCCTGGGCTCAAGCAATCCTCCCACCTCAGCCTCCCAAGTAGTTGGGACTACAGGCACACACCACCATACCTGGATAAGTTTTAAATTTTTATAGAGACATGGTCTCACTATGTTGCTCAGGCTAGTTTCAAACTCCTGGGCTCAAGCAATCGTCCTCTTTTGGCCTCCCAAAGTGCTGGAATTACAGGCATGAGCCATTGTGTCTGGCCTAATCTTGGGTATCCTTTATGCCTCATATATCCTGGACTGGATTCTGGAAAAGCTGATAACCCAGAAACACCAACAAATGAAGACCAATAAAAGCCTCAAGAAAATCCTGCTCTTTCTAGCCAGAGAACCAGGAAAGGAGCAGCCTAGCAACATAAGCAGGCATCCCAATAGCTTTGCTGGGTTGGTGTCAGAGAAGGCTAAGGAAAGAGCTGGAGACTTGTAGTATGAGTAGAGGCCCTCCTCCTCCCAAATAGGATAATACCAGTGGAGGCCTAGTGGGGAGCCTGAACTCCCACCCCCACCCAGCAACAAAAAGGTATTATTCCCCTTGTTAAAGAGGATGTCATACTAGGTTGTCAACAGAAGCCAAGTAGAGAAGCTGGATTTCCACACCCATCTGATAGTAATGAGGGGAGCCTTGCCTCCCCTACTAGCATAGCTTGAAAGAAGACCTGCTAATATAGAAGATTTAAATAATATCCAGAGTCTCATAACATAACGACCAAAATGTCCAAGATTCAGTCAAAGCCACTTATCTTATGAAGAACCAGGAAAATCTCAAAAAAGAAAAGACACAGATACCAACAACAAAATAACAAAAATGTTAGAATTATCTGGCAAGGATCTTAAAGCAGCCATTATTAAAAGTGTTTCAACAAGCAATTTTGAACACATAAAACACATTCAGCAAAGAAATAGAAAATATGAAGAATCAAATAGAAATTTGAAAACCAAAAAACTTTGTAACAAAAAATTAAAAAGCCCTCAATGGATTGTCTTAACAGCAGAAGGCAGAGGACAGAATAAAGAAGCAGTGAACCTGAAGAGAAAACTACAGAAATCACCCAAGCTAAGCAACAGAGAGAAGATTTTAAAAATAAATAAACACAACCTCAGGGACTTCTGGGACTATAACAAAAGATCTAACATCTGTGTTGTTGAAGTCCAAGAAGGAGAGGGGAAAGACGATGGAACTGAAGAGGTATTCAAAGAAATAATGGCTGAAAAATTCCCAAATTTGGCACAAAAAAAAACAGAGACCCACAGGTTCAAGAAGCTGAGTAAACTCAAACAGAATAAACCGAAAGAAATCTATGCCAAAACGCATCAAAATCACATTTCTGGAACTAAAAACAAAGAAAAAACTTGAAAACAATGAGAAATGACACCTTACTTATAAGGGAAAAAAAAACATTTAAATTTAAATGACAGCAGATTTCTCATCACTAACCATCAGAAAGAAGTGGCAAAACCTTTTTCAACTGCTAAAATAAAAGGACTGTCAACTCAGAATTTTATATCCAGCAAAAATATCCTCCAGGAATGATGGCAAAATCAAGACATTCTCCAATGAAGGAAAACTAAGAAGTTGTCACCGTCAGATTTACTCTAAAAGAATGGCCTAAAAAAGTACTACATCAGAAAGGAAATGCTAAAAGAAGGAATCTTGGAATGTCAGTAAGGAAGAAAAACAATGAAGGAGTAAAAATATGAGTAAATACAATAAATGCTTCTCTTATGTTTTCTAAATTATGTTTGATGGTTGAAGCAAAATTTATAACACTGGTACGGTTTTCAACGTATGTAAAGGAAATATTTAAGACAACTATATTATAAATTGAGGAGGGTAAAAGGATTTAAGTAATGAGAGTGTTGGGTTGTAATAGAATAGTTTTGTATCTTGATTGTAGAGGTGATTACACAAATCTACATGTGTGATAAAATGGCAGAGAGCTACACAATGTCAGTTTTTTGGGTTTGATATTGTAAGATGTATTTATCTTGGAGGAAATTGGGTAAAGAAGATAGGAGATCTCTCTGTATTATATCTGCAACTGCAAATTGCAAATATAGTCACAATTACAATTATTAATTATTTCAAGATGAAAAGTTGATTTAATAAAGAAGAAATTATATGAATCCCCTTCCCCACTCAAAAAGCAATCCCTGATAAGTGAAAGCAAAATGAAACAAATAAATCCAACTGTGTATTGAGTTAGTGGCACAACCACACAGAGGAACTATTTCAAGTGACCTTAAAGGAGAGTGATTTGGCTGCACATATTTAATGGAATATACCCTAAGGACAAAAAGAATTGCCAAAAAAAAGAAAATATCTTAAACCTTTTTCAGTAATCTTATTGTTAATAGTCGTATTGTTATTCTGATACTCTGTGTGTGTGTGTCTGTGTGTGTGTGTGTGTGTGTGTGTGTATGTGTAAAATAAAGCAAGTAAGTAATTACATCAACATCATTTCTAGGATTTTTTTGGTGTAGGAGAAAGTAGATACAGAATTAAGATACTTAAAAACTGTTTAAAACTGAATTGAATGGGACGTATCAACACAATTTCACAATGTATTTTCTCTTAAAAAGAAAAAAAAATCATATTTCTTAGTACTCGTCACTGATAAGGCCTAGAAACAATGACCAAGCCAGGAGCAATGAACAGCACTAGACTGCGGTCTCTAAGTAACATTTCCTACAGAAAGGAGCCAGGATTTCTTCAAGAGGTAGCTGATTTCAGGCCTGGAGAGCAGGAAGTGTACAGGATGAGCCTGAAATATTTCATCCTACTATTCGGGTGGCAAGAAGGCTGTCGGAAACTACTGGGGTTGTTTCAAAATACCAGCACTGGGCCGGGCACAGTGGCTCATGCCTGTAATCCCAGCACTTTGGGAGGCTGAGGCAGGTGGATCACAAGGTCAAGAGATCGAGACCATCCTGGCCAACATGGTGAAACCCCATCTCTACTAAAAATACAAAAATTAGCTGGGCATGGTGGTGCGCGCCCGTAATCCCAGCTACTCAGAAGGCTGAGGCAGGAGAATTGCTTGAACCCGGAAGGCAGAGGCTGCTGTGAGCCGAGATCATGCCACCGCAGCCTGACTACCAAGCAAGACTCCATCTCGAAAAAAAAAAAAAAAGAAAAAAACACCAGCACTGACCAGACTGGCCAAAGATGAGGCAATATAAGCTTCATAAGAATAATAACTACACTGGATTAAAATACATCAAATATGTTTAAATCTGTGAGTTCCTGGTGGTACTCAAAAAAATAATTATTATTATATTGATTGTCTTTGGAGAATGCTAGGGAACCAACTCATTATTTTGAAAACTGGTAAATAGAGGGGAAAAAAGTCATTTATCCTGCCTTTCATATGTGAACTGTATCTCACAATAACTAAAATTTTAATGAGGGAATGTTTTTCTTTATAGAAGTTGTAGAGCTAACAAATGAAGATATAATGATAGTCCTGGATTGAATATTAACTTTTTGCAACCCTTAATGGGATAAAGAATCTAGGCAATTATCATGAAGGGCTGCTAACGTCAGTAAAGGAGGTAACCAGACTGTATGAGCCTCCTGATGAAAGTACACACTACCACTTAGGAGTTGTTCTTACCAAAAAACAATGGAACCTGAATAAATCTCTAGACCTAACTACCAATTCACAGGAATAACACCAGGGGAACGCAAGCACCAAATCCTTCTGGGAAATCCTACAGTGTAAGCAACCCAGTGTCTTCAACAAGTAACATGCAAGGAGGAAAGAGAGAGTCAGAGACAGAGACAGAGAGAAACCCAGAGATGTTAAAAGACACGTCAGTCAATTGCAATGTAGGGCCCCCATTTGGATCCTGATTTAAACTACAGGGGGAAAAAATGAATGTTGGCCAAATATTTGATGATATTAAAGTCTTATTGCTAATTCTTTGAGCTCTGATAGTGATTGTGAGTTTGTTTGTTTGTTTGTTTAAGTTCTTTATCATTTAGAGATACATAACAAAATATTTACAGATGAAATCACGTGCTTTTACGTATTTGCTTCAAAATAATCTGAGATCAGCGAGGAAAGTAAGGAGTGCGTACAGATGAAACACGACTGACCATGAGTTGACCATTGTTGAAGCAGGGCTACATGGGGATGTGTTTTACTATTGTCTTCAATTTTATATGAAGGTGAAATTTTTCCAAATGAAACATTTTTAAAAATATATCCAGACAGAGCCAGAAAAATCACATTCCTATAGCTGTCTCCCTAATAAAAAGGTCTTTATTCTGTTCTTTGCAGCCTAGAAGACTAGTGTCATTGCAGCTGTAGTAATAACAGTAACATCAATAATAATAGGCCAGGTGCGGTGGCTCACACCTGTAATCCCAGCACTTTGGGAGGCCCAGGTGGGCAGAACATGAGATCAGAAGTTTAAGACCAGCCTGACCAACATGGTGAAACCCCATCTCTACTAAAAATACAAAAATTAGCCAGGTGTGGGGGCATGGGCCTGTAATCCCAGCTACTCAGGAGGCTGAGGCATAAGAATCACTTGAACCTGGGAGGCGGAGGCTGCAGTGAGCCGAGATCGCACCACAGCACTCCAGCCTGGGCAACACAGCGAGACTCCATCTCAAAAAAATAATAACAATAATAATAACAGCACCCAGCATTTCGGAAGTACATACTTACTCTGTGATAAACTCATGCTATGAGTTTTTATGAATAGTCTCATTTAATTCAGACAAAATCTTATGTGGTAAGTACTATTATTATTCACATTTTACAGATGAGGAACCTGAAGGACAGAAGTTTGGTGACAAAGCTAAGCCTCACACCAAGATCGAATGGCAGATTTCTGGCTTGTAACTAACACGCAAAGGTAAAAGATGAAGATTCCTGTCATGTCCTCAGTCTTGCCTTCTTTGGGAGAAACACCTTTAGCTCTTTCACTCCCCACTCCACCCCACCCCTGCCACATGGCTTCAATGCCCCACACCATCCTTGTCACACTCCTCAGAACACCTGCCAGGAGCCATAAAGTAACTGAGTTGCTTTAAGGGATCTCAGAGGCCCATGTGCAGCTTGCCCCACTCCGATCCCACCCAGGCTGCCTGGATTCCTAGACAAGCTCTGGTCCTCCTCCCTCCAGACTGGGAGCCTGCACGTGCGCATGTCCCAGGAGTGGCGTGGCTCACCTGGGCCTCGGTGCCTCTTCTCCATCCAGATGTAGCAGTTGTTCTGGGCCACCCCAGTCTGTGAGTCCAGGAAGGGAAGACGCACGCTGCGCTCTGCACACAGCCGTGAGTTGTAACTCCGGCAGTGCTCAATGGCTTCCTTGTAGAACTGGTCCCCGAGCCTGCCAGAGTCAGAGAGTGAAAGGGTGAGGCCAGGAAAGACTGAAACACACCCAGAGGGAAACAAACACACCTCCCTGGGAAGACTGAAGACCTCCCAATTATGAAGACCAAGGCAAAGAGCACCAAGAGCCTTGCCAACGAGCAGAATGCAACTCAGTGTCAGGTCTTGACCAGATTTTATTTTCTATCCCAAATCCACCAGGCAACTTAGAAACTCCTCTAACAAAGAGCATGGGCTTCCAAGGATGAGTCACCAGTAAGAGAGAGCTGTCCATGTTCTAGAAAGCATGAGGTCCCACTCCAGAAGGGAGGTAGCTCTGGAACAACCTCTGCATGAAATCTAGAGGCCATCACACTTCTAGAACCTCCTCACTCATATTAGCTACATTTCATTCTCAGAAGTCACCAGCAAAGGCACGCTAGGTGAACCCAAATCACCAGCAAAGATACCCAGTTTTCCATTACAACAGAAGAGACACACTCCATAGAAACAAAAACTAGGACAGAAAAAAACATTCTATAAAAGTAGGGATATTGCAGGAAGAAGGAGGTGTAGAGGAACAGGCACCAATCTTTTAAAACCGTATTACTTAAAGAAAAATAACTTTCTGATAGAAAGCAAACAGAATTCAACAATTTTGATTTCAAAATAATTCAACTCAAGGAGTTTAAAAAACAAATAGAAAGACCTTTCTGGTTTGCTGGACTGAGAATCTGATTAAGCACAATAGGTTTTACGTTCCTGACTCTTCGGTATTTTTGGACACGTGGTGATGCTACTAATTTTAAGATAGTGTCCTTTTCAAAGACCAAAAATAGAGCATTGATATAATTGATCAAATGCAAAGCACTAAAATAATCAATGAGATCAAATACTTACCAAATAAAACATAGGCACAGGCTAATAAATGTCTCAAAGAAATACAAATGTAATAACATAACCTATGCCAGGTAAATTCAAGCCTCTTACTGGGGTCAGGGGGCAGTGGGCGCAAAGGAGTGGAGTATGGGAAGAAGAAGTAGGAAGGGAAGGAGCCACAGAGGTCACAGGGGCAAAAGGAAGAATCAAGAGTTTATTCTGAAGCAACATTATGATGTCTTTTTGTTTTGGTTCTATGTGGATTTCAGAAAGTCAAAATTAGAGGGAAAGTCTCTAAAAATAATATTTCTTAACCAAAGTATTTAGAGGAATAAAGAAAGCAAAATTGGGGATTTTTGTTTTTTGGTTTTTGGGGGGGGTTTTTTTTGGTTGGTTGGTTGTTTGTTTTGAGATGCCGTCTCACTCTGTCGCCTAGGCTGGAGTGCAATGGTGCGCTCTCAGCTCACTGCAATCTCCGCCTCCTGGGTTCAAGCGATTTTCCTGCCTCAGCCTCCTGAGTAGCTGGGATTATAGGCGCCCGCCACCACGCCCGGCTAACTTTTTGTATTTTTAGTAGAGACAGGGTTTCACTATGTTGGCCAAGCTGGTCTCAAACACCTGACCTCAGGAAATCCACCCGTCTCAGCCTCCCAAAGTGCCGGGATTACAGGCGTGAGCCACCACGCCTGGCCTCAATTTCTTAATTGTGGTAAAATACACATAACATAAAATTTTGCATCTTAAGTGTACAGTTTTAGTGTACAGTTCAGTGGCACTAAGCACACACATACTGTTGTACGACCACCACTACCAGCCATTCCCAGAACTCTTTTCATCTTGCAAAACTGAAACTCTGTACCCATTAAACAATAACTCCCCATTCCCCCTCTGCCCCCACCTCCAGAAACTACCGTTCTGCTTTCTATCTCTATGATTCTGACTACTCCAAGTACTTCAGAAAAGTGGAGTCATACAGTATTTGTCTTTTTGTGACTGGCTTCTTTGACTTAGCATAATATCCTCAAGGTTAACTTATGTTACAGCATATGTCAGAATTTCCTTCCTTTTTAAGTCAGAATAATATTCCACTGTATGCATACACCACATTTTGCTTATCCATTCATCTGTCAATAGACATCTGGGTGCTTCCACATTTTAGCTATTATGAATATTGCTTCTATGAACATGAGTGTACAAATATCTTTTCAAAACCCTGATTTCAGGCTGGGCACGGTGGCTCATGCCTGTAATCCCAGCACTTTGGGATGCCAGGCAGGTGGATCGCCTGAGGTCAGGAGTTCGAGACCAGCCTGGCCAATATGGCGACACTCCGTCTCTACTAAAAATACAAAAATTAGCCGGGCGTGGTGGCGGATGCCTATAATCCCAGCTACTCAAGAGGCTGAGGCAGGAGAATCTCTTGAACTCAGAAGAGGTTGCAGTGAGTTGGGATTGTGCCACTGCACTCCAGCCTGGGCAACGGGTGAGACTCTGTCTTAAAAAAAAAAAAACTGCTTTCAATTCTTTTACGTATATACCCAGGAGTAGAAGTAGAATTGCTGAGTCCTATGGTAGTTCTACTTTTCATTTTTTGAGGAACCACCATACTGTTTTTCATGGTAGCTATACCATTTTACATTTCTACCAACAGTGTACAAGGGTCCCAACTACCCCACATTCTCATCACCACTTGTTAGAAAGCAAAGTTTTAAATGTACTTTTCTATACTCTTTAAAAAGCCAACGGGTCAGGTTCTAACAAAGAGCTTAAAACAAATACCTTACTTGGGAAAACACAACCCTGGAAGCTTCTCAGGCATCATTTGGAAATTACTTGTTGACAAGCATCCAAAAAAAACAAACAACAAAACAAAAAACCCTTTGCTCCTTTTTCACCTCTGAACATCTTCACATTCACAAGGAAGGCATCATATGCTCAGAAAGCGTCCTGGCAGTTGCAAAACCAAACTGCAATCAAATTGTAATAGTCACGCGGCTGGAAATGAATTGGGGAGGGGATATGAAAGCCCATCAAAATGCTATAAAACTGAATGGCACATAAGCTGATGTAATCAAAGCTGGTAACAAGGATCACAAGATTGATCAAAAATAAAGAACCACTTTTTACAAAGTATTTGTGTCACACCAGCTTAAATGCTTCCTTCTGCTATGGCGATGTAGCTCAGTGGAACAGAACTGTCACAGGCAGCTTGGCCCAGACAAGATGACCCAGGTTGTTCAGGGTGTCCTGGATGCTCCAGCCCCCACCCATGAAACAGCAAGCAGCCACACCACATCGATGAGAACTGACAAGAACATTTGACGGAGAGGTGTCCAACGTGAGAGCAGCAATCTGTTTTCCCAGGACCTTCTGACAGACTGCCAAAAAAAAAAAGATGTTAATTATCCCAACCCCAGAAGTTCTGCTGAAAAGAGAACCCATAAAATCAGGCCCCCCAAAAAATGAAAATGAAAAATTGTATAGCAAAACTCATCTACTGGAGATGATCATTTTCAAAATAAACTTCTGGAAACCAATACAAAAGAAATCTACACAGTAGGATTCCAAATTGGACTTGTCCTAATATGCTAGTAACTCACTTCCAACAGCGTCAATCCAGACAAGAAGAACAATAAATTGAACTTGCTAAAAATGCAAAGTGAGGTAGGCCAACATTGGTGCTCCACACCAACTGGATCGAGAATGTCAAACAAAGTGGCACGCTGGGCGAAAATTAATTTCATCTTAAATACTTTCCACTTTCATAACATGCAATGTTATTAGTAACAAGCATGCTGGGGGAAAATGTATATTTCTAAATGTAATCTTTGTGTGAATGATACTTCTCTTATGTAAACAGGAAAGACTTTCTGTGGACTGGGACAACTGTATTAAAGATCGAAGCTGCAAAAACATGACATTCAACAGCCCCTCTACCATCATCTCCAGGGAAGTCCTTTCAAACAGACCAGGTGTTGGCAGAGATTCGGAACCAAAATTTAAAGCCTTTTTCAAGATATAAGAGGAGAAAAGAGACTTCAGCCTCCCTGATAAATTCAAGAAGCACTTCTCCAAAAGTTAACTAGCCAAAATCTTCACAGGGCTTGCTATGCTCTCTAGAAGAAAATCAATGGCTAGTTCTCCCTAACCCGTAGAAAGCAATTTAAACAGTAGAGGACAAATGTCCTTTCCAACATGGTATTTCTACCAAAAAAAAAAAAAATCCCACAATGATAGGATCCCAGGAGTGACATTTACATTAAAGTTGAAGGGGTCAGATGGAGCAAGGAAAGGCTAGTAGCAAATGACTCATCTGTGGAGTGATGACCAGTGTACCCTGGGTTGGATCACACATGGGACAGTCCCCGCCATCACCTGCATGCACCAAATGGAGGGGGGCTGGATCCCCAAGGGATGATCGATGTCTTCAGCTGGAGGAAGCTGGCACAAGGCAGGGTAGAATGATGTTCTTATCAACAACTGACTTCAGGCTCCTCAAGGCTGCAATCAGAAATAGGAAAAGCAAGGGGAGCAAATTGCTGGGCTCCCCAGGCCCCCCAGACAGCATTCTGGTTGCAGCAGTGCTGGTTGCCTAGTTCTAGGGGTCTTTATGAGGGATGGAGGTCCCTCTGTGATCGCATCTGAAGTGAGAAGCCATCCCAGCTCTGAGAGCTGAGAGTTTCCACATGAGATTTCCAGCAACCCTCCTTTAGCCTATCTGTGGAGAGGGATTCCAGAGAGCCAAAGAAGACTCAGAATGGGAAACATGAGACTTCTCCAAAGTGACTGCCAACCAGCCTCCAAATGTGATTTTTCAGAGCCTATCAATCACACCCCCTCTAAGACCCTCTGCTCCTCTTCCTCCAACCTCCTGCTCTCAAGACCACACCTGCTTGCTCTGATTTCTCAGATCACTCTCAGGTCCAGCCAGACACCTAGGCTCCTCCCTTTCACTCTCTCTCTTGTTCTGTGTTCTGACCCGAGGACAGGTGTCCTGCCATACCAGAAATGTGTGTCCAACAGCAAGTTTCTCATCTTCTGCCAGAAGCCTGCTTCCGCCCACCCAAGTCTCAATCCTCCTCTGGGGTGGGGGCCAAGGCTATGCTGCCCCCCCTCTCCCTAGCAACTTGGCCTTGACTCTTCCCTTGCCTTCAACCCATCTGGAACTGAGTTCTTTCATTTATCAGGAAGTTGTCCTTTCTCTCCACTCCCCCTGTGTGGCCCCAAGTCCTCTTTGCTGTGTAAACAGGACCTTGGCCCATCACTACTATCTGTGCACAGAAGCAGAGATAAGCAGAGCTGAAGAGAAGCCCTGGCCTGTGGCAGGATTTGGGGGCTCTCCTTCCCCCAGCGGCGCCTCTTCCTCACTGTGGGCACCAAGTTTTCCTGCTGTCTCACTCAGCTGCTCACACTGCCAGAGCCGCCCACAAACACACATGAAAGCTCATCTACACCAATATGCTAACTTCCTGCTATTTGCATTTAAACATGTTTAACTCAAACTGTTCATGGAAAGCTCTGTCTCCCATTTAGTCTTTTAGAATAACTGGCACACAGGGGGCAATATCTGGCAAGGTGGGGGAAAGTTTTTATTTTCCTTGAAGTGGTCCTGTTCCTAATGCATCTCTTGAAAGAAGACCAAGTTTAGTGTTTGTTACAGCCTGAATTGTGTCGTTCCTCCTTACCAGAAAAAAATCCACATGTTGAAGCCCTAACCCTCAATGTGATGGTGTTTGGAGATGGAGCCTTTGGGAGGTGGTATCATTTAATATTTACCCCTGCCCAAATCTCATGTTGAACTGTAATCCCGAACGCTGGGGGTGAGGCCTGGTGGGAGGTGTTTAGATCATGGGGCAGATCCCTCATGGCTTGGTGCTGTCTTTGTGACAGCGAGTGAGTTCTTGCAAGATCTGGTCATTTAAAAGTGTGTGGTGTCTCCCCGCCGACACTCTCTCTTGCTCCTGTTTTTGTCATGTGACTTGCCTCCTCCCCCTTTGCCTTCTGCATGATTGTAAGTTTCCTGAGGGCTCCTCAGAAGCCAAGCTGATGCCAGCACTGTGCTTCCTGTACAGCCTGCAGAACGATGAACCAATTAAACCCCTGTTCTTTATAAATTACCCCATCTCAGGTATTTCTTTATAGCAATACAAGAATGGCCCAATCCAGGAGGTAATTAGGTCATGAGGACAGAGCCCTCATGATAGGATTAGGGCCCATATAAGGAAGAGACATGAGCGAGCTCTCTCACTCTCTCAATCTCTGCCGTGAGAGGACACAAGAAGGCAGCTGTATGCAAGCCATAAGGAGGACCCTCACCAGGAATCCGACCCTGCTAGCACCCTCATCTTGAACTTCCCAGCCTCCAGAACTCTGACAGATAATTATTGTTTAAGCCAGGGGTCCCAAACCCCTGGGCCACAGAGCAGTACCAGTCCATGGCCTGTTAGGAACTGGGTGGCACAGCAGGAGGTGAGCTGTGGGGTATAAGTGAGCATTGCTGCCTGAGCTCTGCCTCCTGTCAGATCAATGGCAGCATTAGATTCTCATAGGAGCGCAAACCCTACTGTGAACTGCACATGTGAGGGATCTAGGTTGCCCACTCCTTATGAGAATCTAATGTTTGATGATCTGTCACTGTCTCCCATCACCCACAGATGAGACTGTCTAGTTGCAGGAAAACAAGCTCAGAGCTCCCACTGATTCTACATTATAGTGAGTTGTATAACTATTTCATTACATATTACAATGTAATAGTAACAGAAATAAGGTGCACAATAAATGTAATGCACTGAATCATCCCAAAACCATCCCCTCCCCCACCCCAGTCTGTGGGAAAATGGTCTTCCATGAAACCAGTCCCTGGTGCCAGAAAGGTTGGGGACTACCGGTTTAAGCTACCCAGTCTATGCCGTTTTAATACAGCAGCTGGACATGACTGAGGAAGTGTTTCTAGATGTTTCCCAAAAAAGGGCTAAGGAGGATGGGCGAGAGAGATTCCAATCCCCTTTCCTTCCTCATTTTTTCTTCTTCTAACAAAGACAACAACAATAACACTATAATATCAATTTCAACTCAATTCAATGTTTAGTATTTGTCTTCTCTACTAGACTATAAACTCCATGAGAGCAGGGGCCACATCTGCAGAGCCACTGCACACGGTCACTCAGGCTGAACAACTCCAGCAAGTACCATTCACATCAGCATCAATGTGAAGGCCACCCCCTGGAATGGTGGAGCCCAGCACCCCTGCATACCTGCCTGGCCTTCTTGCTGATTTACCCACAGTGTTCAGCACAGAGCCCGGCACATAACAGGTGCCCAGTAAGTCTCCATTGAATAGCATTTGACAACTCACATTCCACTCACCTAGGGCAGGCATTTAAATTAGAGCAGGAAGGTGAATGTGGCATGGGTATGCACAGTCTGCAGAGTCTGTGACTGGCGATTTACACTGGATGGCTGTCCACTTGCAGCTTCAGAAAAACATTGAGAAGATGTCTGCATTCACTCTCCTGTAGTCCTCATCACCCAGCACCTGGGACATTGCAGCACTGAGTGGCCTAACTGCAAGCGCTATAGCCCTACTCTTACCCATCTTGGCAAAAGGAATTCTCCCTGAAACTCAATTTTTATTCTTTCACTCCTCAGTGTAGAACCCAAGATGGCACCCAATGGTGCCCAGGTTCCTCTGCCAGGCTGGGGAGGCTCCCAGAAGAACTATGTATTGGGGTAAAGTGGAAAGAAGACCTGGAATTGGTCATGTCTGAGTCCAGCTCCACCTCTTAATAGCTACACAATCCTCAGCAAGTTACCCTCCCTGGGCCCCAATTCTACCACTCACAATATGGGTAACATGATCCCCACTTCAGACCTGTGAGAAAATTTAATAAGCTAGAACCTCTGGCTCACAGACATAAATGTCTGCAATCAATAGCCATTCCTTTCTCCTTCCCCAAAGTACAGTACTTGCTGCCACTTTGTGGCATGACCCTCTGCCTGAGCAGGCTGATCCCTGCCATGTGATGCAACACTTATTATCGTGGTGTCTTTGAGGCTGTCAGGGACCCACTCAAACTTCTGTTGCAGGACAGAAGGCCTCTGGGTCACGAAGGCTGAGCCTCAGGCATCCAGGAGAGCAGGGCAGCTGATGCATGGTGACCCCAGCAATCCACCCAAGGACTGCCCTAAGCACACAGACCACATCTGGCTTGTTGACTGCGCTCTCCCAAAGCCTAGTACATGCTGGGTCATGCCTGCCACACTGGGTAAATGATGAATGAGTGAGTGAGTGAGTGAGTGAGTGAATGAATCTTCCTCTGACCCCCCTGCATATATGAAACAGACAGCCCTACCCCTGAACCTCAACAAAATACTCTGCTTATATCCTTCCTTCCAGCTGGAATTTCTGTATTCTGTCCTTGTCCTGGCCGATCTTACCCTAGCCAAGGGCTGCCTGAAAACTTGCTTCTTCCAGGAAGGTTCATAGGTTATCTCTACCAGTAGGGTTTGCTCTCTGGCTTCTCTGAGCTACCTTACCTGTCTTACTTTATCTTCGCTGGTCTCTGCTATCTTTCTTATCTCTGCTCACTTAATTAGATTGGAAGTATCTTAAAGACAGGAACTGAGAGCTATGTGCGTGCATGCTACCCAACCATGCACAGTGCTGGGAATGTAGAAGCATGTGATAGATAGATTGCTTGACTGAACTATCATGTCATCCTCAGCAAACTAATGAAAGCTTCACAGTTGAGAGGTGCTTGGGACGTTCTACCTTTCTCCATGGGAACATGAGTTGAGCCTGAAGTTATCTGGCTACTTCTCCAGAGCCCAGGATTAGGCATCTGAAAATAGATATCCTCCAAGTTCAAATCCTATTGAGATTTTTCCCATGTCCTTAAAAAGGTCACTTCAGCTCCTGAGATTTTCATTTCTCCATATGCAAATTCATGCCACCCTGCAAGGTGCCACAGAACCGACATTCTCCTTCTCTGAACTTTACAAGAAGCTCACTGAATTCTCAATGATGCTGACATCAGACCTATGCCAGGAGAACCAGCTCCTTCTCTGCGCGGGTAGAAATGCCTTTCTTGTGCTTAGTGAGAATGCCATCACCACATTCTCCAAAAGAAAGGCTCTCAAACTTGGGATTGTGAAAGAATCGGTAAGGGGTAGGAAGCTGTGCAATTCTGATTCTAGAGGCTTGGGATGTGATCCAGACATCAGCTCCCCAGTGATCCTGAGAAATATGAGACTAGCTGATCTAAAGATAGCTCCCCAACCTCTAAAACAAGGGCATGAACGAGAGGGGCCTTGTGTTGCTCCTCAGCCGCCATGTTTGAATGGCAGAGCTGGACGGCCCAGTTAGCCAACTTTATTTCACTCAGCTGGTTTTGTTTCTGTGGGAAAACTTCTTTCAGGCAGCTGGCATGGATTACCCTGGCAGCACTAACCTGGAGCAGACTAATCCCACAGAAGTCCTCATCCCTAACAAAATTGCCAGAAGCCCTGGTCAAGGCAAACGTATGAAGATCTGACATCCTTAGTCATTCTGTGGGTAGCTCTGATCTTCAAAACATCCCGGGAAAGGCACATTGAGGACAAAGGTATCCCTTCGGAAAGTCATGTCTGACAAACAGCTTGAATGTCCATCATGACTTCGATGTGGCTCAGTCTGATGCTCAGGCCCAGTAGACCCAATAAATCCCTTTTCTAGCATCTACCCTGGTGAAGACTTTTCAGGGACTTATTATGCAAAGCTGCCTAAGCAAGACGGAATTTATATTGAACCTGGCCATGATTTCTGAGCTGCCACTGGGTGTTCTGATGACATATACATCTCGGGGTTGAAGTCAAGGGGCTGCCAAGGACAAGAGACTGGAGGCAGGATAAAAGCAGTGTGATTCCTTCCAGTAAATAATGGTGGGATGGCAGGGGAGGCGGGATGGGGATGCTCCAGGGAGGAAGAGGACTGTAGCTTTTCTTGCACCCTAGGTTTGCCTTTCAAATGGCATCCAGACATGACCAAATAAATCTCTCCTCCGGAGGCTAAAGAATGTGTAGAATGCAACAAAAGTGAGGTGGTGGGGAAGCCTGTTTTATTAGGGTGAATCATACCTAGAAAGAAAACATGCATCCATCACAGAAATTTCATTGATTGAGAAGGTATTTTTAGTTTCCTGGTCCACAGACTGAATCCTTCCTGAAACTCTCACTATGAGCAGGGCACTTGGATGATGCCTTCTGGGTGTGATCGCCTATAGAAGCAGACTATTGATTAGAGACAATTCTTAGACAAACACATCCCCAGCCCTCATCTTTGCCACTGGAATGCAAAGGGTGCTGCCCTCCCCAGTAAAGGGAATATCGGTCTGGTATTTAACATGGCCATGAAGAACATGTTCTATAGTCAATTCTCTATACAGCAGCCCAAGTGAATTTTTTTTTTTTTTTTTTTTTTGAGACAAGGTTTTGCTCTGTTGCCCAGGCTGGATTGCAGTGGTGCAGTCACAGCTCACTGCAGCCTCCACCTCCCAGGCTCTAGCAATCCTCCCACCTCAGCCTCCAGAGTAGCTGGGACTACAGACACACGCCACCACACTCGGCAAATTTTTGTATTTTTTTATAGAGATGGGGTTTTGTCATGTTGCCCAGCCTGGTCTGGAACTCCAGGGCTCAAGCAGTCAGCCTGTTTCAGTCTCCCAAAGAGCTGGGATTACGGGTGTGATCCACTACACCCAGCCCCAGTGATCTGGGCGCAGTGGCTCACGCCTGTAATCTCAGCAATTTGGGAGGCCGAGGTGAGTGGATCACGAGGTCAGGAGTTCAAGACCAGCCTGGCCAACTTAGTGAAATCCTGTCTCTACTAAAAATACAAAAATTAACCAGGTGTGGTGGCGGACACCTGTAGTCCCAGCTACTTGAGAGGCTGAGGCAGGAGAATCACTTGAACCCAGAAGACAGAGGTTGCAGTGAGCCGAGACTACAGCATTGCACTCTAGCCTGGGCGACAGAGCAAGACTCTGTCTCAAAAAAAAAAAAAAAATGTAAATCAGACCACAGCATTCTCTCCTACAAACACCTCCAATGTCTTCTCACTGTACTCAGAACAAAATCCAACCTCCTTCCCATGGCTACAGGTCCCCAGGTTGGCTGGGCTCACCTTTCCTGCTTCATCTTGTCCCCTGCCTCCTTCCCCGCTGGGCTCCATCCTCACTGCACTCCTTTCTGTTCCTCTTCTATACTGAGGCTATCTCACCTCAGGACCTTTGCATATGCCGTCTCCTCTACCTGGCATGCCATGCTTCTCCCAGATCTTCTTGTGGCTGGCTGCTCCTCTGAGAAGTCTTCCTGGGTTCACCCTATCTGGAAGTAATCCAACCCACCCCAACCCTGCCCTACCCCTTGCTATCTCATATACTTTTTTTCATAACACCATATCAAAGTTTTTCTCTTTGCCTACTGATCATCTCTATACAACTAAATTGTAAGTGCCATGAGAGCAGGGTCCTTGTCTCACCAGATCCCCGGCCCCCAAGGCAAAACTTGGCACATAGGAAATGCTCGACAGATATCACTGAACAAATAAATGAAAGCTCTAGGCCCACCTGCAACTGACAGCTTGGATAATACAGGAGCCTGGCCTTGTAGAGGGCTGGAAGTCAGTGCTGGCAGGAGGCCCCCAGCACAGGCAATAAGAATCACACAGCCGCTACCGCCTCATTCCTGGCCGTCCCTGCCCGACACATCATAAATGACAGCAGGTCAGTGGCACAGTCCACAGTCCACACTCAAGTCTTGCTCATGGCCACCCACATACCCCAAACCTGGAGAGAGACTGGGGCCAGGTACATAAACAATGCCATTCAAGACATCAGACACTGCTTTCTATGCCCAAAAGGGACATTCCAGGCCTGATACTGGCACCGGAAACTAGCAGTGACAGAAGATGGTCTCCAACACATCCATCCCATGTCCTTGAAAGGGCCTCTCTCTGGAGTCACCTCTTCTGCATGGTCCTTCCCGGAGAGCTGATCCGTGTCCTCCTGCAGAGCCCCGGGCCCATGGGTGGTGCCAGGGGCAGTGGCAGGATGGGGGTGGGGAGGCCGCTTGACAGGAAATCAATGGGAACTGAAGGTCATCCGGAGGGCGCAGTCTCCCCATCATGCACCTGCTGGCATGGGATTTGTGGTCCTGACCTCGCTTGGGGGCCTCTGCCCTCCTGTCAGAGTTGGTTAAAATCAGCCTGCAGAAGCAAATGCCCTGCACACCAAATGATCTCCAGGCAGCCCTTCTAAGGGACATCCAGCCAAACAAAGAAGCACTGAGTCTCATTTCACCCGCTGCAAGGCTGAGAGTCACCCCAATCTCTCTTGGCAGCCTCCTAGGAAAATTGTCTCAGACCTGCCACTTTTGGAGGCACATACTTGTAAACAGAACAAAGGCAGACTGACCGAGAGGCTGGTTATGTCCCCAAACTTAAGTTGCCTGGTGGAGGAAGTAAAAATACACTGGGAACCAAAACGACTGAAACTGAAATCTTGAGTGCACCCTAGAAATGCCTAAATGTGCCCTCCTCACCTCTACCTCCCAGGATAACCACAAAGGATACCAAAACCTCTGTCCTGCCGGGAGGGAAATCTCATTTGCTTCTCATCCCAAAAACTATCAGGGAGCTTGGCTCAATCCAGAATCTGATTTTCCTTCCCCACTATACTTATTTTCCCAGGTTCCCCTTCTCCCTTCCTTCCCAGGCCTTTCTCCTTTACCATCTTCTTTCCCAATTCGCACCTCATCAAGAGTCACTTACACAGGCCAGGAGCAAAGTGGTCAGCCTAAGTCTCCAATTCAGAAGTTGAAAATGGGCCAGGCACAGGGGCTCACGCCTGTAATCCTAACACTCTGGGAGGCCAAGGTGGGAGGATTGCTGGAGACCAGGAGTTCAAGACCAGCCTGGCCAACTTGGTGAAAAGCCATCTCTACTAAAACTACAAAAATTAGCCGGGCATGGTAGCAGGTGCCTGTAGTTCCAGCTACTTAGGAGGCTGAGGCAGAAGAATGGCTTGAACCTCGGAGGCAGAGGTCGCAGTGAGCTGAGACTGCATCATTCTACTCCAGCCTGGTCAACAAGAGCAAAACACTGTCTCAAAAAAAAAAAAAAAAAAAAGTAGAAAATGAATATGGTATAAAAATAAAGAAAAGGCCAGGTACAGCAGCTCATGCCTGTAATCCCAGCACTTTGGGAGGCCAAGGCAGAAGGATCACTTGAGGCCCAGAGTTGAATACCAGCCTGGGCAACATGGTGAGATCCCTGTCTCTACAAAAAAAATAATAATAATAATAATAAAAAGTTTTAATGAAGAAGAGATACCTTCAACATATTTATAGAAGGGTAACAGGATGCTGGTCATAGTAGCAATAGTGGCATAGCTAATATTTATTGAGCAT
>NW_012102543.1:1045782-1094012 GCF_000951045.1 Mandrillus leucophaeus | reverse complement strand
GCCAGAAAGTCATAAACTAAAGGGTCAGATTAAAGAATCCCAAAATGTAAGACACTGTCTAGTCTGGTGCTTGGTTTTATTGCAAAGGAAATCAATAATCAGACCAGGTGCAGTGACTCATGCCTGTAATCCCAACACTTTGGGAGGGGAGGCGGGTGGATCACCTGAGGTCAGGAGTTCGAGACTCGCCTGGCCAACTTGGTGAAACTCCATTTCTACTGAAAATACAAAAAATTAGCCAGGCGTGGTGGCCCATGCCTGTGGTCCCAGCTACTCCGGAGGCTGAGGCAGGAGAATTGCTTGAACCCAGGAAGCAGAGGTTGCAGTGAGCCGAGATTGTGCCATTGCACTCCAACCTGGGCAACAGAGTGAGACTCCATCTAAAAAAAAGAAAAGAAAAGAAAAGAAAAAGAAAAAGAAACAGAAAAAGAAACAGAAACAGAAATCAATAACCAAAGAGGTGAGACGATGTCCACGGGACATACCGAGACAGAGCTGGGATCAGATCCTCAGTCCAGACTCCTAGTACAGGGATTCCTCCATCGTTTATGGCAAGGGTCAACAAACGATAGCCCCCGGGCCAAAATTAGCCCAGGACTAATTTGTGCAAATAAAGTTTTATTGGAGGCCAGTCATGCCCATCCGTTTATATATTGTCTGTGGCTGCTTTTGTGCTACAATGACAGAGTTGAGTGGTTGCAACAAAAACCATGTGGCCTGCAAAGCCTAAAATATTTACCATCTGGACCTTTACAGAAAAAGTTTGCCGACTCCTGGTTTTTAACATAAGCCTTGAATAATGAAAAGCCTCCACCCTCAGAATACAAAATAATAGAATAGGAAACCTAAGAGTTACACAGCTTAAGCAGATAGTTTTACAACTATCTCAGCTTGGTAAGACCTAATAAAAACCCATAAATACAGTTAATAGTAAGGAAAACAAGTACTAGCTCACCCTACCTATTTAATAATTATTGTTAACTACAGTAAGCAAAACTCATAGCTGAAAATTTGTTTGGTTTTGTTTTTTCTAGCCTCCCTGGAAAGCCCTGTTTCATCTAGGAAATGCTGTTGGCCAATGGATGAAAGGATGCTTCTTAGAGGCGCACAGTCCTAATTTCCTCCTGTTGGGTTAAAGGCTGCCACTGAGGCAGCTGACGACTTGAGAGCGTTGCCCTCTCTCCAGAGTGGACTCAAAGGCGATGGTGCCAAAACCCTCCTTGTGCCCCTCACTCCAAATAGAACCCTCAGGAACAGCCAGGCATGGGAGAGACTCTCTTTGTGGCTTCCTCTCCCTACTGTGCCTCCATGCCCTGCTTATGCCCCTTTCCTCCCCAGAAAGTGACCAAGATATGCACACGGCCCACAGGAGCCCAGCCCACAGCTATGCTATCATTCTGTCATCCCATGGAATAGGGAAAAGCGGGTCTGCCCCTATTAGGCTGATGCGGGAATCAAGAGACCTGGATTCCAGATTGAAGTTGGAACTTGGTCACTTTGGGTCTTTGGCAAATCCCTCAAGTCCTCTGGGCCCAGGCCTCCCATGTGTCAAATGGAGAGATTGTCTTCACATATTCCAAATGATGGAACACGGGCAGAAACAAATTAAGGGGTGGGGCAGGAAAACCACGCGGCACTCGGGCTCCAGTCTCTAATCACACTAAGTCATTACCAGGAACGTAATGTCACTCAGGCAGAGAACTAGTGTCACTCAGGCAGAGAGCTTTGAGAAATAGGATGCTTTCATGGACTAGTCCGGTTTGCATCAAGGTCCCACTGCGATGATTGTTACACTTTTCCCTCTCAAAAGTGCCCTTGCTTGGCTGATAAATGATAAAGTCACCCTACTAATAAGCTGTTTGTGGTGGGAGTGTGGTGAGTGAGACACGTGACCCAAGGCAGGGACAGTGATGGCAATACATGGGCTTCTAAGGAAGACAGGCTCAGTTTGGTCAAGAGGTGGGGTACAGGTCCGGGGTCAGAACTGAGTTGCTCAGGACAAGAGAAGAGAGGCTGCCTCTGGTGGCCCAGCTTCTCCATTTGCCATGCACACGGCCTTTGCCTCTTCTTTTATTTGTCAAATATTTAGAGAATATTCACCAAAGCGTGAGCTCCCCAGGTGGCCCACGGGCTCCGGAGAGAAGAGAGGACTTTGGAGAGCACTGTAAGGAGAAAGAAACCTGCCAACAGGTGCCTACTAACTGCCTAGCCATGCCAAGCGCCTGAGCCCTGGGACAAAGTATGATCCCAGTCCTTCACAGTGCCTAACCCTGATGGGAATGCGCTTGGTAAGTGTTCATTCCGGGTACCTGGCCCCAGTGAAGCTCAAGCCCTCCTTCTGTTCTTGGAAAATTCCTCCTCCCCACGGCAGCTGCATCTCGATGACCGATCCTGCTGGACCACAGGATGCAGGAGGACCACACTGTGCCCCGGACCTCGTCACTACAAGAGCAGGAGGTGACCACTGAGAAAGATCCAGAAGAGTTCATGCAAGCAGAGGTTGTGGTCTGTGGGGAGGAGGGCCGGGCAGGGCAGCTGATCAGAGGAAGAAGCAACAAAGAAGGAAGGGGAAGAGGAGGAGGAGGGGGATCGCGGAGTAAGTGTGGGTGGAGGGAGAGTGCCACCGGCACATGCCCCACAGCCATCAATATCTCTTCGGAGGACAGGTTATCTGGGGAATTTATGCTCTCTAATAATTACCTTGCAGAGGGTTCCACTTATCTTACCAGAAGAATCTGCCAGTTGCCAGACACACAGGGTTCTAGTCAATTCCATCCACACTGCCCTCCCTCTCTGCCCTGCTCCCCAGCTCCCTGGCTCCTGACTTCTGACCTCTGAATTCTAACCTTTCTTTGCCTCTCCAGCCTAGGGGGAAGTTGACAGTGGAACCATCACAACAACTTTTAACAGATGTAAAGGCCGACAAAGGGGTTGGTTGGTTGTTCCTTATCGGTAGATATGAGAGTCAACATCCCAAAATTGAGGCTAGGCCTGGGGAAGTATAGGCTGTTGCCAAAGACAGTGTGTGAAGGGCCAAGCAATGCTTTGGGGCAGACTGACATGATTATTTTTGTCTTCACCTAATGCCATCAGATCTGGTTAGGATTAATTTTATCTTCAAGTCTTCATATCCCTCCTCAAAGCCTTCCTATCCCCACTCCAGCCCTCCAATGAGGTCTCCCTCCAATAATGGCATGGCTCCTTATTCGAAAACCATCACGTGTTGCTTCGGGTTGCTGTGATTTCTTTAAACACATGTTGCAGTCTGGGTTGTGAGTTCCTGGGGAACATGGGCACTGCATCCATACTGGATCAGGACTACCTGAGCAACAGTAACAACACCCAGGCGGCCCTGACGATGGGCGGGACGCTGCCCTCCCTGCTTAGAAATAGGAATCGCATTTCATCTCCACAACAACCCTATGAGAGAGATGCTACTACTGCCCCTCATTATACAGCTGAGGACCTGGGAGCTCAGGAAGCTTCAGCCACAGGCCCATGGTCACTTGGCCAGTGGCCAAGTCAGGATTTGAACCAGGTGGTCTTGTTTCAGAGTCTGGGCTCTTAACCACTCCACACCACGCTGCCTCTACAAGAAAGGTTTGCTGATGGATTCGGACATCCTGTGTTGTATCTATCTGCTTATTTACATCATCCTTTTCTAAAATAATATTTTTTTCAAGACATGGTCTCACTCTGTCACTCAGGAGTGCAGTGGCATGGCTCACTGCAGCCATGCAATTGCTCAAGCAATTCACCTACCTTAGCTACCGCAGTAGCTGGGACTACAGGCACGTGCCACCACTCACAGCTAATTTTTTTTTTCTTTTTTTAGGAGAGATCGTGTCTCACTTTGTTGCCTAGGCTGGTCTCAAACTCCTGGACTCAAGTGATCCACCTGCCTCAACTTCCCAAAGTGCTGGGATTATAAGCATGAGCCTGGTTGCACCTGGGCTGGTGCTCCTGCTCCTTAGGACTCCACTCACTGCTCCCTCC
Organism: Mandrillus leucophaeus; assembly: GCF_000951045.1. NCBI lineage: Eukaryota > Metazoa > Chordata > Mammalia > Primates > Cercopithecidae > Mandrillus > Mandrillus leucophaeus. Next base: position 1,090,016 of record NW_012102543.1, on the reverse strand, counting down.
TCAGGGGGCCTGCCCCAGACTCCTTAGATCCAGCACTCATTCTTTTTCCATCACTCTGACACAATGCCAACTATCAAAAATTATTTTATAGGCTAGCTGCGGGTGGCTCATGCCTGTAATCCCAATGCTTTGGGAGGCCAAGGCGGGCGGACAGCTTGAGCCCAGGAGTTCAAGACCAGCCTGGGCAACATAGTGAGACCTCATCTCTATTTAAAATTAATGAATTGACCAGGCACGATGGCTCATATCTGTAATCCTAGCACTTTGGGAGGCCTAGATGGGAGGACTGCTTGAGACCAGGAACTCGAGACTAGCCTGGTCAACAAAGCGAGATCCCATCTCTTAAAAAAATAAATAAAGAAAAATATAATTAATTAATGTATATGTTTATTTACTGCCTGCTTTTCTCACTAGATATAAAGGCTTCCTGGGAGAAAGACCGGTCGAGGTTGTTCACCCCTCTATCACCAGTGCCTAAAGCTGGTACCTGGCATATAGTAGGCACTCTATAAATTTAATTAGTTGGATGAATGAATTGTCTGATGTCCCCACTGAGCCTTCCATAATACATGATGGCTACTTAATTGGACACTTTATTTTATGCAAACTCATCTATCTGTTCTTTATTTATTCAGACTTTACAGTGTACCAGGCACCTTGCTGAGTAGGTTAGGATTTCATTGTACCCCGATATGAGGTAGAGAATATTGTCTTTATCATTCCCAGGTTACAGATGAGGAAACTGAGACTCAGAGGTTACACAGCTTGCCCAAGACCATACAGAAACAGGGTAAAACTTAACCCCCATTCTGTCAGTGCCCCTGAGTCCATGATATTAAGCATTCTGCCTCATTGCCTCTGGCTGAGTCCCCTCAGTAACATGACTGTCTTTACTCCCGAACCTCTAAAATGCCCCCAGCCTTACTTCTCCCCTTGCCTCTGAGAACCCCATCGCCTCTTTCTCTGGCCTCTGTGTACTGGCTCTCCTCCATCAGTCCCTCCAGATTCTCTCCCTGCCACTCTTTTCCCTGCTGGGTGCTGCGGGAGTCTGTCCTGTGTGGTCAGCCTCTTGCCCTCTTCCCTCTGCTTCTGGTGGTCTGGGTCAATGGCAGGTGCCAAGAGAGGGAAGAGAGACAGGGGATTTCCTCTCCCAGCCCTTTCCTGCCGGGTCACTGTGGAGTGTCTGCATCTGCCCACTGAAGGTCACAGCTCCTGTGGGCCAGCTCTCTTCATACAGCTACCTCTGCAATCCGGCAACCTTCCCCACTCCCCTCACCTAGCCCTCGGCTGCTGCACTAGCCCCCCACGATGTGAATCCCTGCCCACAGTTTTGAACCTAGACATGTTATTAAACACTCCTCAGTTTACTTCGTGTGAAGCTGCTGCTTTGCTGGAACCCTGACTCTTGGACATATGGGTGCCACATGGCTTCTGTCCCTCCCCCAGGTCCTCCACCACTGCCGCTGTCCCCTGGTCACTGCAGCTGCCTCCCCAGGCCCTTCTTTGCTGCCGGGGTTTGCTCACTGTCTCCAAGACCTATAAATAAATGTTGATTTGCTGGCTTGAAGGTTTGCCCTGGCAGCGCCACCAGGGAGAGCAGTGCCCCAGGGAGCCCAGCAAGCCCACAGCAAGCTGTCCTCCCAAGACTAGGAGAAAGCAGAGAGCATCGGGTCCAATGCAGGGGTCCCCTGTGGTGGGAGGTTCCTCCTGTGCAGGGTGTTAGGGGACCCCTCAGATGATGTCCTGTGCCTCAAACAAAGCCGCTATCACAGCTTCAAAATCACAATATCATTTGTTGAGCAACTACCATGTGGCAGGTTCTGGGTTGCCATTTGCATACATTCACTCCGATGTTAAAAGATAAGAAAAACAGATTCACAGAGGTTAAGGAATTTAACCAAAACCTTAAAACTACTAAGTGGTAGAACTGGAATGAGAGCCCAGGTCAGCCCGATTCTATAAGACCTTAATTCCCCACCAGTACATGCTGCCTCATAACCGATCCCTTCGAATGACAGGCGGAGCCACAGACTCGAACCTAGTCCAAGCAGGCAGCTCAGAGATGCCAGCCACCCATGGCTGCGAGGAGATCAGGTGGAGCAGGATGAGAGTTAGGATAAAGAGCACAGAGGGCTCCGTGCTGCCTAGAGTCACTTTGTCCAAGGGGCATGGCACGGTTTGGCCATGGTGAGTGCTGAGCAGCCAGGGGGCTGGAACATGCCCCCCCAGCCCCCCAACCCCGACCCACTGCTCCTTCCTGCAGAGCCAGCCAGGAGCCATCACTCGTCCCTGGGCACACACCAGCATTTCACAAAACAGGCCTGTAAGCACAGACCCCTCTGAGTCAGGCCCAGGACTGTCACGAGGAAACTCTGAAGGGGAGGGACAGGGTGACACAAAGAGGGGGAAGGCCTCCTGCTGCTGAACCTGGAGCCGACTGTACTTCCCTAAGTCCTTTCTGCAGCCAAAAGGCACATTCCCTGTGAACACCACTCACAATCCAAAGGCTTTGGCTTTTTATTTTTTAGGAAGCAATGGCAAAGAAAAAAAAAAAAAGAAAAAGAAATCCACATTTCTAGTGCTGGGAGCGATTCTTGGAGGCAAACATACTCTCTCGCACACACACACCCCACAGCGCTGCCCCCACACAGCCCAAAATAGTCCACACCATGGACTCCTGGAGAACCCGGCTCGGCACAGCCTCCCGACCTTGGTCCACATGACTGCTGGCCAGCTCTCGGTCCCCGGGGTAACAAAGCACTCCAAGGACCCGCAGCAGCAGCGCCTGCTCCTACAAACAACTCCACCCTCCCGGTGAAGTCCTGTCTCCGGTGTCCCGACGGAACCAGGTCCAGTCAGCAGAGGCCACTTCCAATGACCCAGTGTGGCCCAAATCTCCAGAGCTGACCTGAACCTCTCTCCCTCAACTCCTCCAAATCTTAGATTGCTGATGCTGCTTCTCCAGGGGAATGGCTCCCACAACATTTTATAGACTGCAAGGAAAATATCCAGAACTGAGACTGTTCTTCAAAATAATAATTAAAATAAAACAAAACCACTGCTGAAACACAGAACTGGGTGTTATCATAAAATCTCTGCACAAATAGAATTTGAATGCTCTCACTCCAATCAAAATCATTCTCTGTCCCTCCCTTTAAACACTGAAAGTTCAATTCCCCCTGAAGATGGGATTGCAAACATGATTAGGTCCAATTAATTTATGGAGAAACTCAGAATGAAAGGAAAGAAATCAATAGAACTGCCTTGTTCTGATCACTACTGCAAATGAAGTAATAATTTGAGGGAGATCTGGAGAGAAAGGAAACCAAAAGTGTCACACCACAGCCGTGAGGCCATTTAATAAGGCAGCATTGCCCCATGTGGACTGGCCGGGTGAAGAAGACCACTCAAGCTGACAAGACACTCCTGGGGACAGAGGGAGGGGAGAGACGGCTGAAGTCACTTGCTTTCTCTTCATCGTACAGCATGAGGCTCATTGGTGGTAAATTCTCCTCTTTCTCACAAAAGCAAGACATAAAAGAAAGTAAAAGGCAAAAAAACATCCACACAAGCTGCCAGTTTATTAAGGCCACTGGTAATCTCCAGGCAGGCCAAGGCCATATGGGCTCCCCCTGCAGCTTCACACTAAGTTTATCTCCATCCTCACGCTCTACCTCCATCTCTCTTCCATATCCAGGAAGGAAGAAAGGAAATTAACAAGCCAGCATCCAACATCCATCCTGAATCACCAGCTGGGCCATGTAAAGCATCCAAAGATGGGATGGGGAAGCCCCAGGGGAGAGAGCGACATTGACAGATCACCGTCCCCACCTCTCACTTGCCTGCAGCTCCCTTGCATAGAGGATGCTGGCAAATTCAACGAGAATTTCGCTGGACCTGCCCAGCAGTCCAGATGTGGGAGCCTAATAACAAATAACACCGCCAGCTCCATATGATCCATGCACCTGCAAGAGAAAATGCCTTGCTGGCCAGCTGGGTTCTCTGGCCACCATCCAGCCCACCTTGCTGCCTCGGGATAGGGGTTCGTGAAGCTGCTCCTGGCCTATCCAAATGGCCAGTAAACATTAACATTCATCCAGTCAGGCAACATCCACAGAGTGCCTATTCCATGCCATGCTGCCCCATGTGGGTGGCAGCAAAGCATTTCAGTGAAAGGCTGGGGCACTGGCATTAGGACACCAGGTTTGAGGCCCAGCTCCTTGCTTACTTGCTGTCTGAGCTGTTGAACTCTGTGAGTTTCACTATCCTCATCTGCAAAATGGGTATGATAATAGGACCCTTCTCATGGACTCACTGACAAGAACAAATGAGATGACCTCACTGTGGGTGATCAGTAAATATTAGCGAATATTACCACAATGTGGGGTCCTACCCTCCACTCGCTGCCACCACCAGTGGCAGAAAAAGCCAGCTCATGAGTTAACTCCCAGGCAGTATTATCCACTCCAGAGGACTCTCTGTCCACGCAGATGAGCCGAAGCAGAAAGCATTAAAAAATAAAATAGCTCAATGCCATTGCTACAGATTGCCTCACCACCACCACCTCACCAGTCAGCTTCTAGCTAGTGGGGTCAGTAGTCAGAAGCACAGCCAAGAGTGTGGGGATGATTCCGTGAAAAACCATCCCCAGCAGCAGAAGCCTAGCTCACAGCACACATCCTCCCAGAAGTGGGTCGAGGGCATACATTGCCTTTGTTTAAAGGGCACCAGGTCACAAAGGAGGAGGAGTCTTAGCAGCCTGGAACTTTGGGATATTCCACAGGACAGGTAGAAAAGTGCCGTGTTGGTTTTCTATTGCTACTGAGACAAATTACTACAAACTTCATAGTTGATGAAAACACAAATGTATGATTTTACGGCTCTAGAGGTCAGAAATCCAAAATGAGTCCTAAGGCTAAAAATCCAGGCATCAGCAGGGCTATATTCCTTTTGGAAGCTCTAAGGGAGCAGCTTCTTCCTTGGCTTTTCCAGTTTCCAGCAGCTGCTTACACTTCATGGTCTGGCCCCTTCCTCCCGTATGTCACTTCTACCTCCACTTCCATCGTCACATCTCTGGCTCTGACTCTGACCCTCCTGTCTCCCTCTTACAAGGACCCTTGTGATTACACTGGACTCGCCCACATAAGCCAGGACAATCTCCTCATCTCAAAGTCCTTAGCTTAATCACACCTGCAAAATCCTTCGTACCATCTAAGGTAACATATTCACAGGTTCCAAGGATTAGAATGTGGACATCTTTGGAGGTTGGGTCACGCTTCTGTCTACCAAAGGTGGCTCTGCTGCTGCTGCAAGGTACACTTGAATACTGTCAAAGCAATGGTGAGGAACTGAAAGAAACACAGTTATGTCCCAAGCCCAGGAATATTGAAGCAGTCCTCTTTTTGACAAAAAAAAAAAAAAAAAGTATAAAACATATGGTGCGTAAGAGCATAGGATTTGGAGCCACATAGCTCTGGGTTCAAATCTAAGTTTCATCACCAGTCCCAGCTGAAGCTATTCAAGACCAGAAGCTCATCTGTGTGAACTTCCATTTTCCCAACTAGACGCACTAACATTGTAGGGTTCATGTATCCTAAGGAATAAAGAATAAATGCACACAGAATCTTTCACGCCATGTCTGGCACACGGTGAATGATTAGTAAATGGCAACTAAGAAATTGCTCTGTACTGTTATTCTATTACTTTGGTTCTATCAGATCCAGTCACTAAATAAACCGGCTTGACGTGAAGTACTTGGCTATCAGCAAATACTACCAGGCCCTGTCAAGTCCCAGGAATCAGAGGGGCTGTTTGGCCAATGCAGACTGACCCTTTCATGCTGAGGTCAGGGAGCCCCAGCAGAGACACCCAAAGATCTAGAGATATGATCAAAATTTCCCTGTCAGGATGCGGTCCAGAATCATGGATCTCAGTTTACTTTCCACAGAAAGAAAAAGAAAAGATGAGGCCCACACACTCCTGTTTTCCACAAACTCAGGCTCCATTCCCTTGTAAGTCTTTCCCTTATAAACAATTGCACTTTATTTTTAATTGTGTTGTGATCAATTTGAGCTACAGCTTGCAGTCAACAATTTCTATCACAAATCTTTCTGCCTTCCAATTCTGTGTATGTGCAAACTGAGGCAAGGACCAAAGGAACGAGGATTTTATCTTACATGAATCATTTGATTCCATTATTGAAATATCTCAGGTAAAGTTAAAATATATACACACTGGGTCTACATTAGAATATATTAGACTTGAATGTGATCTGCTAATTAGCTGGGTGACTTTAGGAAAGTATGTAACTTATCTGAGCATCCCTTTCCCCATCTACAAAAGGAGACAGAGGCCAGGTGCAGTGACTCACACCTGTAATCCCAGGAGGTTGAGGCAGGCAGATCACTTGAGCTCAGGTGTTTGAGACCAGCCTGGGCAACATGGCAGAACCCCACCTCTACCAAAAACACAAAAAATTAGGCAGGCATGGTGGCAGGGGCCTGTGGTCCCAGCTAGCTACTTAGGAGGCTGAGGTGGGAGGATAGCTTGAGCCCAGGAGGTGGAGGTTACAGTGAGCCAAGATCATGCCACTGCACTCCAGCCTGGGTGACAGAGTGAGATTTATTTATAAATAAATAAACAAATAAATGGAGACAGGAAAATCTGCCTCTTAAGACTATAGCATAGGTTAAATATCATGTAAACCTTTGGCATGTTGGATTTCTAGAGCATGTACTATGTCTCAGACATTACAATAAACATTGCATGTGCATTAATTCATTTAATCCTAATAACAGCTCTATGAGTTGCTGTTTCTTATTCCTATTTTCCTAGAAAGTAGACCTCTTGGAGCCAGGGATAGTTTTTTCATCTTCAACTCCCAACTCAAATACCCCGTGAGTGGTAAATGCAAGCTACAACTATCATTGCCGATACAAAGAATTGAGAGGTCAGTTAAGTCTGGAATCACCACAGAAGATTTTATAAAGATGGACCCCAAGAGGTAGGGAGGTTTAGAGAAAAGGAGGGAGGTTTAGAGAAAAGGAGGAAGGAGAGTGGGCAGGTCTTCCCAATGGGGTAAGGTGAGGCATGAGGAAGTGACAAGAAAAGTCAAGCCCGTAAGAAGACAGGACGAAGCATCACACCTGGATAGAAGACTAAGTAAAACTACCTTCCTGCGTCTACTAGGATACACTCATTGACTTGCTTTGGCCAACAGAATACAGTGGAAGTTAGATTACACCAGTACCAAGCTCAGGCCTCAAGAGACCTTGTAAACTTCCTTTCTGCTCTCCGGGAACCCTGCCTAGTTGCTTAGCATATGAATACACTTGGGCTAGCCTGCTGGGGAATGAGTAGACACAGAACAGAAACAAGCTATCCTAGATGAAGCTATTTATCTAGGACAAGCGGACTGCAGACACATAGGTTAACCAAGCCCAAATCAGAAGAACCAGCTAGCTGAGCCCAAATCGAATTGCCAACCCACGGAATAGTAAGCAAAATAAATGGTTGCTATTTGAAGCCATTAAGCTTTACAGTGTTTTGGTAAGCTGCAAAACTAACAGAGGCAGGAGTGAATGTCTCTTTCATCTTTATATCTTCAACAGCCAATAAAAGTCCTGGCATATAACAGTTACACACTAAATGCTTCATGAATAAAGTATTGAACCGATAAATCAATAAAACTGTGAATAAATAAATGTCATATGCTGGAAAACTGAAATCACGTAAGATCGCATAATTCTATTGAAATACTTCAGCTTAAAGAATATTTTTAAATGGGGTTACCTAATTTTAAAATCCATTTTCTTTTTTCTTCCTAGCCAACACTCTTTTTCACCAAGTTTAGTCAAATAGAAAAGAAAGTTTTACATGAACATATAATGTAGGATGCAGTGATTGAAAACTAGACTGGTTGCTTAGAGATCTGGGTTCTAGATTCACAATAACTGGGAGATCTTGCTAATTCTCTTAATTACCATTTCTACATCTATAAAATAGATATTAAAAAATTACCCTTCCCTGTCAACTTCACAGGGTTGTTGTAGCAAATAAGATAGCATGGGAAGGCTCTGAGCACTTTTTACCATCAATGATTCTGCTTCCAGCCAGGCTCAATGGCTTATGCCTATAATCCCAGCACTTTGGGAGGCTGAGGCGGGCAGATCACCTGAGGTCAGGAGTTCAAGACCAGCCTGACTAAAATGGTGAAACCCTGTCTCTACCAAAAATACAAAATTAGTTGGGTGTGGTGGCAGGCACCTGTAATCCCCAGCTACTCGGGAGGCTGAGGCAGGAGAATTGCTTGAACCCGGGAGGTAGAGGTTGCAGTGAGCCAGGATCGCACCACGGCACTCCAACCTGGGAAGACAGAGCTAGCCTTTGTCTCAAAAAAAAAAAAAAAGATTCTACTTCCTCTATAAGCAGAGCTTTACTTTTTGATGGTTTCTAGTGTTTTTATAATATATCCTCTTAAGAGCCCCATTTATCCTTTTGCTGTCTTCCTTTTAATATTCTGTATCCCAGTAGCCATATTTTCTACATACATACATACATGTATGAAACCAAGGTAGGAAATGGTTAAAATTATCCTTGATAGTGGAGAAAACTATTGCTCAATCCAAAGAGAGCTGGTATTTCTGGCACTGAGGATTACATGTGACCAAGGTCAGACCTGATACCTGCAAGATTTATCCTCTAGCTCCAGAGTTCCCATGGAGAACTCTGGGTCCCTAGGTGGCTGCAGCAGGGGCTGCCAGCTGCTGAGGATGCAGCCGGATCCCTTTCCCTTTCCAGAGACTTCTGCCCAATGTGGGAAGTCAGAAGCTCCACACTCCAAGTATGACTCTTCTACAACCTCAGTTCCTGCCTTGGGCCAAGTCTTGAGATCACTGTAGCTGAGCTCCAAGCCCAGGTCTGGTACTGCTAAATGGAAAATCCTTTGTCTTGGCAACTCCTTCCACAACGGCAGAACCAGGTTGGAAGCTCACAGGGTGCTCCAGGCATATCAGGGCCTGCTTGGGTTACTGCCCTCTCCTAAAACTCTGGAAACCTTTTGAAGTCATGGTTCTAGAGTAAACATCAGGTGTCCTCATACCCAAGCATCTCAGGAGTGTGCAGGAAGCAGCAGAAGGTAGCCTGTGTCCCGAGGCAGTGCGCTCTCCCCATCCCGCAGATGATGGGGCTGGACAGAAGGTATCAGGGAAAGCAACTCAAACCACCGAGCAGGTAGGGCTGAATGGATGGGCAACACTGGCCGTGCTCAAGGCTCTGGGTCTTCCTTGACAGCGCAATTGTAATAGCTCCATCCTTCCATCAACACATCCTCCCTGTGGTGGACATAGGTTGTCTGCCTGCCCAGATACCATTCTACCTCCTTCTAGTAACAATACCTCCATTTTCTACCTCTCTCTCACTATCAGTTGTGTAAAATCAACTGCACTCCACCCTCCAACTTCAGAGACAGACTTGTGACTAGGCCTGGCCAATAAGAAAACCGCCATGTTCCAGCCGGTCATGGTGACTCACACCTGTAATCCCAGCACCTTGGGAGACTGAGGAAGGAGGATCATTTGAGGCCAGGAGTTCAAGACCAGCCTGGGCAACATAGTGAGATCTTGTCTCTACAAAAATATGCCAGGCATGGTGATGCACACCTGTAGTCCCAGCTACTCTAGAGGCTGAGGTAAGAGGATTGCTTGAGCCCAGGAGGTCAAGGCGGCAGTGAGCCATGATCGTACCACTGCATTCCAACCTGGGCAACAGAGCAAGATATAGAGATATATATATATATGACAGACAGAGACAGAGACCCACATCCCTTAGTGATCAGTTCAAGAGTGGTCAGTTCAAGGGTGAACATGTGGTCTGAGGCAGGCAAATTAGAGTCAATCCTGGAACTTCTGGAGGGAAGAGGCACTTTCTTTCTCTTAGTATGGAAAGGCAGATAACATATACCTAAAGCTGCTGGGAGCCACCCATCAAGTAGGCCTGTCTACAAAGGATGCCAATGTAAGGAAAAGTGGAGTTGAGAGATGAAGGAGAGAAGGAGGGAGTCAAGAGGACCTTGCTGAGCCCCTAGACCGAGTCACGAGTGAAGCAGATACACTCACGAGCTGTTAGTTACATGAGCCCACACATTCCTCTGTGTGCTTAAGCACTATGAGTGGAGTTTCTTGCCATTTGCAACTTTAAAAAGCCCTGCCTGATGCACATCCCACCATTTGATGTTACCAACAGACTCTAATCAGGCGGAGGAAGAGCCCAGGGGCCCCATCCAAATACCTCTAGGCTGCTTGAACTCAAATGCTTTTGAAATAAGAATGGTTCACTGTGGCTGTCAGATGCCACACATCAAACCTGAGAGGAAATTCTAGCCAGGGAATGCTACAGATGGCAGTTCAGTGAGCTGCTCTCTGCAGCTCACCACGGTCCCCACCACTCCCTATTGTCTTTACCGAGCCCATTTCCTCATTTACTTTACCTGCCTGGTCCCTTTAAATACATAAGTTTACCATCCTTTATTGGATGGATAAATGGATAAATGGATGGATGGATGGATGGATGGATGCATGGATGCATGGATGGATGGATGCATGCATGCATGGATGGATGGATGCATAGATGCATGCACAGATGGGTACATGCACACATGGATGAATGGATGCATGCATGCATGGACAGATGGATGGATGGATAGTTGCATGGATGGATGGATACATGGATGGATGCATGGATGCACGGATGGATGCATGGATGGATGCACGGATGCATGGATGGATGCATGGATGGACAGATGCATGGATGGATGCATGAATGGATGGATGCATGGGTGGACGCATGGGTAGAAGCATGGGTGGATGCATGGGTGAATGGATGGATGCATGGGTGGATGGATGGATGCAAGGATGGATGGATGAATGGATTGATGGATGGATAGTTGCATGGATGGATGCATGGGTGGACACATGGGTAGACGCATGGGTGGATGCATGGATGGATGCATGGGTGGGTGGATGGATGCATGGATGGATAGGCAGACAAGCAAGCAGTTATGTAGTTGCAAGTTGAACCTACACACAAATAGGCATGATACAACTAAAGAATTAAAACTGCAGGCCACTGCAGTCAGGGGGCCATTTGATAATATAGGAAAGGAGATAACTATAGACTTACTTCTGTATGGTTTTGGGTGTCTGGAATAATGGGAGATGACTCTCTGGGTAGCACTCACCCCATAGTTGCTCTCCTCCCTCTCAAGACACAGTGGTTGCCATGACCTTACCAATAGTGCAGCACAAAGAGAAGCCAGTCTTGGCATTCACAGGTAGCTGTGAAAAGCCGGCCCTAAAAGGCAGTCTCGCTCAATCCCCAGCATCTACTTGGATCTGGGCAGGCAGCCACAGAAACAGAAGAAGCTACAGAGGATGCAGGCACTGGGTTTTGGTGTCTGGACAGGGAAGAATTGCAGGCCAATATCCACAAATGTATCCATGAGGCTCTGGTCTTGAAACAAGGATGTGAGGACCCCAGGATGGCTGGTGAGGGACACTAAGTGGCTCAAAGAACTGAGAAAAAAATAAAAACATAGCAGCAATAGAGACCAGAGTCCGAGCCAGGACAAGGACTGTCCCTCAGCCACCTGGCTGAAGGCATCACCATGACCTCAAGGAGGTAACTGGTGATTCATACAGAACCACACTGTGAACCCTTCACCATGGTTTATATGCTCACAGTTCAGGCAATTGCTTAGAAAACTACATATTTTTCACGCCCCTATGAATCACATTCCTCCTTTTGTTGTCTTTGTGAAGTCATCACAAATTTCTGAGTGGAAGAGCTCTTCCAGGGACTGCCACGGAGTGACACCGTAGCCGGGTGGGTTCGGCTCTCACTTTACTCAGGATATGGGTATCCAGTGGGGACAGATCAGGAAAATAGCGTCATACTAAATGGTGCCTGGACAACGCCCATACACACTTGGATATGCCACCCTGAACACAAGGCACAAGACACAACACAGGAGGACCTCTCATCTCACGTCTCTCACAGCCAGGGACTGAAGGTGTAGGACAGTACGAGAAAATAGAGTTTCGCACACAACACCCCAAGGACATCAAAGAAGGGTAGCTGCCAAGAGGTAGGAAGAACTAGATTCTTAGGGACTTATCCTTAGGGATTGATACCGCCCCTGCCAGGCATCCACCTTTGGGGTGACTCAGAGTCAAGAAAACAAAGGCATGGCATGAGCCATGGAAAACAAATTCCTGCTGATTAGCAAAGAGAGTGGCACCAACAAGTGGCACCATGTGAGTGAGGAGAGCAAGCAAATGCTCTCACAGGGACAGCGGGGTGTGCAGGGCCATCACAGCTACCCCTACCCCCACCACCTGAACACCACGAGACAAATGGGACTTCTGGCTTCTGCCCTCAACATGCTTATATTTGAGAGGCCACAGGACCAGTGAGTGCAGAGTCATGGTGAACTGTACACAACCTGGAGTCAGAAGACCCATGTTCTCGCTCTGCTCTGTTGCCTTGGGGGCCCTGAAGCCCATCACTAAGTGTTCTGGGCTCCAGTTCACTCATCTGTCGAGAGAGAACCCTTCACACAGCTCCTAAGTTCTGTGAGTTCCCGTCTCTCAGACTGGCTAATCTCCAAGGGCCTGCCAGGTCCCACACGCATGCTCTTGAGAGTCATGTAGATATCAAAGCTCAAAATTAGCTCTTGGGAGTGGGAGCAAAGCTTCTGAGCCCCCAGCCCCTCCTGTGAGCACATACCTCAAGGCACATGCCCCCAACAGCCCAAAACTGACACATTTTTGATAGTTCCTGAGTACATGGATTTCCAGCCCTGGAAATGTTTGTTTTAACTTACCAGGAGAAAAGAATTTGGATTCTTTTTAAAATATATACAAAGGGAATACATTTGTATATTTTCAGATACAAACTGAATGGGAAGCAAGGCTAAAGACTGTTCTTTTCCCTTAGCTCATGTGAGTGCTACTCCTCACAGTGAATTCTCCAAAGACCACAGATGGCAGAGATCTTTGATCTCCCTTCTCGCCTGTCTCGATGTGATAGCCTGGACATGGGCAGTTACCACACCACCCTTCAGGACCTCAGCACTTCAATGACCACATCCTGCCATCATCACCCCCATGGAGGTCCAGGACCCCTGCCCCACTGCCTACCTCTCCAACTGTGCCCACCTCTCCACCTACCCACCCCTTGTCACATTGACAGATAAAATACAGGACTCCCGGTTAAATGCAAGAGTCAGATGGAGAACAAATAATATTTTAGTATAACATGTGCCTTCCTAGGCAGCAAAACTGAAGCAGGCCCCTTCCAAGGATAGAAAAGTCCTCCTCTCTTCCTAAGTCTGTGCCCATAGAATCTCATCCCAGTGGGCTTTCTGCCCCCGGCTTCAAATGAAATCTGCCACTGCCTCTCTCTCAGGGTGAGGTGTGAAGACCCTGGCTTCCAAGACCAATAGGCATGTAGGTAGTCATCGCATTCAGACGCCAATGGTTCTTAGTCAAAAAAGCTGCTTATGGCTGGAGTCAAAAACAAGTCTAAGCATGACTACCAGCCCCAATGCAGATGGGTCTGGGGAGAGGGAGAAACGAGAAACAGATATTACCACAAAACACTCCAAGGGAAATCTCACTACTAAAAAAGAGGTTGTTGCCTGGTGATGGCTGGCAATGCGCCATGAAAACCTAGTTCCGATTTTTAGATACAAGAGATAAGCCCAGCGTGTCACCCAGCCTGGATCCCATAGAGGTCCCGTGGACCAAACAGTACCTGAAGACATTTGACCTGCCTACGTGGGCAGCTGGAGTGGAAGATCCCCAAGGGTAGGAATGCTGTCTTTTGTTTTCCTCATCTCTATGGACTAGTCCATCTAGTCCAGACCTAGTCTCAGAGTGAGCATCCGATGATCTTACAAAGAGTGAATGAATGAGTGAATGAATGAATGAATGCCTACATTCTCCAATATGTCCCAGAAAGTATCAAGAGCTTTGTATCACAAAAGGCTCTGAACAATTCAAATAAGAAACACAAACATGTCCAGTGAAAGGGCTGGGCCTGGATGGCCTGTGAGGTCATTGGCAATGTGGTGAGCCCTTGAACCTGTCATACATAGGCAAATAACTTCACTGAAAGAATTTTAAACACTACCTCCAACACCCTAGCTCAACATCTATGGTTAAAGCCACCGGGCCCAGTCATGGTAATAACCCCAGAAAGGAAGGGTGCAGAGATGACAAGAAACAAGAACTTGGAGAGGACAATGAGGAACAAACGACTGGGAAAATAGGGGATGAGTGGGTAGGAATCCAAAGAACGGAACAGGAAAAAATAATTCAAGATCCAGCATCGCTGTCCAGGACATACACATGCACACACACGCAGACAAAGATTCCCCCCTTCCAGATCCACACTGCGTGCCTCCCGCCAGCCCCATCCCATCATCCTGTGACAGTGCTTCTTTGTGGAATAGAACAATAGGTACATTATGCCAACCTATAATTATCCTAGAAGAAGCGATAGCAAAGTCAAGGCATTATATGAACACTGGAATACTGGATACCACCCCACCAGGAGCAAACAACAACAAAAACAGCAACGATCCACAAAATCGCTAATGTAGATAAAGACTGAAAGCTGCCTGAGCCAGTGCCCTTTCGCATTCATATGAGGGTGGGATTTTTTTCTTTTCACATGATTATTTAAGCACAAGGCCTTCTTTCATGGAATTGATAGAGTATTGGGGGAAGGGGCTGAGAGGTTGGGTTTGTTTTGGCTTTTGTTTTTGTTTTTCCCAATAAGGAGGCAGAAAGTAGAGGAGGTCGTGGGCATGAGAAAGGGTATGACACATAGGGAAGCCCTCAAAGGTAGTTGAATCCGATGCTACTGAGTCAAATAATTCCGTTAATAGAGATTCCTTCTCACTACTCCAGTATTACTTTCCAGGGATGTTGGTATAAAATAGGCAGAATCCTGGGACGTGTCATGGAAGACAGAGACAAGAAATCAGAATATCTGGATTCTTATATCACAGCCACTAACTAGCTGTTTCCTTGATGTATTCAAGAGGTATGTGTTCTCTATCTGCCACATGCTAGGCATCAAGCTAGCAACAGAAGGAAAAAACAAAGCAGTAGTCACTTTCCTCTCGGAGTTTCAGCTTCCCCCGGTATAAAATGAGGGAGTCCCACAGCCCTGGACACACACATACACACACACACACACACACACACACACACTTCTAAATACAAGGTGCAGCCCCAGCCTCCCACGGGACCTGCCTATACAGGCCATGACTGAAGAAGGGGGAAATCTGCGGCTTCTAAAACTGTACGGAAGGCTGGGCACAGTGGCTCACACCTATCACACCTATAATGCCAGCACTTTGGGAGGGTGAGGTGGGTGGATCACCTGAGGTCAGGAGTTCGAGACCAGCCTGGCCAACATGGAGAAACCCTGTCTCTACTAAAAATACAAAATTAGTCAGGCGTGGTGGCAGGCACCTGTAGTCCTGGCTACTCAGGAGGATGAGGCAGGAGAATCACTTGAACCCGGGAGGCAGAGGTTCCCGTGAGCTGAGACCATGCCATTGCACTCCAGCCTGGGCAACAAGAGCGAAATTCTATCTCCAAAAAAAAAACCAAACAAATAAAACTGCATGGAAGCCCAAATCCCCAGGGCAAATGGAACAGTCACAGCATGCCATGCACACACAGGGTCAGAGCAATAATATGGCCAGGCATCGTGGCTCACACCTGTAATCCCAGCACTTTGGGAGGCCGAGGTGGAGAGATCACTTGAGGTCAGGAGTTCGAGACCAGCCTGGCCAACACAATGAAACCCCATCTCTACTAAAAATACAAAAATTAGTTGGGCATTGTGGTGGGCGCCTGTAATCCCAGCTACTCGGGAGGCTGAGATAGGAGAATCGCTTGAACCTGGGAGGCAGAGGTTGCAGTGAGTTGAGATCTTGCCACTGCTCTCCAGCCTGGGTGACAGAGCAAGACTCTGTCCCAAAAAAATAAAAGCAAAGGTGTGAAAAATAGAATTGGTGCTTCCTAGCACATCTCTAGTTTCTGAGGGCTCTCTCTAATGGGGACCCTCCTCTTGAATTGTGGTCCCATGGGTTCCACCTCTTCTGGGACCCAGTCAGGGTTCCTTCCTTCATGCTCAGGCACCTTCAGCCTTGATACTCCTCAGCCTCCTTTCCCTTCATCTACCTGGTGAAACATAACAGAGGGTCTTCAAGACAATTCCTTTAAATTGCCAAAGGGCCTATCTAGCAATGATCTAATCCCTTTCCTTAATGTTTACTGAAAAGCTTCTCAGATACATGATCCTCCCCTCTGCCCATTCCCCTCAGCTCTTAGCCATCCTTCCTCAGACGCTACTTTTTCATAGGGACTAATTTCTTCCTTCTTGCCAAATCCAGTGGCCACCCGTGGGTGGTCCTGCTGCTCAACCAACATATGACAGTATTAGCCATGTGCTCCTTGAAACACTCAGAGCTTTGATTCTACTCACTCATTTAGTTCCTCCCCAAAAGTTCCCTGAGCCCCTGCTAGGCAGTGGGGATTTGGCAATAAATAAGACCCAGTCCTTAGACCTCTGCTTATCTCTCCACACCCCGCTGTTATGGCTCCAACTCTCACCTTACGTCAGCAAAGGGCTTTCAAAGACTCAAAGCACCTCCACGCTCATTACCTCTTGTAATAACAAAATTCAATTCTGCAAACTTTGCAAAAACACTTTATATCGTAATCCTTTTTTATTTACACTGGGTGAAAGAACCTACTCATGCAACCAACACAATTCTGAAAATGTGGAAAACCTCTAATGGAAGTGCAACCAAGTGCTCCTGGACGCGCTTTTTTGTGTCCTTCCCACCCCCAGTTCTCCCCTCCCTGCCCACTCTGCCTTCGCACTTTGCTTGCCTACCTTACAGCAAAGTTCATTTGTCGGTCTCTTCTAAGTGGTGGGCTCCTGGAGGGCTTCCAATGGACTGATCTCTTTGTAGACTCCATATTATCCAGTGCTTAAATATTTGTTGAAATGCAGCAAGATCAGGGAGTAATTCAGCACCAATTGTTTACCTGATCCTGGAAACCTCATCTCTGCCCCTCTCCATTCCTCAGGAGAGTCTGCCCATTTGAAAACTGTTCCTAGGTTTATTTCTAGCATGGCCCTGGGGAGGGCTGCCCTACCCCGCTGGGTCAGGGAGGTGAGTGTTCTCTGACCTTGGGCACTGCAGAGCCCACCACCAGACCACCCTGAAATCTCAAAGCAAGCCCACAGGGTAGATATCTAGGGACCTTGAAGCAAACATTTCACCCATTCAGGACACAAATTAAGTGTGCTTGTGTCACTTAGTAATTCTTAATTGTCTTACTTACTTATGCCCTTGGGCAAACCCCTTAAAATATTTATTTCTGTTTTCCCATCAACAAAATGAGAATTGAAACACCTATTTCTTAGGATTATTGTGAGGATCTGATGAATTAAAACTAGGAAATGTGCCTAGCACTGTTTAATATGTGGCAGAGGCTCCGTAAATACATTATTATTATTACTATTATTGACAGGTGAAAGGCCTGCGATGACACTGACTCCAGAATAACTCTGATACTGCACCTTTGACTTGGCCAGTTTTGACAGAGGGCCCTTTGACAACACCTAAAAAACAAACCACTAAACTTTCAGCTTTTAAAAAAATACCAGGTAAGCTGGGTACGGTTGGCTCACACCTGTAATCTCAGAACTTGGGGAGGCCGAGGCCAGAGTATGATAGGAGGATCTCTTGAGGCCAATTTTTAACAATCAACTCTCCAGGGAACTAATCCATTCCTGCCAGAACAAATCCAGTCTTACAAGAGTATGAATATTAGAGCTTCAAGGCACCGCCAAGAGATAGAGTTTCGCTTTGTTGACCAAGACCAGCCTGGTCAACATAGTAGGACTCCATGTCTACAACAAATTTAAAAATTAGCCAGGCATGATGGCACACACTTGTAGTCCTAGCTACTCAGGAGACTGAGGCAGGAAGATCACTTGAGCCCTGGAGTTGGAGGCTGCAGCGAGTTATGATCACGCCACTGCATTCCAGCCTGGGCGACAGAGCGAGAACATGTCTCAAAACAACAACAACAAGAAGTAATGTGAGAAACAAATGCCCTCCCTCCCTCCCTCTCTCCCTAAGGGTCACCCCCACCCTGACCTGATGGATGGGAAAAGATAAGCTCAGAGATGGGGTAAGGATGAGGTAGGAGTTAGGAATGGGGTAGAGGTCAGGGATGGACTGAGAACTAGGAAAGGGAAGGATCAAAGATGGACTGGAGGTCTGGAAGCAGGAAGACAGAAATGGAGTAAGGGTCAGGGCTGGAGACCAGCAGAACTGAGGTGAAATTTAGGACCATCTGATGGATGGTCACATTAATAACTTAAATTTTTCACCACCAGCTCCCACTACAGCATCCAAACATCCTTCCCTCTGAAAGAGTGGGAGTGGGGAGAGGGAGGAAGAAACCTTAACGGAGTGAACATTTTAAAACAAGCAGGACATTTTGAACTCAAATAGTAAGAGTCACTATGCTGTCCAAATCCCACCAGTCTTTGGTGCAATACTACAAGCGGGACTTACAAGCAGGACCCGCAAGAAGGTTCTAGTAACTAGCTCAGCATGCAGAATGTAAAATGACTGGTGAACTTTGCATTCTAAGGACAGAAGTTTTCCAAATTAAAATTTTAATAGTGTGTGAAAATAGCCATTTACTCTTAGGATGCGGTAGTGTTTAGAAAGTCAGCCCGGAAATCCAAGCCAACATTTTCAGGGATGTCTCCTATTCTGGGAGGGGAAAAACCAGCTTGTTGCTTCCCTCCAGTAGCATGAAGCAGCAGGGAACCGGAAAGAGAGAA
Source organism: Mandrillus leucophaeus (assembly GCF_000951045.1). Classification (NCBI taxonomy): domain Eukaryota; kingdom Metazoa; phylum Chordata; class Mammalia; order Primates; family Cercopithecidae; genus Mandrillus; species Mandrillus leucophaeus. The sequence continues at coordinate 1,071,065 of NW_012102543.1, read as the reverse complement.
GGGTCTGAACAGCTTCTTCTACCAGGAAACCAGCCAAAGGTCTCCGGGCATGTAAGGACATCTGTTTTCAGAAGCTACAGTTTGGATTTTGGCATTCCTAGGAATCTAGGAGCAGTCCTATTAATTTGGGTTCTAGCCCCAACCATACTACCTACCTGCTGTGCAAATCCAGGCAAGTGATTTTACCTATCTGAGCCCCCATTTGCTCATCTGGTTCTTCTAGACAAGATTAACTTGGCACTGCCTTGTAGCTCTAACATTCGTACTCTCATAAGACTGGATTTGTTCTCACAGGAACGAATTAGTTCCCTGGAGAGTTGGTTGTTAAAACACCAGGGCCCCCTTGGGTTTCCCCATCTTCACACGTGTCCACTTTCCCTTTGACCTTCCCCGTCATGTTGTGATACAGAAGGAAAGCCCTCGCCAGAGGCCAGGGCCATGCCCTTGAACTTCTCAGCCTGCAGAACCATAAGCTTATAAACCTCTTTTCTTTATAAATGACCCAGTTCCTGGTATTCCATTACAGCAACACAGACAGACACTCCCACATCATCATCACACAGGGCTCGGGCTGCCTGGCCCTGGCCACTGCCTGCCAACACCAGGCCTGGTCCCTCCATCATCTAGGACCTTGGGGAACATGGCAACGGGGAAGGGCATGGAGATTACCGGAAAGAGTAAGAAGTCGGCAGGTCAGCACGGCCACAAAAGCCAGCCTCTCCCAACCCATGTGCAGGCATCATGGCTCCCCTCCACCAGCACTCCCGGGGCCACTACACCAGGGAGGAAAGAAGGGCGTGAGGAGGTCTGGTCACACCTGCCCTTCCTTTCAGAACCCTGCATGTGGCTGATGGCAGGTCCTCGGCAGCCTGGTGGAAGAGAAAGGGAAGGTGGCACTGGGGAGGAGAAGGTCCCCTGGTCACTGGGCTCCACAGGCAGTGATTCTCAACCCTGCCTGTCACTGGGAGCTGGTTCCTGGGTCCCACCCTAACCTCTTATGATTCCACAGATCAGGAGGAGACCAGGAATCCAACTTTTCACTTAACTCTCCAGGGAATACTAATGCAAATGGCCACTGACCACCCTTTGAGTACCCTGTGGATGAGAGAGTGGAACTAGAGGTTCTAGAAGCAAGTGCTTGAATCCCCTCACTAGCTGAATGACTCTGGGCAGTTTACAATTCCTTTCAAACCCTCAACTGCCCATCTGAGAAACCGGTATAATGAAAGTGTCTGCCTCTTGGGGTTATTTAAAGAAATACATGAGAAAAGGGATGGAAAGCACTTAGCACTATGCCTGTACATGTTGAGAATCTGTAAGAGAAGATCCCCTCTTACTATTCAGGGGTGACTTGTACAAATGCCTTCTCCCATAGCAATCCCTTACTAAACTGGAGCATTTCATGGGGAAGATGGGAATGACGGCGATGAAGCCTCAGATACAGAGGGCAGTGGAGTGCTGAGATACCTCCGTGCCCTCCCACGACATCCCGTGCCCTCCCACGACATCCCAGCGCTGTGGTCCAGCAACACACCCGCCCCATCCCTCTAACTCAGAACATGCTCGTTGACGTGCCTGAATCCAGGCTAAATGGGAGCACACCAATAGTGGGGGTTCCCCTGTCAGAGATATGCACTGCAAGGGCCTGTGGTCCAGGACAAAGCGGAAGGAGGAGAGGGAAGGAGAATGTAAATTACATTCATGCCAGGGTATGTTCTAATACATCAGCAACTGTGTACCAAGCTTCCGGGCTGTAGAGGAAGGTGGGCGTGTGCGGGGTTAGTGAGTTGAAGGGAAAGAGGGGCATGAAAAAGAAGGAGGTGAAGAGTTGGAACTGGTGCAGCAGCTGAGTCTCACACACACCATGGCATGACTCTATTTCGCAGGCGCTACTCAGAAAGGGAAAAGGAAAACTAACTCTAAGAAACAAAGATCTGCCCCCAAATCCAAGAATGGCAGTAGAAAACAGGGTCCCTCACCCAGCAAGCACCCGCATCATGTTTCATCAGAAGAACCCTCTCTTCTTCTCAGCCAGGCCTGGCACACTGCCTTGACCTTCCCCATCACAGAGCTGGGCCCTGGGCTCAGAAGACCCCTGATCGTCATTGCTGGAAACAGAATCATTGCAGATAGAGTTAGTTAAGATGAAGTCATACTGGAGTGGAGTGAGCCCTAATCTAACAGGACTAGTGAGTTAGTCCATTTGCATTACTATAAAAGAATACCTAAGACTTGGTAATTTGTAAAGAAAAGAGGTATATTTCACAGTTCTGCAGGTGTACAGGAACCATGGTGCTGGCATCTGCTCTGGTGAGGCCTCAGGAAGCTACAGTCATGGCGGAAGGTGAAAAGGAGAGCAGGCATGTCACATGGTGAGAGCAAGACCAAGAGATCAAGAGTGGGAAGTCCCAGACTTTCAAACAACCAGATCTTGTGTGAACTAACCGGGTGAGAACTCACTCATCACCAAGGGGATGGTGCTAAGCCATTCGTGAGAGATCCATCCTCATGATCTAATCATCTCCCACCAGGCTTCACCTCCAACATTGGGAATCACATTTCAACATGAGCTTTGCAGGGGACAAACATTCAAATCATATCAATTAGTGTCCTTATACAAAAGGGAAGTTTGCCCCATGAAGGAAGAGATTGGGGTGATGTATCTATAAAGCAAGGAATGTCAAACACAAGACTGCCAGCCAAGCCCCAGAAGCTAGCAGAGAGGCCTGGAACAGATTCTCCCTTGCAGCCCTCAGAAGGAACCGACCTTGCCAACACCTTGATCTTGGACCTTTAGCCTCCAGACTATGAGAAAATAAATTTCTGTTAAGTTACCCAGTCTGTGGCACTTACAGCCGCCCTACCAAACTAATACACCCAGAACCTTACTATCCTTCACCACACTGATCACCAATGAGGCAAGTCAGAAATTTCCAAAAGTCTCCACATTTACTTTTCTACCCAATAAACCAGAAGTGATAGGGGAATTCAAACATTAACAAGACATAGGCCCTGCCCGCCAGAGCTCCTAGGCATACAAATGGTAGTCACTTTACACTCTGCAACACACTTTCACATACATTGTCTCTTGTAGATCCCCCCATCTCACATTGAGATGGGAAGGGCAGGCTGTAGGTTATTCCCATTCTGCAGACAAGAACACTGAGTTTTGGAGAGTTGGTGGCTTGCTCCAGGGCACCCAGCCCTGGAGTGGCAGAGCGGGAGCTGCAGTAAAGTCTTGAGTCCAAGACAACATTAGTGTGGCTGTTTCTTTCAGCCTGTCTTGCTGCCTCTCTGGCCATCTTGGAACCTCTTGCCTCCTTCAAACAGAAGCGCCTTCACGGAGGTCTCTTGTGTCTAAGATCTGCCCCAAGTGAGCTCCAGGAGGCATGGAGGGAGGCCAGCCATGTTAAAGACCAAGCTAAAGACCAAGGCGGCTGCAGCATCATGAGATACTGGTGCAGTCCCCCTTCTCTCACAGTCCCTTACCCTGAGGCTGCTCCCACCAGCCCCCCTTACCTTTTTCCCATCCCCACCCCCAGCCCCCAGCCTCTCCCACCCCACAGGCAGGGCAGGTTCCTGGTAACAGCATTGCCCAGTGTTGTCAAAATAGCGAGGAGCTGGAAAGAGTTCCAGAATGAAATCTATGTGCCTCTGCAGCCTCCCAACTGACTGCCACTGTGGCAGCTAAACCCGCTAATGTGCTAAGCATTTTCTGGCAGGGCCAGGAGGCAGGGCTGGTATTTTGGGAGCTGGGAGGGGCTTGGAGGCAACATCCTTGGCAAGTCTGGGAAGGAGGTGGAGGCAGGGAGGCAAAGAGAACCGACCCAGAACACTTCCCATGACGTCACCGAGAGCCACCTGAGCTGCACCTCAGGATTTCTGAAGCGCTGCTGGCAGGCGGAGAGTACGCTGGGCCCGGCGGGCAGGGCTTGGCAGGGCATGGAGGCTTCGCGGCTGGGCCTGGGGGAGAGGGCGCTCTAGAATGCCACTTGTCATGCACACTTTTTCTGCTGACGCAGAGCAGTGTGCAATGCGTCCAGGAGCCCGAGCAGCCCGGGGCTGGCCCAAGCTCTGTTTGCCTGAGTTGGCAGCGGCAGGGCCCATGGTGACCAAACAAAAGATGGGAAGCCAAATGCCCAGAGGCTGGCGGGTGAGGCTCCCTGAGAGCGCTCTGAGGATACCAGCACTGGCAAGGAAGGGCCAGGGGCTCGTAGGGATAGGAATGGGGTCGGGGGCGATGGGAACTTGCAGGCAGGGTCCCCTCTGGTTTCCCAGACACGCCTCCTCTGGGCACCAGCCTCTCCACACTGGCCTTGCTTTTCAGGGGCTCCTTCGGAAATGCTTCAAACCATGAGACCAGGAAGGGGAGCAAACCACCAAATCTGAGATCCAAACAAGGTCCCAGCATTCCTTTGTCCCTGAGGGGCTCGGCTCCAAATTCTGGGAGAAACCAGAGGGTTTTGAGAAAGTCAGGAGAGGGGTTCAGGGGACAAAAAATAGGGCTGGTGAAGAGTTCCTTCCGGGAGCCATGTGGTAGCAGGGAGTACCATGGGTGGCAAGGCTGTGCTGCTCAGGTGAGGGGACACGGTGTCATTCTGGGAACAGATGAGCCAGTAAAACCCTGACAGGATTCAATCTGGAGGAAAAAAATCCCAGCTGATAGGAACTGCTGAGCGCTTGCAGCTTTTAAAGCCCCTCTAGCAAAAGGATCTGCGAAAGCTTTGCAAACCCTGACCACGCAGCCAGTCAGCCACTTCCCAGCCCACAGCAATGAGAGAGTTTTTGCTACATCAGAACAAACCCACTCACACATATCTCATCCTGGCCTCCCCCCGGCACCCATTCCTTTTGGGTCTGTGTGCCTGCCTTCCTCAGAAATGACATTTTGTCAGAGCAGTGGGAGAGAGTGTTGCAGGGGCCAAAGGCAGCCAGGGGGCTGGACTGCAACCAGGCTCCTCTGCTCACTAGCGGCTGACCCCAGGCAGGGCACTTAACCTTTGTGAATCTCATTTTTTAATCTGCAAAAATGCAAATAATGAAGCTGCTCTCGTAGAGTTGGTGAGAGGACTAAATGAGACGATGGATGCTGGGGCTAGAGCACAGAGACGAGGGGCTCTATGAGGGCTGGTACCCCTCCTTCCCACCTTCCTCTCCAGGGCCCCCAGGCACCATAATCAGTGTGGGAAGGACGCAGAACAATGGGAGTTTAATTCAGAGGTTGGGGAGGCAAAGGCATACTTTAATAGAATTCTCTCACCCAGCACATGGTTTCCTGCCCACCCCACCCACCTTTCCCCATCTCTACCGGCTGATAGTCTCTCAGCTAGTAGACCTTTTCTCATTTAGCAGGGCCACTTTGTTTTAAAACTCCAGACGGGAACCCTCCATGTTTCAGTCGACGTGGCCCTGGATCACTCAACTGACTGTCATTTGAATGCTGCTCCCAGAGTGAGGCAATGGTGCAGCCGTCCTAAAGCCCTTCCTGAGTGTCCCTCCTTCATGAAGATGATTCTGAGGCTTCCCAGGCCTTCACCCTTCTTTGAAAGCCCATAGCAGTTCGTGTGCACTTCTCTTCTATGCTCACCAAACTCTGCCTTCATCATACTTGGGGGATGTGTGTGAGAGCGAGAGATTCCAGCAGGGATTGGATCTTACTTTTACATTCTCTACAGTGCCTGGCACAATGCTAATGCATTTTATGAGGCCAGAATTACCCTGATACCAAAACCAGTTAAAGACATTACCAAAAAGAACTTTTTCAATTTTTTAATTCTTAACCCTTACCTCATACCCTAGATAAAAATTAACTTGAGCCGGGTGTGGCTGCTCACACCTGTAATCCCAGCACTTTGGGAGGCTGAAGCAGATGCATCACTTGAGACCAGGAGTTTGAGACCAGCCTGGCCAAAAAGGTGAAACCCCGTCTCTACTAAAAATATAAAAATTAGCTGGGCATGATGGCAGGCACCTGTAATCCCAGCTACTCAGGAGGCTCAGGAGAATTGCTTGAACCCGGAAGGCAGATGTTGCAGTGAGCCTAGATCGTGCCACTGCACTCCAGCCTAGGCGACAGAGCGAGACTCCGTCTCCAAAAAAAAAAAAAATTACTCAAAATGGATCATAGAGCTAAATAGAAGACTAAAACTTTCAAACTTCAGAAAGAAAACTTGGAAGAAAATTTTTCTAACCTTGGGTTAAGCAAAAATTTTCTTAAATAGGACATAAAATGCATGAGTCATAAAGGGAAAAAACTGATACATTGGACTACACCAACATTTGAAATGTCTACTCTTTGAAAGGCACTAATATGAAAATGAAAACACAAGCTACAGACTGAGAGAAAATATTTGCAAAACATATCTGATAAAGGATGTTTAGTCAGAATATATAAAGAACTCTTAAAACTCAATAAGAAGACAAATGACTCCATTTTTTTAAAAGGGCAAAAGAACTGAACAGACATTTCACAAAAGAAAAGATACAGATGGCCAAAAAGCACATGAAAAAAAAAGGTTCGACATTATTAGTCAGCAGGGAAATGCAATTAAAATCACAACGAGATACCGTTAAACATCTATTATAATGGCTAAAATTTGACAATGCCAAGCTCTGGCAAGGATATAGAATAACTGCGACTCTTATACACCGCGGGTGGGAATGCTAACTGGTACAGCCACTTTGGAAAGCAGTTTGGCAATTTCTTTTAAAGTTAAATATACAATTATATTTTCATTTCTCCCAGAGATTTGCCCAAAAGAAATAAAAACATATGTCTACACAAAGACCTATAAATAGGAATATTTATAGCAGTTTTCTGCATAATGGCCAAAACTTGGGAGCAACCCAAGTGCTCATCAGTTGGTAAATGAATAAGCAAGTTGTGATGCAGCCACACAGTGGAACGCACCCATACATGCAGCAACATGGATAAGTCTTAAACGCATGGTATCAGTTCCTATTGCTACTCTAACAAATTACCACAAACTCAGTAGCTTAAAACAATACAAATTTGCTGCCTTACAGTTCTGGAGGTTAGAACCTCCAAAATCAGTCTCACTGGGCCAACACCAAGGTCAGTTTCCTTATCTTTTTCAGCTCCTGGAAGCCACCTGCATTCCTTGACCTGTGTCCCCTTCCTCCAAAGCCATTTGTGTTGCATCTTCCAATCTGTCTAACTGCTTAAGGGAACAGGACTTTATCAAGGCACAGAGCCATAGCAAGTTTGGGAAACGTATAAGTAGTTCCATATTTCTAGGGTGTGTAATGTAACATTTCAAAGATAAGGAAACTGAGATTCAGAGAGATCGAGTATCTTACCCAAGGTCCAGGACATAGTGAAAATCATGTGCAACCCTAAGGCCTCTGAATCCAAATCCAGAGTCCATGTGAGCCCTCAGACTTCCCTGCCTTGACCTTGGATGCTCATCTCCACCGTGTCTCAGAGCCCTGCACGCCCACCCCAGTACACTGCACCAGCAGCTAAGCCCGTGGAGCCGGGCAGAACCCTGGGCCTCCCCATCTCCCCACCCTGGGACCAGCGGATTCCCAGTTCCAGCAGGATAACATTATAACCTTAATCAGATTGACATTTGCATCCTGTTTTATGTTCATCAGCATTCTTACACTTAGGTTATTTTATCTGGCCTTCTCCATCATATGAGAATGTCTGCATCTAATGGTGCAGATATTCTCCACCCCATATTCTCTAACCCTCAGAAAGCTGAGGTACTTTCTTACACAGCAAGTGGGTAGAAGCCAAGTTCAGAACCTTACCCCCAACCCACCCCCTGACACCACAAGAGCCTATTGACTCAGAACAGAACTCAGACAAACCCCTCACCTAGCTGAGCTTCCCTTCCCTCATCTGTAGGATGGAAAACAGGGTAATACCTGCCCTGCCTATCCTGATACATTAGGCATAAATGGAAAAAAAAAAAAAAAAAAAGGAAGTAAGTAAAAACACTTTGGAAATGTTAAAATGCTACGCAAATTGTAAGAAACTGTTCTGATTACACTCTCAAGAAATGTCACAAATTTTCTCCAAAAGTGAATAATTGTCATTACTTTTCAACTTCATCCCCTTGAAAAGCCAGTTTCTTCTCCTGTCATCTTTATTTCTCGTTAAAGCAGAGATGTTCTACCCAACATTCCAACTGGAATCTCAAGATCAATCTTTAATTCCTCCTTCCAGGTTCACCCTGTCTGAAATCAAGAACAGGCAATTCTCTACTCCACCCGCCATCCCATCCTCAGTTTCTCTTGCCATCTGCCCCACTTTAAAGCTAGAAATCGCCAGCAACCATTTTCATTCCTCATCCCCCTGGTCTCTCCTCAGTCAGAGCCAACCTATATGATGCCAAAGCACCCCTCCAATCCCCTCTCTCAGAGGCTCACAGCCCCGGGGGGACAGCGTCCAGGGGTCCCCTACAGGCTGCCCCAGTGAAGCTCTCCAGCTTGTCTCCCGTGACTCACCGACCCAGGTAAGCCTAAGTGGCCCTGTTTCCCAAAACTCAACTCTCTTCCCATTTTTATGTCCCCACTATATCTGGAACTCCCTTTCCCACTATTTAATTAGCTATGGGAGTAAGAGGAATCGAACTAGACCCCCAACTCTTACATCAACCTAAATATATTCCAAGTGAATTGTGGTTAATGGCTGGGCGCAGTGGCTCACACCTGTAATCCCAGCACTTTGGGAGACCAAGGTGAGTGGATCATCTGAGGTCAGGAGTTCGAGACCAGCCTGGGTAACATGGCGAAACCCCATCTCTGCTAAAAAAATAATAATAAAAAAATACAAAAATTAGCCAGGCATGGTGGCGCAAGCCGGTAGTCCCAGCTACTTGGAAGGCCAAGGCAGGAGAATTGCTTGAACTCACCCAGCAGATGGAGGTTTCAGTGAGCCAAGATTGCACCATTGCACTTCAGCCTCGGCAACAGAGCAAGACACCACCTCAAAACACACACACACACACACACACACACACACACACACACACACACAAAGAATTGAGGTTAAAAAACAATCCAGACTATACAGATGAATATCTATCTGATAGCTGAATGGGGTTGGAATTTCTAAGCTACATAGCAATGGAATAAATCAGAGGAGAATAAAATGAATAGCAGTTAACATTTACCTATTTTCACTTCTTTAGACTGGATATCCATATTTTAAAAGTAAATAAACACACCCTTTACCTCATGTTGTACACAAAAAATAACAAAATGGATCATAGAATGAAAGAAATGCTAAAATTATAAAAATTCCAGAAGAAGGCTGAGCACGGTGGCCTGTAATCCCAGCACTTTGGGAGGCCGAGGCAGGCAGATCACTTGAGGCCAAGAGATGGAAGCCAGCCTGGCCAACATGGTGAAACCCCTATTAAAAATACAAAAATTAGCCAGGCATGGCGGTACACACCTGTAATCCCAGCTATTCAAATGGCCGAGGCACAAGAATCCCTTGAACCTGGGAGGCAGAGGTTTCAGTGAGCAGACATCAAGCCACTGCACCCCAGCCTGGGCAACAGAGCAAGACTCTACCTCAAAAAAAAAAAAAAAAAAAAAAAATTCCAGAAGAAAACATGGGGAAAATCTTCATAACCCTGGTATTGGCAAAGATTCTTAGGACACAGAAAACAAGAATCACAAAAGGAAAAAAATAACTTGGACTTCAAAATTAAAACATTCTGCTCTTCCAAAGACATTGTTTTGCTGGGTGTGGTGGCTCACACCTGTAATCCCAGCACACTAGGAGACCAAGGCGGGAGGATCACTTGAGACCAGGAATTCCAGACCAGCCTGGGAAACACAGACAGACCCTATCTCTTCAAAAAAGTTTATTAACCAGGTGTGATGGCTCATGCCTGCAGTCCCAGCTACGTCGCAGGCTGAGGCGAGAGGATTGCTTGAGCCCACGAGTTCGAGGTTACAGTGAGCTTTGATCATGCCATTGCACTCCAGTGTGGGCAACAAAGACCTTGTCTCTAAAAAGATAAAAATTTAAAAATTAAGAATACATTGTTCAAGACAGGGGATATGGTTGCACAGCAATGGGAGTATAATTCATACCACTAAATACTCGACATGATTCAAATGGCATCTTTTATGTTACATATATTTTACTACAATTTTTTAAAAAGATGCTATTAAGAGGATGAATAGACAAGCCACAGATTAGGAGAAATGATTCATAGTACATATATGTACATAGTACAGTCATATAGTAAATAGATACGTGTATACACAGTACATATATATCACATACATGTACATACATATATGACAAAGGATCTCTATCCAGAATATATAAAGCACTCTAGCAAGTTAGTCATAAGGCAAACAACACAACAAAAGATTTGAACAGACCCTGCACAAAAGAAGATACCCAATAAGCACGTGAAAATATGCTCAGCATCGTTAGTCATTAGGGAAATGCACACTAAAACTACAGCGAGCTACCGTTCACACCCACTAAAATGGCTTAAATTCAAAAGACTGATAATGTCAACTGCTGGTGAGAATGTATAGCAACCAAAAGCACAGCCACTGCTGATGGGAATGTGCAATGGTGCAACCACTTTGGAAAACAGTATAGTAGCTGCTTATTCTAAAAACATGCATTTACCATATGACTGAGAAGTTTAACTGCTAAGTATTTATCCAAAAGAAATGGGCGGAAAAGGTATGACAAAAAGGAGACATACACAGACGCTCGTGGCAACTTTATTCATAATAGCCAAAAACTGGAAACAACCCAAATGTCCATCAACTGGTGAATGATTACAATATTTTGGGAAATTCATATGACGGAAAACTCAGCCAAAAAAAGAAGACATTACTGCACTGGTATCAGGACTGAAAAAAATAAAAATAAAAATTAGCTGCTAATATACACAACAATATGGGTAAGAATTTTTTTTTAAAGTCCGAGTGAAATAAGCTAGATTCAAAAGAGCAGATAGTAATCAGGCATGGTGGTTCACATCTGTAATCCCAGTACTTTGGAAGACTGGGGCAAGTAGATTGCTTGAGCCCAGGAGTTCAAGACCAGCCTGGGCAACATGGCCCCATCTCTACTAAAAATACAAAAAATTAGCCAAGTGTGGTGACATGTACCTGTGGTCCCAGCTACTAGGGAGACTGAAGTGGGAGGATCACTTGAGCCCAGGAGGCAAAGGTTGCAGTGAGCTGAGATCGCACCACTATGCTCCAACCTGGGCGACAAAGTGAGAATTTGTCTTTTAAAAAAAAAAAAAAAAAGTAAATAGTGTATGATTGTGCTTATATGAACTCATAGAACCAGCAAAATTAATCTATAGTGACAGAGAGGGGGTGACTACAAAGAGGCACTGAGGAACTTTTGGGGATAATAATAATATTCTGTTGTGGTTACGTGGGTATACACATTTGTTAAAACTCATAGAGCTATATACTTTGAATGAGTACATTTCATTGAATGTAAATTATATCATAGTTTTAAAATAACTTTTTAAAAGTCAAGATGCAAACTGGTGAAAATATTTGCCACATGTATGACAAATTAATATTCTTAATATACAAAATGTCATGCAAGTTGATACAAAAAGCATCAAGACCTCAATAGGTCAAAGCACACATAAAAGTCACAAAAGAGGAAATAAGAATATCTAATAAACAGGTTAAAATTAAAACAATGAAATGCTGCATTTCACAAACCAAACGAGCAAATTTAACAAACCAAATGAGTTTTGTTTTTGTTTTTGTTTTTTGCTTTGATAATTTTTGTTTTGTTTTTACTTTAATGATAATGCTAGTATTGTAGGACAAGATGAGCACTCTGCTGGTAAAAATATAAATTGATACATTTCTAGAATACAATTTGGAATACTATTATATAAGTTTTAGCAGGAAGGTTAAAGTTAAGACCCAAAACCTTAACAATTTTCAGATCATTTTACCCGCTTCTAGAAACCTGTGCTAAGGAATAAACAAAGATGAATGATCAAAATTAGAGATTTACAGGCAAGAGTTTTCAGCCAGGCACTGTGGTTCACACCTATAATCCCAGCACTTTGGGAGGTCAAGTTGGGAGGATCACTTGAGGTCAGGAGTTCAAAACCAGCCTGGGCAACATGACAAAAACCCCATGTCTACAAAAAATTTTAAAAATTAGGCTAGGCACGGTGGCTCACTCCTGTAATCCCAGGACTTTGGGAGGCTGAGGCAGGCAGATCACCTGAGACCAGAAGTTCAAGACCAGCCTGGACAACATGATGAAACCCCGTCTCTACTAAAAATACAAAAATTAGCCAAGTGTGGTGGCGCATATATTTGTAATCCCAGGTACTTGCGAGGCTGAGGCATGAGAATCACTTGAACCTGGGAGGCAGAGGTTGCAGTGAGCTGTGATCATGCCACTGTACTCCAGCCTGGGCAACAGAGTGAAACTCTGTCTCAAAAGAAAAAAAAAAAAGAAAGAAAGAAAGAAAATTAGCCGGGTATGGTGGCATGCACACTACTTGGGAGGTTGAGGTGAGAGGTGAGAGGCACAGCCTGGGAGGCAGAGACTGCAATGAGCTGAGGTCACACTACTGCACTCTAGCTTGGGTGACAGAGTGGGACTCTGTCTCAAAACAAGAAAAAGTAAGTCTGGCCCTGGTGGCTCAGTCCTATAAACCCAGCACTTAACAAGGTAGAGGTAGGAGAATAGCTTGAGCCCAGGAGTCCAAGACCTCCCTGGGCAACATAGCAAGACCCCATTCTCCACCAAAAAAAGGGACAAACAAGAATTTTTATTACTGACTTGTTTCTAGCAAGAAACAATCTACGATAAGCCACTAGGTTGAGTAAACGCTGGCATCGATATGATGAAATATCAAATATTGTCCATGGTACAAACTTAATAAATATTTCTCAAACATACTCAATGTATACACTATATAAGAACCTTAGAAAGGAATGAGATGTGTAGATGACTTACACTCATGAGTAGAGAAATGCATAAACAAATTGTGTCATTGCAGCAAAGATTGGAAATCATCTCAATGTTCAACAAGAGAGGTGAAAGTCGGCCAAGTGCACTTGCTCATGCCTGTAATCCCAGAGCTTGGGGAGGCCAAGGCAGGAGGACTGCTTGAGGCCAGGAGTTCAAGACTAAACTGAATAACATGGCGAGAGCTCATCTCCACTAAAAAAATTTTTTTAATTAGCCAGGCACTGTCATGTGCACCTGTAGTCATAGCTACTCAGGAGGCTAAAGTCAGAGGATCGCTTGAGCCCAGGAGTTTAAGGCTGCAGTAAGCTATGATCACACCACTGCACTCCAGCCTGGGTGACAGAGCAAGATCTTGTATTGAAAAAAAAGAGGTGAAATTAAATAAATTATGGTATGTCCACACAATGAAATGCTATGCATCCTTAAAAACAGGCCAGATCTAATCTATGTCCTAGGCTGGGCACAGTGGCTTGTAATCCCAGTACTTTGGGAGGCCCAGGTGGATGGATCACCTGAGATCAGGAGTTCAAGATCAGCCTGGCCAACGTGGCAAAACCCCATCTCTACTAAAAATACAAAAAAATTAGCTGTGTGTGGCAGTACATGCCTGTAATCCCAGCTACTCGGGAGGCTGAGGTGGGAGGATCACTTGAATCTGGAAGGCGGAGGTTGTGGTGAGCCAAGATTGCTCCACTGCACTCCAGTCTGAGCGACAAGAATAAAACTCCATCTCAAACAAAATAAAATAAAATAATCTATGTCCTAGATTGTTAAATTTTTTTTAAAGGTGCAGAACAGGGAACTTGGAATGCTACTATCTGAAGGGAGAAAAAAATAAAAGGACAGATACATATTTATGTTCGTATAACATCATCAGAAAGATATAGAAGAAAAATAAAACAGGTAAGTCTATATTGAAAGACTAGGGTCTGAGGATGTGAGAACAGGGGTGAGAGAGACTTAGATTTACTTTTTGCTCTCAATTACTTTCCATAGTGTTTAAATTTGTTACCATATACAGGTTTTTCTTTTTCAAAAAACACCACCAAAAACAAAAACCACCGATTTTTTTTTAGAAGGAAGGGGAGTGTTATGGATGGAGCTTCTCAGAAGGAAGGAGAGTATTATGAGTTGAGTTTTTTAGAAGGAAGGGGAGTGTTATAAGTTGAATTATATCCCCTTTATACGTTGAAGTCCTAACTCCCCTACAAGTTGAACACCCCAAATTCACAAATCTGATATGCAAAATGCTCCAAAATCCAAAACTTTTTGAGCACCAACATGACCCGTGAAGATCTCACCCAATTTCCCAGAAGCCCTCACTCCCATCGGACTAGAATCTTCTTTTCAGAGGCCTTTCTTTTTCTCATCCCTGTTGCTACCAGTACAAAAAGCAAAACAGAAAGACACTAAAGCAAAACCAAAGTTTTAGTCACCAAAACCAAGTGGGCTGGCGAGGGAGGGCAGTGGTTGCAGGGAAGGTTTTAAGTTCACCAGGCCCTACAGCTGAGGTTTCAAAATGGCAGCTAGCTGGACGCCATTTGGTCTACATCTGCTCACCCAAACCTCCCTCCAGTTCTCCAAGGGGTGTCCCTAATTACTAGCACAGTCACCTGCCAACGTGGAATCTGGGTCTCCCTTCTTTCAAACATTAGAGATGTGAGACCAGAAAGATTACTTCCCAATGCCAGAGAAAAGGCTAAGAGGGAGGAACAAGGGGGAGAAGGAGACCTTCACTGCAGCATGCAAGGACATGGCGGACGCGCCCCATCCCATATCTCAGCTATTATGCATTCCCAACTGGCTTGGCCAACATCCAGAGAGACTCCAGGCTGGTGAGTCTGTGAATGTGAAGCAGAGATAAGCAAGGCGGCGAGGGGGAGTTCGCCCACTGTTATATATGGGCTGCAGCACTGCTGTGGCGTGGAGTCAGGGGAATCTTCCATTTCCAAGACATTTCTGCACTCGATCCTGCTCCCAAGACTAAGAATTCTTTCTTGGCTTCCTCCCACTCCCTGGAATGTAACTAAGCAGTTACCTTGAGAACAAGGAAAAATTGGGGACTAGGGAGGTGTATGAGTGTTTTAATGTGTTAAAAATCACATTTACCCTGGATACTTGTTTGCAATAAAACAGAGAGCAGGAAACTCCATTCTTACCTTCATCTGTGGGACAGGCACCCAGTGGCAGTCATTGTGAGAAATATGAAGAGGCCAAGCTATGCTTAGGGAGCTCAGAAAATGCTATGCTTCCTTCCAGCTGCAGGGAAGCTGAGCCACTGGGGAAGAGTGGATGCATTTGGACAAACAGGAATGGATGGAAGGCTTTCTAGGAGAGGGGACCTCATGAGCAAAGCCTGAAGATGGGGTAGTTCTTGTCCTAGCAATAAGGAAGTATGAGGAGAGGCAAATAAATATTTTCTAGAAGCTGAGGGCTCAGGCACTGGAAGCTTATCTACCTTCTCCAACTCCAAGGTATCCTCCAAGGAGAGCAAAATTCAGAAACAAGGGGCACCTGCAAAGTGGTGGAGGGAAGTGGAGGAAAGGAATGTCTGCCCTGAGCCCAGCCCCAGGGCCAGATGCCGGGAAAAATTCCTGGGATTATTTGGTGCTGTGTGAGATGGATCTGGAGCCACCCTGGCTCAAAGAGGGATGTGGGTTTGGACTGGAGCTGCCAGGACTGGTCTGGGGCAAACTAGGGACACTTTCTGAGTGTCCACATTTTTGTACTTGCTGTTCACCAGTATCTCCTTTCCCCGCTCTCCTCCTTGTTCATGGAAATCCTTAAAAATCATCTCCTCTGGGAAGTTCTCCCGATGCACTCATTCAGAATTAACGCACCACCCTTTACGTGCCTTCAACAATACCTCTTTTTCCATTTACGTTTTCTTGAGACAGAGTCTCACTCCATCGCCCAGGCTGGAGTGCAATAGCCCATCTCAGCTCACTGCAGCCTCCACCTCCCAGGTTCAAGCCATCTTCCTCCTCAGTCTCCCAAGTAGCTGGGATTACAGGCACCTGCCACCACACCCAGCTAGTTTTGTATTTTTAATAGAGAGGGGTTTCATCATGTTGGCCAGGCTGGTCTCGAACTCCCAAGCTCAACTGATACGCCCACCTCAGCCTCCCAAAGTGCTGGGATTATAGGCGTGAGCCACCATGACTGGCCTACACTTTCCTATATACTCTTTTTTTATGCCTTGTCTTTTTTTTTTCTTTTTCTTTTTTTGAGACGGAGTCCCACTCTGTTGCCCAGGCTGGAGTGCAGTGGCTCAGTCTTGGCTCACTACAACCTCCATCTCCCAGATTCAAGTGATTCTCCTGCCTCAGCCTCCCAAGTAGCTGAGACTACAGGCGCATGCCACCATGCCCAACTAATTTTTGTATTTTTAGTAGAGACAGGGTTTCAGCATGTTGGCCAGGCTGGTCTCCAACTCCTGACTTTAGATGATCCGCCTGCCTCAGCCTCCCAAAGTTCTGGGATTATAGGTGTAGGACACGGTACTCAGCCTATGCCTTGTCTTATTATTAGTCTCCCTCTCTTCTAAATGTAAACTCTCAGATGTCAAGAACTAGATCTTATACATCTTTCTGACCCCATCCCCCAGCACCAGCTCTTCCCCAGAGCAGACACTCAGTAAATACTTATTCAGTTGAATACACAGACCCACAAGGAGCAACCTGGTACTGGCTGACATTTTTGATTCCTACATCCATTCATTCATTTGCTCAACAGCCATGTGAGTGCCTAGTATCTGCCAACCTGGCTCGCTCTCTCTCACAGAGCACACTCGAACTGTTTCATCAACCAGCTAAAAGTAAGTTCAGTATCAATTCAGGGCTTCTTTCCAGGTCTAGAACACAGAAAATGTCACAGGACCACCTGAACACCGCACGGGGGGTGCAGCCTACATTCCATTGCCTGTTTCCGTCCGGATGGAAAGTCACACCCTCAAGAAGGCCCCTGGGGAAGACACATTGTCTGGGATGTGGATGAGGCCCCCACAGGCTCTACCCAGCCCAGCCCACGCAGGGGAACCCTAGATACGCCTATCACAGGAGATGGCAGTTAAGATAACTCTACCTACGTAGGCAGTACCCTGTGGATACTAAGTAAGGAGCTGGTCATTTGGAATGAGGCAGGGGAGCTCTAGGAAGTCCTCTCTGCAGAGTAGACGTGGCCATGGAGGTGGGAGGATTAACTGAAGGTCATGAGAAAAGTCTGCCCTTCTCAGAGATCAATAAGTGTAAATTACTTGAGAGTCCAGGAACTGCTCTGCCATGGAGGAAAAATACAGATGGGGCCGGGGGCGGGAAAGGGAGGGGGCAAGTTAGGGACAGTCATTGATCTCGGCGGGCTCTTCCAAGTCTAAAATTGTAGGATTCTAACCTGAACCTCCCCTGCCAACAACTTGAAAAAGTTGTCTTGAGATCAGGGACATGTGGAGAGAAAGTTGAATAGCATGTCAGATAATAAACCAAGACGAAATTGTGAAGTCAAAACAAGGGATAAATTTTCCTTATCTCTCTAAGACATGCATCAAAGCAGCTGGCTGCTGTCTGCCTGGCCTGGGAAGATGATAATGGTTTTTAATGGCCTGTAAACAATAGGACCAGCCTTTGTAATAAAGTTTAACCAATTAATCCTTTAGGCTTCTCACTGCACTCTGCCTACTCCTCCCTCCTCCTTTCTGTGATGGGGCAACCTTCAGGGATCTGAAAAGCAAGGGATCCAACCCCTAGACTCAAACCTGTAGGTGACAATAAGAGTTGTCCAGAGGAAGTGCTAAAGAAAATTGCCTCTATCCTGATCTGGCTAAAAGGATCAGGGAAAAGGAGAGAGAGGAGAGATCATGCATCAAGGAATTGGCACAAGAGATAAACTTCATTCTTATTCAGGAGCTCATTCATTCATTCAGCAAATATTCATGAACACCTACTATGTGCAAGGCATCTGCAGAGGGTGCAAAAGTATGCAAAGAAAATACCTGCCCAAGATGGAATTAAAGCCATGGGGCACGGGGGTGGTACTGGGAATAAGACACATTCACAGATATCAATCATAAAAGTTAGTACCAGAGCCTCTGCAAACCACTGCACAAGTCCAGGCCTCTTTTTCCATTTCATTTCTTCTTTCATGCGCCATGTTCCACTTGGGGTGGTTACGACAGACAATATTCAGAAAATGGAAGAATTAGAAAGAGAAGAAAGTGGAACACACAAGAGAAAGAAAATCAAGGCCCTCCTCCCTCCTGCCATGGCCCTCTCTGTCTTCAGCCCTGGTTCTGGAAAAGAAAAGGGTGTATTGTCACTAGAGGCCTCCAGGCAGGTCCATGCCACTGAGTCACAATTCAAGTCGTGTTTGCTTCCTACACCAACAAGGCATATCTTTGCTGAACTGTGCAATATTCTAGCCACCTGGGTTTTTCTACTTGGTATACCAACTCCCAGTACTCAACAACCATTCCCTTTACTCTTTTTTTTTTTTTTTTTTTGAGACAGAGTCTCACTCTGTCACCCAGGCTGGAGTGCAGTGGCACAATCTCAGCTCACTGCAACCTCTGTCTCTCAGGTTCAAGCGATTCTCCTGCCTCAGCTTCCCAAGTAGCTGGGACTACAGGTGCCTGCTGCCATGCCCAGCTAATTTCTTTTTCACTTTTAGTAGAGACAGGGCTTCTCCATGTTGGCCAGGCTGGTCTCAAACTCCTGACCTCAAGTGATCTGCCCGCCTCGGCCTCCCAAAGTGCGGGGATTACGGGCGTGAGTCACTGTGCCTGGCCCCCCTTTACTCTTAAACACAGTGTGTGCCAGCTGTAGTGGCTTATGCCTGTACTCCCAGCAGCTAAGGAGGGTAAGGCAGGAGGATCACTTGAGCCCAAGAGCTTTAGGCTGTAGTAAGACAAGGTCACACCACTGCATTCTAGCCTGGGCAACAGAGCGAGATCCTGAAAACACAAAAATACAATGTGTAATGGTGATATAATAATTCAAAGGTTAATAATCTCTACTTTTGAAAACAATAATGAATACCTTGCTTTGCATTTGTGCAGCCTCACTTTTTTTCAGAGTTCTTCAAAAAATATTATCTCATGTTCATGCCACAAGCAACCTTGAGTGGTAACAAAGGTTAAACATTATTATCTCTACTTTAAATTTACCCTCCTTTATCCATTTGTTTTCTACTCAACGAACAGTGGTTGAGTACTTGCCATGTGCTAAGCACCATGCTGGCTACAGGGTCACAACAACATAGCAGAAAAAACAGCAGATCCTGCCTTCAACAGGTTCACAGACCCATGGGGAGGAGAAGTGAGGACGTGGTCCCTGTCTCCAGGGTCTGGGGCATCTTCCAGAGGAGAAGATTAAAAGATTAGCATGGGCCAGGTGTGATGCTCACATGTATAATCTCAACACTTTGGGAGGCCAAGGCGAGAGGATTGCTTGAGCCTAGGAGGTTGAGGCTGCAGGGAGCCGTGATGGTGCCACTGCACTCCAGACTGGGCAACACAGTGAGACCCTGTCTTTAAAAAAAAAAAAAAAAAAAAATTAGCATGATTTCACCAGGTAGAAAAGAGAGGAAAGGGGATTCCAGAGAGTGGGTCGGCAATCTGTGCACAGAGAAGAGTGAGCCATCTGGGGCATCCAGACCATGGGGTGAGAAGCAATGGAGGGCAAAGGCTGAGAAAGACTGAAGAGGGAGGCTGGGCCTGAACAACGGAGCCAAGAGTGCCTTGCCAAGGAGTTTGGACTTTATCCTTGGGGTAATGAGGAAATCACTGAAGGTTTTAAGCAGAGGTGGGTGACGTGATCAGATTTATGTTTTAGCAAGATTGCCCTGGCCGCGGGATGGAGAAAGCACTGGCCTAGGAAGAGACTGGGCAGACTCTAGAAACATTCCCAAAATAGAATTTGCAGGACTGGATGTCCCACTGGAGATGGGAGGAAACAGAGATAATAGAAACAGCTTTCTCACTTGGGCTCGAGGGGCCCTCGTCCAAGATAAGACACCAGTAAGAAAGCCTTGCCCAAGGTCACCTAAGTTACTTGATGGCTGACTCGAATCAAGCACCTCAAGTTCCTTCTGGTAGAAACCTCTTAGTCTGCCTCGTTAACATCGATCAGCAATAAATTTAACCATCATCTTCCAGGCTTTCCTTGTTTTCCACTTTATACATGTTCACTTTTTGTCCTATGGAGATTATTCAGATCATTAGGGCAAAATTCCTTTTGACCTCCCATAAGGCCTCTCACAGTATAAGACAATATGTGGTCAATAAATATTTGTTATTAAATCAAACTCCAGGAGCCCCAAGAACCCATCACCAGACATTGCCTTACTTATAACATGAGATATTTGCCTTCTTTAATCCCTAATGAACAGTTTTTTGTTTTTTGTTTTCTGATTTTTTGAGACGGAGTCTTGCTCTGTTGCCCAGGCTGGAGTGCAGTGGCGCAGTCTCAGCTCACTGTAACCTCCGCCTCCCAGGTTCAAGCAATTCTCCTGCCTCAGCCTCCCAAGTAACTGGGATTACAAGTGCGTGCCACCACGCCTGGCTAATTTTTTGTATTTTTAGTAGAGACAGGGTTTCACCATGTTGGCCAAGCTGGTCTCGAACTCCTGACCTTGTGATCCACCCACCTTGGCCTCCCAAAGTGCTGGGATTACAGGCGTGAGCCACTGCACCCAGCCAACAGTATTTTTTATGTAATTCCTAGATCAAGTAATTCCTAGATGTTTGAATTTCACAATCCAAGATAATTTTTTTTTGAGACAGAGTCTCGCTCTGTCACCCAGGCTGGAGTGCAATGGCGTGATCTCTGCTCACTGCAATCTCACCTCCCAGGTTCAAGTGATTCTCCTGCCTCAGCCTTCCAAGTAGCTGGGATTATAGGCACCCACCACGACACCCAGCTAACTTTTTTGTATTTTTTAGTAGAGACAGGGTTTCACCACGTTGGCCAGGCTGGTTTCAAACTCCTGATCTCAAGTGATCCGCCTACCCTGGCCTCCCAAAGTGTTAGGATTATAGGCGTAAGCCACCGTGCCTGGCCATAATCCAAGATATTTCTAACAACAACAACAAAATTGGAGTGTTCAACATGGCCTTGCCAACTTTTTTTTAACACCATTGTTTCTTAAAAGAAAGGACATTGAATACATATCCCCAAAGTCAGGATAATATAATTGTAAGATGAATTTTCCAAATTAAATCAGAGTTCTTCAACCTCAGATCAATTAACACTGGACTGAAGAATTCTTTGCTATGGCAGTGGAGGGGAAGGAGAAGGGGGAGCTGTGGGAAACCCACGCCCCCCCCCGGTTTAGAACCACTGAATTTTTTAAAGTAAGCTTTATTAGAAATCCAGTTACACGGTCCTTATATTTTGGATGAGTGAAAACTATCACAGACTGATGCCAGTCCCTAAACAGCTCTTAGAAACAAGAGACTCAGAGGTGAAGAGTGTGGAATTTGAAATCAGACTTGAACTCAGATCCCAATTCCACCTCTCCTCATTCCCTGACCTTGAGCAAGACACTGTTCCAAACCTCCCTTTCCTCCCCTGCGCAGTGAGGACGACACCACCTCATCCCGGTTGTTGGGAGGATTCAGTGGAATAGATGTGACACACTTAGCATGTGATCATCGGGAAAGGAAGTATGACAATTTTAACATTATTTCTACCACTTCTATAACATATATGGTATCTAATACAAATTAATGACTGCTACCCAAATTTCAGATTTCTGGGTCAAAAGGACCTTACACATAATATAGTAGACTTTCAATAAACACTTACCGAATGGATAAATGAACCCCTTGTCACCCTAATCTCACTAGTTCCTTCCCTCAACCCCAACATATCTGAGTCCTTTTCTCCTTTACTAAACCTTTCTCCAATCCTACCCATGGGAATTAAACCCGTAAAATAAGCCTGGCACACCTCGGGCCTCTGCCCTGGGCTCTGTGGGTGGGAGCACTGTGGATCACCCCCACCTGTGAGAGCCTTTCTTCGGGGACAGTCATGAACATCCCCCATGTCATCAGCATCTTCAGGCTACCGCTGTCCTTCTTGGATATTTAACCTGGAGGTGGGCCAGGACAGAGAAAGGAGGTGGCAAGATCCTTGAACAAAAGGAGCTATAAAAGGGCGTTGGGGGAAGCAAGGCAAACGGCAGATTAAACAAGCAGGCACCTCAAGGAAACGTGGCGGGGGGGTGGTTCTGAGCCTCTCTGTCTCCTAACTTGACAGCAAGCAGGTCAGAGTTCCTGCCACTTCCTTCTAGTAGAAACCCCACCAAGCCCACCTCCCCGCCTCGGCAGGCAAAGCACTGGTAGCTCTCTCAAGGGAAAAAGAAAAAGAAAAAAAACACTCCTTGTTATAAACCAGACACAGTCCTGGCGAAAGCCCAGCTAACAATAAATTTCTGGGGTTCATCTCACAAGTACATTAAGTATCTTCTGACAATTTCCCAAAGGGCTGGGTTTTTCTGGCTATCACAGGGCTGTAGAATATTGAGTACAAGGACAGGGCTTCAAGAACAGGGGATCCAAGCCCTCATTTCATTGATGGGGAAACTGAGGCTCAGAGAGGGGGAAGGCACGTGTTCAGGATCATCCAAGTATGCTCCCGTCAGTGACAGCACTGAGCCAAGAACTCAAGGCTTCAGTTTTGGCACTGGGTTTTGCCAGACGCTTGAAAACATACCAAGAAGAGAAAGGTGTACTATGAACTAAATCTCACTTTTCCTGAAAATATAGATGTGTGCTCACACAGGCACACATGCGCATAAAAGGTAGGGAAAGAGGAAACAAATGTAGCAAAAGGCTGGTAAATGGTGAATCTAAGTGAAGAGGATATTGGTGTTCATTGCACTATTTTCACAACTTTTCAGAAGGCTTGCCATTTTTCCAAGGAAAAATTTGAGGAAGGGTTAGGTATGGTGGCTCATGCCTGTAATCCCAGCACTTTGGGAGGCCAAGGTGGGAGGATCGCTTGAGGTCAGGAATTTGAGACCAGCCTGGGCAACATAACAAGACCCCATCTCAACAAAAAAATTAAAAATTGCCTGACGTGGTGCCAGGCTGGGACTATAGTAGCTGTAGTCCCAGCTACTCAGGAGGCTGAAGCAGGAGGATCGCTTGAGCCCAGGAGTTCAAGGCTGCAATGAGCTATGATTGCACCACTACACTCTAGCCTGGACAACAGAGTAAGACCATGTTTCTTTTAAAAAAAATTAAAATTAAAAAAATAAATTTTGAGGGAGAAAGATAAAGTTCTAACTTGCAATCTAAGATAAACAAAAATTTTTTTAAAAAAAATAATTTGGAAAAGAGTAGGAATCCCTCCTTTAATTTCATTCAGTTTCCCTAGCTAGGGACTAACATCCTTAGGAAAAGTTATAAGAAATCCAGAGGTTAAAGGGGTGGGACTCCAAACAAGTAAGAGATTGCTGGTATTCAGAGCAGTCCGTAGCTATGGCAATCTTGGAATCCAAATAAAATTTCAGATATTTTGTCCCATTGGCTCCTATACATATATGCTGGTCACACCATGTATCCTCTGTTGTTTTTGGTGCAAAAAGTAAAGTAACTATGAACTATAGATAGGGCAAATGTCAGAACTTTTCTAGGGGACTTTATTGCTTTTGCAATCCAGGTGGTTTATAAATGCAACACGATACAGTTTAATTTCTATTCAGTTTGCAAATTCTTTCACATAACTAAATCATTGAATCAAAATCCACATCCAACCCACACTCACCATGTTCTCTATCCATATTAGTAGTTGGTTTGGGCCATACTGGGTCCATAATCCAGTCCTGAAAATGTGTCCTGGGCCACATATATAACTCATACCAATAGCAGGGCACTCAAGGCATGATGATTTGAGGGAACACAACCTATCCAAGAAACCTCAAGGAATTCCTTATGGCTGAAGTAAGGTCTGAGGAAACCATGAGCAGGGGAATATGACTTGGAGAGAAGGTAGAGGTTAAATCCAGGAGGGCTCATACACCCAACAAAGGAGTTGGAAGTTTATCCTTCAGAAAACAAGGAGTCACTGAAGGGTTTTAAATAGGCAGTGATATAATTGGATCATTCTGGCAGAGCACAGATGGATGAAAGTAACTCAAAGCTAGGAAGTCTATCGGAATGACAAAGTCCTGAACTAAGGCAGTCTGAGCGGGAGTGATGAACTGATAACACATTAGAAAGAGCTATTGACCAAAGTAAATGGACAAAACTGGTTGGGAAGAGGGCAGATGTGCCTGAGAGAGAGAGAGGAGGGATCCTAGATGACGTCTAGCATGGCCAACTAGGTAGATGATGACAACACTCATCCTGACGGGGAATCTGGGAGGAGGCGAAGGCTTGGCAGAGGAGCGTAGTGAGTTTTGAACATGTTGAGGTCCCAGTTGGATATGCAAATACGAAGCTCCAGAGAGAAGCCCAGGATGAATATGTGCATTGGGAGTAACCAACATTATGTATGGAGATGGATGCCAAGGGTATGGAGGAGGTCAGCCAGAGAACTGGGGGCAAAACAAGAACTGAGTCAAGGACAGAAACTCTGGGGGAAAAAAAACATGTAAGGGCAGCCATGGAAGAGGAGACCCCAAAAAACGTTGAGGAGTAACCAAAGAGGCAAAGACCTAGGCCTGCTTTTAAGTGACCCACTAAACTCCTCCATCTCCACAGGCTGGTCACACCGTGCTGGGGTTGGGGAAGGAACAATCATGTGTTAAAATAAACTCACTTCTCAATGAAAAGACAAACAGCCCAATTTTAAGATGGGCAAATAACAAATAGATATTTCTCCAAAGAAAACATGCAAACGACCAATAGACACATGAAAAGATAGGAAGCATCATTCGATCATTAGGGAAATGCAAATCAAAACTACAGTGAGGCTGGGCATGGAGGCTCACACCTGTAATCCCAGCACTTTGGGAGGTCAAGGCAGGCGGATCACTTGAGGCCAGGAGTTCAAGGCCAGCCTGACTAACATGGTGAAACTCCTTCTCTACTAAAAATACAGAAATTAGCCAGGTGTGGTGGTGCACACCTGTAATCCCAGCTACTCAAGAGGCTGAGGCACAAGAATTGAACCCGGGAGGAGAGGGTTGCAGTGAGCTGAGATTGTGCCACTGCACTCCAGCCTGGGTGACAGAGTGAGACTCTGTCTCAAAACAGAACAAACAAACAAACAACCCACAATGAGGCCAGGTGTGTGATGCCTGTAATGTCAACACTTAGGAAGGCCAAGGCAGGTAGATCACTTGAGATCAGGAGTTTGAG
>NW_012102543.1:1032805-1044892 GCF_000951045.1 Mandrillus leucophaeus | reverse complement strand
GTTCACGCCATTCTCCTGCCTCAGCCTGCCGAGTAGCTGGGACTACAGGCGCCCGCCACCTCGCCCGGCTAGGTTTTTGTATTTTTTAGTAGAGACGGGGTTTCACCGTGTTAGCCAGGATAGTCTCAATCTCCTGACCTCGTGATCCGCCAGTCTCGGCCTCCCAAAGTGCTGGGATTACAGGCTTGAGCCACCGCACCCGGCCTATACAATTTCATTTCTATGGACTATCTAGAATAGGGAAATCCAAAGAGACAAAAAGCAGATTAGTGGTTATCAGGGGCAGAGGGGACAGGGGAGTGGGGAGTGTCTGTTTCCTGAGTGCAGGATTTCTTTTTTTTTCTTTTTCTGTTACCCAGGCTGGAGTGCAGTGGCGCGATCTCGGCTCACTGCAACCACTGCCTCCTGGGTTCAAGCAATCCTCCTGCCTCAGCCTCCTGAGTAACTGGGATTACAGGCGCGCACCACCACACCTGGCTAATTTTTGTATTTTTAGTAGAGACAGGGTTTCACCATGTTGGCCAGGCTGGTCTCAAACCCCTGACCTCGTGATCCTCCCTCCTCGGCCTCCCAAAGTGCTGGGATTACAGGCATGAGCCACCACGCCAGGCCAGGATTTCTTTTTAGGGTGATGAAAATGTTCTGTCGTCAGCTGTGGCTGATGGTGGATGTACGAACCACCACTGAATTATGCACTTTCAAGTGGTTAGAATGGTGAATTTTATGTTGTGTGAATTTTCTGTCAATAGAAAAATTCAATCATCCTTTAAAAAGTGACCCAGAGCCACAAGGCGCTGGGGAAGCAGTTTCTCCAGCTTGCAGCAGGAGCTCCAGATATTCCGAGTCAAGAAGCCAGACAGCCTGCTTCCCGGGAGACCCTTAAATGATGTCTTCACGCATCCACAGCTGGGGGAGGGGGCGCTGACGAAGAGGAGAAGATGGAGCATTGGCCTTCTCTGGCTGCTCACTCTGTGGGCGGACTGCCTCGCCCACTTGTAAAACCCCATATGCCAGGGGGGCAGCAAGACATACATGCAACTATGTCTTAACCCACAGCAAGACAGCAACTAGGTCTGACCTGGGCATAGTTACCCCACAAGGACAGGAAAGGAGAAATGATTTCCAGGCCCAGGACACCCAGAAGCCACCAAAAACCAACCTCTTGATTCATCCCCCTTATTTGACTCTTCGACCCTAAAACCTGTGCTTTGTGTTCAAGATACACCTGCTGGAGACAACACTCCCAGACACCCCGAGGCCCAGCAGTCACCACACGGGTGCCTCGGGGAGATGCTGGAGACACAAGTGGCTTTGAAATGAGTACAACTTACATGGCTTCCAGGTGTGCTGTGGAAATCCGGGCCCAAAGAAGAAGCCAGTGAGGAACAGGAGGCTGACCATTGTGTTCTCAGAAGGGGTTGGAGCCTCTGGGGTGGGGTCACTGAGGACACAGCATGGTGTTCTGCAGATCATATCACATCTCTACTTCCCTCTCCAGTGATATGTTTCCCTCACTCTCCCATTTTGCTCCCTCTCACCCACCAAACTCCCAGGGCAACCCTGGATAATAAAGCGACTGAATATGAATGCTTCCAGGTGGCACACCAGCACTCCAGAGAAACTGTCACAGCAGGGGGGCAGTGCTGGGGTGAGAAGCAAAACCCCTGGCCTACTCCAGCCACTGGATAAGTGCACCCTCCTCCATGCCTCCCTGCTCCTGCCTGCCCTGAAGGGAGAAGGAGCGCAGTGAAACTAGGTCTTCCCTTGGGGTTCTGACCATCTCGTGGGGAGATTATGATTGCCCTGTGGTTGCCATGCCTACTGTGATGTCACTCCTTTTATCAGTCTATCTGGATGAATTTTTTTTCCCTTTTCTCTGAAGGACAACCTCCTACCCAGTGCTTAGGAGCCCACTGGGAGCTCCCGCCCTTGTCTTATCTGGATCTGGGACCTCAGAAGACTCCACATTCCTAACAGGAGTAGCTCTCGGGATGAAGAAAATCTCTCTCAAGCTGGTCAATCTACTCCTAGATTGAAGCAGAACCAAACAGAACCTATTTCAACATCCCCTCTCAGAATGCAAACAGGAGAGGAGTGTGTGGAAAGGTCCAATCACCTTTACTTAATTGGTCAGAAGAAAATCACATTTTTTTTTTTTTAAGACAGAGTTTCCTTCTGTGGTCCTAACTGGAGTGTACTGGTGCAATCTCAGGCTCACTGCAACCTCCGCCTCCCAGGTTCAAGCAATTCTCCTGCCTCAGACTCCTGAGTAGCTGAGACTATAGGTGCGCACCACCACGCCTGGCTAATTTTTGTGTTTTTATTAGAGACGGGGTTTCACCATATTGGCCAGGCTGGTCTCGAATTCCTGACCTCAAGTGATCCACCCATCTCAGCCTCCCAAAGTGCTGGGATTACAGGCATGAACCACCACACCTGGCCAGAAATCACTTTTTAAGTAAAACAGTGCAAAGAAGAATAAGGGTGGGGGAAAGGTTTACTGATCCCACACTTTGTCATGCACAGAGGAAGGCAAAGGAAGAAAGAAAACCCTTCCTAAATGATCACTTGTCATGCTGTCCAGCCATGGATCTATAGGGAGTTTCATGCCAATGAAAAACATTTCTTTGGGGTCCTACTATGCATCAGGCACTGTGGCAGGTACTGGAGACTTAGTCCCAGCCCTTAAGGAACTAATAATAAGATCACGGCCAGGTGTGGTGGCTCACGCCTGTAATCCCAGCACTTTGGGAGTCCAAGGCGGGTGGATCACTGTAGGTCAGGAGTTGGAGACCAGCCTGGCCAACATGGCGAAACCCCATCGCTACTAAAAATACAAAACTTAGCTAGGCACAGTGGCAGGCACCTGTAATCCCAGTTACTTGGGAAGTGGAGGCAGGAGAATCGCTTGAACCTGGGAGGCAGAGGTTGCAGTGAGCAGAGATTGCGCCATTGCACTCCAGCCTGGGAGACACAGCAAGACTCCACCAAAAAAAAAAAGAGAGAAAAAAGAAAAAAAAAAGATCACTGTTGACAATCACAACATTTACACAGGCTCCTTCAAAAGAATCTCTTCCCTAGAAAGATAAGCTGAGAGACCAGACAGTTTGTCTACGGCCTTCATGAAGTGAAAGGAGGCAGAGAGGAAAGGAGCTGGCCCATGGACAGGTTTTGCTCCTTGAGTGAAGACCGCAGCCTGCTGCAAGCTTTTTCTTCATTCCGTCCTCCCCTCCTGGAATCTGTGGCGGCTTCCACAGGCGGTGAAAGAAGGCAGCAACAGTGGCTCCAGTGCCAGCTGCAGCAACCCCACCAGGGGAATGGGGCCACCCGACACAGAGAGGGCATGAGGGCCAGGGACACTGTCCCTGCAGCCAGCTAACCCCTCCAGTCAAGTAGACTTTCACAAAACGGGCCTGCTCCTGGAAGTCATTGAGGCCATTGTTGAAACACAGCACCAGGCCAGGCACGGTGGCTCACAGCTGTAATCCCAGCACTTTGGGAGGCCGAGATGGGCAGATCACTTGAGGTCAGGAGTTCAAGACCAGCCTGGCCAACATGGTGAAACTTCGTCTCTACTAAAAATACAAAACTTAGCTGGGCGTGGTGGTGCACACCTGTAATCCCAGCTGTTCGGAAGGCTGAGGCAGGAGAATCACTTAAACCCAGGAGGCAGAGTTTGCCATGAGTCGAGATTGAGCCACTGCACTCCTGCCTGGGCGACAGAGTGAGACCCTGTCTCAAAAAACAGCACCCTGGAGAAGACAGCAGTCCTTTCACACTGGAAATATCCAGACTTATTACATAAAAATGGCAATTACTAGCCAGGCGCAGTAACTCACGCCTGTAATCCCCGCACTTTGGGA
Organism: Mandrillus leucophaeus; assembly: GCF_000951045.1. NCBI lineage: Eukaryota > Metazoa > Chordata > Mammalia > Primates > Cercopithecidae > Mandrillus > Mandrillus leucophaeus. The sequence goes on along the minus strand of NW_012102543.1, from coordinate 1,041,029 downwards.
GGCCAAGGCGGCGGTGTAATCCCAGCTACTTGGGAGGCTGAGGCAGGAGAATTGCTTGAACCCAAGAGGTGAAGGTTGCAGTGAGCTGAGATCACGCCACTGCACTCCACCCTGGACAACAGAATGAGACTCCATCTCAAAAAAAAAACAAAATGGCAATTACTGTTGGCATCAGTAGCATGGTTGTTTTCAGCCAAAACTTAAGACACAGAACTAGCCTTATCTTTCCAGTATATGGTATCTCTCTTGCTATTTTTTAACAAATTATCTATCATATGTATTCCTTTTTTTTTTTTTTTTGGAGACAGAATCTCGCTCTGTTGCCCAGCCTGGAGTGCAGTGGCATGATCTCGGCTCACTGCAACCTCTGCCTCCCAGGCTCAAGCAATTTTTGCACCTCAGCCCCCCAAGTAGCTGGGATTACAGGCGCCCGCCACCACACCCAGCTAATTTTTGTATTTTTAGTAGAGACGGGGCTTCGCCATGTTGGCCAGGCTGATTTCAAACTCCTGGCCTCAAGTGATCCACCTGCCTCCACCTCCCAAAATGCTGGGATTACAGGTGTGAGCCACCGCACCTAGCCATATATATTCTTTTAATGACAAGTGGGAGCAAAATCATATTCCTGTTTTCTGAATGAGAAAACCAAGGCTAACAGAGGGACTCCCAAGTAATATCAACTTGCAGACCTGTGATTTTTATCTTAAATACTGGCTTTGAGGGACCTTTGGTGACAGCAAAGGTACTCGGCAATTTGTGTGGAAGTCACCAAATAAGCCACAACTGTGAGTTCTTCTGTGGTCAGCAGGGCTGGGGATGTGGCAGGCAAGCGTGGAAGTGAGATCCACGTGAAAGACCTAAGCATTGACTCCCCGAGGGACTGGTGAAAGGACGCAGGGGCCAAATAGATGTCCGATTTGGCCAAAGTGTCTTCCTTTTTCACAAGCCCGTCTGCCTTTCACCTGTCCTGAGGTAGGACAACCGGAGGCCCTACTTTGCTGTGCAGCCCACTCTCTTGGGGACTGTAGCCCAAATAGGCTGCTCTCCCTACACACAGATAAGAAGCTTTGCCACCCAAAACCAAGAAAGGGGCCAGTGAAGACACACAGGGAATGCGCAGTCAGTGGTGGCTGATTTTGTGGAAGTAGCAAAACCTGCACTGTAGGACCCACACCTGTGAGAGAGGGCCCCGCAGCAATCTGAGTTTGGATCAAAGCAGGTGGGTGCTCCCTCCACTGAGGGCAGCAGAGCCCAGCTCCAGATGCGATCAGGAAGTGACCTGAGAAGCTGGAGTTCTGGACTCACAGACCTGGGCTTTAATTTCAGCACCACTCAGTCACTATGTGGTTTTGAGTGACTTGCCCTTGTTTTTCCTCATCCATAAAATGGGGATAAAAATACCTGACCTTGAAAAATCATGCAAATGCCAGCACAGTACATACATACAGCAGAGACAGGAGCTAGAATTATTGATTTGCCAAACGCAGCAGTGTCTGGACTCAGCCGCCCACTTCTGACCAATGTCCTTCACTTGGCAACACAGCTGATCTGGAGGGTAAAGCCTGCAGCCGTGGAACCGAGCTCTCACCAAGGTAACTGACCCATGTGGGGCTCAGAGCCTTGTTCTTATTAGAACTACTCTAGTTTGTTTGATTTTTTTTATTTATTTATACACATAATTGTGTGCATTCCTTTATGCATATGTATACATACATATGCATATGTATAATTTATTCAAATAGCATCATATCACTGATACTATTCTTCTATGCCCTACCCTCCCACATGGCTACCCACAGCCCTGCCTTTCCAGGTGGCCCATGTTAACATCTTAGTTTGTGTCCTGCCACAATTCTCCCCATACTCATGTAATTTTATACACATAGAAACTGAATAGTGACGTTTTGGACGGTGTGGGGGCATTACTGTTTAACAAAATGGAATTATACATCATACACAGTCTCACCCTTTTTTTGTTCTACCATAATTTGCCAAAATCCTTTTAATGGTTCTGTTATGATTCACAACATAAAGGTGTCAAAGCTATTCGGCCATTCCCCTACTGATGAGTATTCACTCAGTTTCAACTCTTGGCCACTACCAACAAAAAAGCAATACATTCCTTGACAGTATGTCCTAACCAAAGACCATTTTCCAACCAGACAAAAGGCCAGGTCCCAGAATGTGAAGGTCACCCACGAAAAGGACCTCATGATGAACTCCTGATTCCGCCACATCATCCCTAAACTTCTCCTTAGAAAAGAGACCCTCTGCTCCTAGAAATACAAATTCCCAGGCATAGGTCTGGCTTCCAAACTCTAGCTCTTCCAGTTCTTACTGTGTCAAGTCAATTCTGCAGGTCTTCATTTTCCCATCTGTAAAATAAACTCATAACTGCCTCAGGCTGCAGGATTTGAGAGTGCTTTAGCAAGGGATTTTTATGAGGGAGCAGTGTGTGAAATAATATTTTTGCTGTAATTCTGTGGGATGTTGTTTCTAGCTTGTTGTTTGGGGGTCAAGGAAGGGAGGGCAAGCCAGAACTAACAGATTCAATTAATTTCCTTCTGAGACTCAAGGCCCCTATTTATAAGGTACCTGGGGCTGGATGGGAAGGTGCTTCTATCTCTGCATTTCTGAAACACCAGGTACTGCGGTTGTTTACAAGAAAAACTTAGGAATTGGACGGGGAAGCTTTGGACTCTCTACTTGCCCAGTTTTGTCAGATTCCAAAGACGGGCAACTGTAATTGAAATTATAAGAAGAACGGTCCAATCAGCAAATTTTGGAAAATCTGTAGTCTCACTGGTGTTTGATTTTCACTCAAAATTTCCCTAAGCTCTACATTTCATTCAGTAAAAAGTTGGGGTTAGGGGAGCGATGGAGGACTTCTTTTGCAGGGGGTATAGTGATTATTTGTTCTATTCTTGAAAAAGAAAAAGGAGAAATTTTAGGAAAACAATCTTAAAACTTCCACTTCGAGTAGCAGTTCTAAAAGACTTTCAAGAGCCTCTCTGAAAAGAAGCAGTTACAGCAACTTGAATGAATTTTCCTAGTTATCATATGGCTCACATGCATGAGAGTCGGGGAGAAGACACGGTAAAATCAACAGAGTTCGTGTCATGCTATTCTGCTTTAAAACCCAAATCAAGGCCAGGTGCATGGCTTATGCCTATAATCCCAGCACTTTGGGAGGCCAAGGTAGGAGGATTGCTTGAGGCTAGGAGTCCGAGACCAGCCTGGAAAACATCATGAGACTCCTCTCTCTACAAAAGAAATATTTTTTAATTAGCTGGATGTGGTGGTACACCTGTAATCCCAGCTATTCGGGAGGCTGAGGCAGGAGGATTGCTTGAGCCCAGGAGGTCAAGGCTGCATGGAGCTATGATTATACCACTGTACTCCAGCCTGGGTGATAGAGTAAGACCCTGTCTCTAAGAAAAAAAAAAAAAAAAGAACTCAAAATCTGACCATAGAATAATTTTCTTCATCAAAATCGAATCAAGCAGATAATTGACACCCCTTTGGAAAAGCATTCGGCAGCCTCTACTGAACACACGCCTGCCCCATGACCCATTAACTCCCCTGCGAGGTGTATATACTTAAGGTTTCCAAAAGACAAGTACCAGCATGTTCCCAGCACCACTACCCACAGAAGTCCCAGACCAAAAACTACCACATACTCATCAAAAGTAAAATGGGAAAATAAATCATGGTGAATTTACGTAACAGAGCACTATACAGCAATGAGAATGAATGATCTACAACCACAGCCAATGTTGGGTGAATCTCACAAACCTAATGTTGAGGGGGAAATCCAGCTACTAAAGTGGACATGCTAGAAGATTCCGTTTGATGGGGTTAGAATCAGAATAGTCACCCTTGGTGGGATGGGGTAGGGAGCACTGGGGTGCCTGGAAGGGGCACAGCTAGGCTTCTGTAATGTTTCTTCTTCTGGGGGTTGGTGACACAAGCATGTTCAATTTGTGAATTTTGGGGGTGAACATATATGCACTTTTTGGTATATATATACTTCAGTTTTTAAAACTTAAGAAATTAGCCAATGAACAAAAATAAACATGGTTGTAAGCTGGACACAGTGGCTCACGCCAGTAATCCCAGAACTTTGGGAGGCCAAGGCAGGCGGATCACGAGGTCTGGAGTTTAAGACCACCCTGGCCAATATGGTAAAACCCTGTCTCTACTAAAAATACAAAAAATTAGCCGGGCGTGGTGGCGGACGCTTGTTATCCCAGCTACTCAGGAGGCTGAGGCAGGAAAATTACTTGAACCTGGGAGGCAGAGGTGGCAGTGAGCCAATATCACACCACTGCACTCCAACCCAGGGGACAGTGTGAGATTCCATCTCAAAAAAATAAATAAATAAACAAACACAATTAAGGATAAAGCAATCCAGTGGACAGGGCTCTTGGAGCCATATTTTATTTGGCATGTATCATTCCAGGGAGCTCTCCCCTGTCAATGCCAAGACTAACTAGTCGAGTATGCAGAAAAGGCATTCTGTGAGAACAGATGAAAGGGAAGAGAGAAACTGGCACTTTCTTTGGAAAAGAGTTGTTTCCAAAACCTAGATGTGCAGCCTCTACCCCAGGTAATTAGTCCAACACACTATCCATTACAGCTGAGTCCAGGTTTGCTTCAAAAGCATCTGGGGTTTTTTGGGTTTTGCTTCCCTTAAAAAAAAAAACTTGTTTTGAAAGAGGGGAAAAGGCGTAGTTAATTTTTATACAGAAATCTGTTAAAGAGATCTGATCAATGGTAGCAAAATGGAAGCCAGAGATGGAAAAGATTCACTGTGAGGCTCTGGCACCGAAGGCCAACTTGGGCTTCCATTCAGTTCAATAATAATATTTATAATAGCTGCTAACAGGTTTTTTTTTTGTTATTTTTTGAGATGGAGTTTCACTCTTGTTGCCCAGGCTGGAGTGCAATGGGGTGATCTTGGCTCACTACAACCTCAGCCTCCCAGGTTCAAGCAATTCTCCGGCCTCAGTCTCCCAAGTAGCTGGGATGACAGGCATGCGCCACCATGCCTGGTAATTTTGTAAAAATACAAAATTAAAATTTGTATTTTTAGTAGAGATGGGGTTCCTCCATGTTGGTCAAGCTGGTCTTGCACTCCCAACTTCAGGTGATCTGCCTGCCTCAGCCTCCCAAAGTGCTGGGATTATAGGCATGAGCCACCACACCCGGCCAATAGCTGCTAATACTTACACAGGTTTACATATGCTAGGCATTGCTCTATGAGCTTATATATATTAACTCATTCCATCTCTATCTATGAGGTTGGGATTGATATAATCCCCACTTTACACCCAGAGAGGGTAAGTAACTTGCCCAAAGTCACACAGCTAATAAGTGACAAAGCTAGGCAGTTTGGCTAGAGTCTGTGCTCTTAACCGTTATATACCATATTGTTTCCTAGTAAGCATTTCTTATGCCCATACTATGTGCTAGGCACCATGCTGGGAAAAAGGAGCACTGAGATGTATAAAACACGAGTACACATATGACAGGTTCTAGTCCATGTAATGATGAGAATCATACAGGCATCCTGAGGTCTAATTTCAGAACGAAACGTTAGAAAACTGCCTCCAAACACCTGGACATTAAGACTAAAATGCAGTGCCCATTTTCTCATTGATATTATTCTACTCAATAGAGTCAACTGTAAGACTAAGCATTTCTTGACACCCCACCCATCCTTGGGTCATGAAACTCAATAAAGCTCTCTCCATTTTGATTGGAGAGGGAAAAATTCCCTGTAAATATATTTGCTTCTTTTTCCTGAATCACCCTCTTGTGTGAAAAGGATTGCTCACCACTGATCTAACAGGCCCTTGAATACAGGGTCTCTCCGAGGGTACAAGAAGCCCAGGCATTCAGGTTATTACAAAATGAAGAAATACAAAGCAGGATTACAATATTTTTGGTACATTATAGATCCTCACACAACAAATTTACATTTTCTCACACACACACACACACAAACACACACACAAAGTCAAATATATAATGTGAAATAATTATGATCACAAGAGAATGACAGGCTCTACATTTTTAAATATTGATTCAGAATGCCCTGGGAATGGCATGGTCAAGGCACAGACTGCATTTGACACTTTGTGAGGAACATCTTGGTGACTACACATATAATCTAGTGCACAGAGAGTGTCAAATTCTCATTAAAATCCTCCATGGAACCAGGTGTAGTGGCTCATACCTGTAAATCCCAGTAGTCTGGGAGGTCAAGGCCAGAAGATCACAACCAGGAGTTCAAGACCAGCCTGGGCAACATAGTGAGTCCCTGCTTCTACAACAAATTTAAAAATTAGCCAGGTGTGGTGGCACCCATCTATAGTTTCAGCTACTTGAGGATCACTTAAGCCCAGGAATTGGGAGGCTGCAGTGAGCTGTAATCGTGCCACTGCACTCCAGCCTGGGTGACAGAGGAAGACCTTGTCTCTAAAAAGAAACCTCCATGAATGGGAAGCCCAAGTTAAATCAGCTCCCACTCCACCCTAACCCCCTTCCTATGCCTTCCTTAAGGGAAAAAGAACAAAATATTGAGCCCAGTAGTAAGGAAAGAACAGTGAAAGCCCCAGTTGGGAAACCATGATAGAGAAGAAATGAGGTACACAGAGAGGGAGAAAACATGGATGAAAACCCTAGACCATGGCCACCAACAGACCCAGGCTAGCCACGTGTAGACCTCTATGACACCTAGAGGTCAAGTCCAAGAGGTCAGCTGAGGTTACGAAAGGCAGGCAGGAACTCAATCAGCTGCCTACTTGTCCACAAGCTAGTCCTCCCCAGACCTCACATCTCCACAGGCACAGGTGAGGCCCTAAACACCAGGGATCTTCTAAGGTGTGCTACCTTCTCCCACGTCCGTCCCATTTCCTAGGAGTCAATCACGGTGCCCATTGCAACATGGCACCCAGTGCCACTTTCCAGAGTAGTGTGACGTCCAATTCCAAGACCTGGGGGATAAAAGGTATTAAAGCTCCTGGGACCCCAGAAGAGACAGGGCAGAAAGCTGGTGGAAAACTATCTCCAACATCTGTTTCTTTTTCTGTTAAAACCTATCCACTGTGTGAATTGCCAAGGAAAGTTAAGATTCGTGTTCTGAAGCGAGAAGGGTTCTCTTTTCACATGACACCTGCAGAAGATGGGAAACGTGATACCCCCTGCAGATCAGAGGACACAGGCTCCCTGTAAGAGGATACCACAACCCTCGCCAGTGCAGCACCCAGCAGGGCCATTTTTCCATTTTTCTCCTCCATCCCCTTTATTTAGCTAAGTAGCAGAGTTTTTATTTTACTGGGTTTTTGTTGTTGTTGTTGCTGTTTTTGAGACAGTCTCCTTCTGTCACCCAGGCTGGAATACAATGGTGTGATCTCGGCTCACTGCAACCTCTATCTCCCATGCTCGAGCAATTCTCATGTCTCAGCCTCCTGAGTAGCTGGGATTACAGGCACACGCCACCACACCCAGCTAATTTTTATATTTTTAGTAGAGATGGGGTTTCACCATGTTGGCCAGGCTGGTCTTGAACTCCTGGCCTCAAGTAATCTGCCTACCTCAGCCTCCCAAAGTGCTGGCATTATGAGCCACCGCACCCAGCCAGTAGCAGAGTTTTTAAATAACTTTCAGAGCCCTTTGCTGGAGACACACCCAAGAAGACGGGCTCTTATTCTTCCCACAGAGGCCTGTAGACCATAAACTAAGTTCACTGGCTCCTACTCAAGCTATAGAAAGCTGAGGAGGACCTTGGAACATCCTCTCTAAATTCCTCCCCTAGTTCCAATCCGGGTAAACACAAATTGATTCTATTTTTTCAAAACACCAGCCCCTTCAAATGGTCTGGTTTATCTTCATTAACATGTTATCTTTATTAACATGTTTATCTTCATTAATATATTTCTCAGTGATAAGAAGGGCCCAGGGTTCAACATCCCACTTTGCATCCATGCAGACAAGGCCTGTGAGAAGCTGTAAAACTGAAGAGGTGGTGAATCCAGGAGGGATTCCCCAGATATTCGTGAGTCGGCAGTACTTTCTTTTTTTTTTTTTTTTTTTTTGAGACGGAGTCCCGCTCTGTTGCCCAGGCTGGAGTGCAGTGGTGCTATCTCAGCTCACTGCAAGCTCTGCCTCCCGGGTTTACGCCATCCACAGGCACAGGTGAGGCCCTAAACACCAGGGA
>NW_012102543.1:1013737-1032350 GCF_000951045.1 Mandrillus leucophaeus | reverse complement strand
CCCGTCTCGGCCTCCCAAAGTGCTGGGATTACAGGCTTGAGCCACCGCGCCCGGCCCAGTTGACTTTCTTGAACACATCTTTCCCCTACTTTACACCTACCCTTCACCTTACACTTACTGAGCATTCACTCTGGACCAGACCGTGTCCTAAGATCTTCACGTGTGTGGTCATTCAATCCTCACACCAATCCTATGGGGTAGCTACTAGACGTAAGTGATGGGGCTGGGATTTTAACCCAGAAGTCTGATTCCAAAGGCCAACTTACCATGAGGGCCACAACATGTTTCTCTACTTACTGATTCCACTGGTGCTCTTGACAGGAGCACGTACCTCACTGTATTATAAGTCTTGATCTACTTTTCTATCTCCCTGAAGCATAATCAGCTATAATCTGCTAACTGTGCCTCAGTTTTCATTCTCCTTTCTTTTTCTTTCTTTTTTTTTTTAGTAGGGGGAGACAGAATCTTGCTCTGTCACCCAGGCTGGAATGCAGTGGCTCAATCTGGGCTCACTACAACCTCAGCCTCCCAAGTAGCTGGGATTACAGGCACGCACCACCACGCCCAGCTAATTTTTGTATTTTTAGTAGAGACGGGGTTTCACCATGTTGGCCAGGCTAGTCTTAAACTCCTGACCTCAGGTGATCCACCCGCCTCAGCCTCCCAAAGTGCTCGGATTAAAGGCATGAGCCACCATGCCCAGCCTCATTCTCCTTTGTTTCTTTTTATGATAGCCCCTACCTTGAGTTTCACCAAAGCCTATGGCCCATCTATTCCAAACTACATTTCCCAGCATCCCTTGTGGCCAGGTGTGGCCATGGGCCTAAGCTCAAGCCAATGGGATACAAGTGGAAGCTCCTTAATGACAGGCTACTTGCCTTGGATTTCACCTCCTGCTTCTCACATCCTGAAATACAGACTTAAGAGATACAAAAAAGAATAAAACCTGGATCCATGAATGATGACTTTCTGGACCTACCTTACCTGCCTGGTGTGCTCAACAAAGGACTTATTTGACAAATAAAGTTCTGTCTTATTTAGCCTTTTTTTTTGGACACAGAGTCTCGCTCTGTCACCCAGGCTGGAGTGCAAGTGCAATGGCGCGATCTCGGTTCACTGCAACATCCGCCTCCTGGGTTCAAGCGATTCTCCTGCCTCAGCTTCCCAAGTAGCTGGGATTACAGGCATGCACCACCATGCTCGGCTAATTTTTGTATTTTTAAGTAGAGACAGGGTTTCATCATGTTGCCCAGACTGGCCTCAAATTCCTGGCCTCACGTGATCCGCCCACCTCAGTCTCCCAAAGTGCTGAGGTTACAGGCATGCGCCACTGTACCCAGCCTTATGTAGCCATTCTATTTGGGGACCTCTTTGTTATAGCAGCTTAGTCTGTATGCTGGATTCAGGACCTAAAGTCCCACAGCTTGTCTTATTCTACTCAACATCTCCAGAACCCTTTCTTAGTGCTTGGAACATAGTGGTTGCTCAGTAAGTATTTGTTAGCTGAATGAAAACACCATTATGTAAAGCAGGTAGTACCAGGGCTAAACAAACGGATTTACTCAAGCTGTGCAGGTGTCCCTTATCCAGGTGACTACAATGTCTCCTGCTTTCCTGGAAAACAGGAGTTCAGGACAGAGAGAGTATGTTTAGGAAAGCGTTTGCAATAGGCAAGGGGTAAGCTTTCACTGCATCTGTTGTTGGTTCTCTGCTGAGACAATGGATTTTGTGCTTAATCACAAGTTAGCTGAGGTTACTGCTTGTCTGATAATAATAATGGGCTTCATTTGAGCACTTACTATGTGCCAGGTTCTGTACTAAGCGCTTCACATACATTATGGCATTCATTTTCATTCAATTCTCACAATAACCCTACTAGGTAGAAAATATTAATATCCCCAGATGAACAAACCAGGCCCCCCAAAAAGTTAAATAACTTGCCCTAGCTGCGTGGCTCATTAGCGACAAAAGTAAAATTCAAACCCAAGTTGTTGGAGCCTAAACTTATTCTCTTCATAACCAATCTGCCACTCTGCTACTCTTCCTGTGTGACAAGCCAATATTCCTAACTATGATTACAAGTTTCAAGGGCTGAACCACATTTTGTGCTTATCTCAATAGATGCCTCAGGCACGGAGCTTCCACTGGTGGCTGTGACACTTCTTCTCTGTGCATGATTGGTGAGGGGGTGCACACACCCACCAGGAGACATGACGGCAGAGGGCAAACAGTCTCAGACCCAGGGTCCGCCCAGCTCTCTTTTGCCCTCTCCTGCTCCCTGGGCTGCCCCGGCTGCCTCCCTGACCTCTGCACTCTTCTGCCCACGCTGCGGCCGCCCACATCTTGGACAGCATCCCCCCCGGGCTACCTTCCTGCCTGTCTTTGTGTACAATTCCTGCCAGGCCCAGCAGTTCTAGCTAAAGCCGGCAAGGTCCAGACCTGCCCATCTGGCCCGGTAATGGTGTGGTCCACATTTCACCTCCCACCTTCACCCTAACTTCATCCTCATGGCCCTTCTTTATCCACAACGACTCCTTCCTCCATGTTCCCTAGACTCAGCAAAGCAGTCAGCTAGGTAGGGTGGCCTTTATCCCAGAGGCTGGGATAAACCTAGGGCTCATAAATCTAGGGCTATGAGCCAAATACGGCCCCTGGGATTGCTTTCTGGGTGTGCACTATGCTTTTTAAAAACTGAATTAGCTAGGTTTAGGCTGAGCACGGTGGCTCACGCCTATAATCTCAGCACTTTGGGAGGTCAACCCGGGTGAATTACCTGAGGTCAGGAGTTCAAGACCAGCCTGACCAACATGGTGAAACCACGTCTCTACTTAAAAAATACAAAATTAGCCAGGCGTGGTGGCACATGCCTGTAATCCCAGCTACTTGGGAGGCTGAAGCTGAAGAATCACTTGAACCCAGGAGGCAGAGGTTGCAGTGAGCTGAGATCATGCCACTGCACTCCAACCTGGGTGACAGAGAGAAACTCCATCTAAAAGAAAAGTTAGCTAGGTTTAAAATCATTAGAGTTCATATAAAAATGCAAATTTCAAACTTATCTCAGGAAATCAGGAGCCAGGACAACACTGGGCTCACCTCCCCATGTGGCAAATGGCTTGGGTTGAATGTGAACATCCTCCCTGGAAGGGCATAAACTTCCCAGTTGACCACAGTACAGTCCCCAACCCCCACCTCCCACCAACTCTGTATTCTTCGTCTCCTACTGGTTTACAGGACCTGACTAGCGCCCGGAGGCATTTGAGTTTGCCACGCCCACTGCAGTGCCTCCATTTTGCTGATGAGCAAACTGAGAAAAGGCAAAGAGAAATTAGTCCCCCAGATCTCCAAGTGAATTCATTAGCAAATCCAGGGCTGGCAATCATTAGACAATATTTATCCAGCTCCCAGATGTCCCCGCCCCTGCTCTGTTCAGTCACTGCACTCATCCATGTGGCTGCCCCAATGCCTTTGGCATGCCAGAGAGACACCTCACTCTTTCAACACACTGGTCACAAACATCTCTTTTATTGTGTGCCATGACAATCTGATTCTCCTCACGTCACCCCAAGATTAACTCTTCTCAAATCTGTGGTTCAGATTATACACCCTGAAGCTGCTGAGGGGTGACCTCTCAATAAGGCTAATCTCCCCTGGACCTAAATACTGATGGGGTGTGTGTGCATGTGTGTGTGTGTGCACGTGTGTGTACACATGTGAACTCACTCACGCATGTGCTTCTAGATTAACACTCTTTCTTCTCATTAACTTCCCAGACAGGTGAGAAGTCAACATTTGCCCCAGTTAGAGAACCAGAAAGCACGAGTCGCACTGCCCCATCTAAAGGGGCAGCAGCTGCTGATGGTTGCCTTGGTGGAATGAAGATTCAGGGTTGCCAGATCTTTCAACTTTTCAAGAAGCCAGGAATATAACTGAGAAGAGGGGAGCAAAGGTCTCTACAGACCTGTGCTGAGAAACAAGTTCCTAAGTGCTTGAGCGACTTTACGAGGATCAGGTGCTAGAGAATGCCAGGAAGTGAAGGTTCCCCTTTGAACGTCCCATTGGTGAGGTCAGAATTATGTCCTCAATCCCTCATCAGCCTATCCCAGGACTCTGAAGAGGACCCCAGTGTGCTTGGCTGGCTTTGCCTTCCAGCCTAAGAATGTCTTTGACTGATATTTTTCTTAATCCCTGTTTGCTCTGTCCTCAAAACAAGCCTTTTCTTTTTCTTTTTCTTTTTCTTTTTCTTTTTCTTTTTCTTATCCATCTTCTCCATAGAGCCCTCAGGTTCTTAACTCACACGGCACTATCTGGATCTTTCCAGTAAGTAGGTTGCCGTTTCCATTTCTTTGATTAAACGACTCTAACAAAGAATTCATTGAGATGAAAATGCTTATCATGAAGCAGGTAACATCCTTTTCCTCCCCAAACCACAAGCAATTAACATATAAATGGCCTGGCAAAGGGACTTCTTTGAGAGGTGGCAGATTATAACTACTCTTGCTCCTATACGGATAAAGCTTTTTTTTTTTTTTAAGACAGAAAAGAACAATTTCCAAATGAGAAAATGTCACAGATGGCCACAAACTAACTTCCCGAGGGATGAGTATTTTGATGCAGATACTCCTCCAAGTGAAAAATGTACAATGTACAAAATGTCCACCTGAGGATCTGTTCCTCCCCATGTGGGTAATCGCCCTTCTACCACGGGCAATGAGCAGGCAACCGATATGCCCAGAAAGGCGGCCAATGGGAGGAAAGCTCGCCCAGCCTCCCGATTGGCCAGGCCCGCCACCAGCTGGAACCAAGGCGAGCTTTGAGGACAGCAGACCCACTTGATAAGATTCTCCCTCTCTTCAAAGCATGGAGCAAACATCAATTAATCCTCAAAAGACGCTTTCAAGAAGAACATTACCCCTTTTGGTGCCGCAGGTCGTTGAAGGGAAGGCAGGAAGTTGAAGAGGAGAGGAGAAAGTGGAGCACCTGGCTTTCAGCCCCAGTTCTGGTTCTCCGGAGAGAGTCAAGTTGCAGGAGCAGAATGAACCTGCAGAGAAGCCAGGCAGGGAGAGGTGGCGGAGAAGCCACTGTTGGGTGCACCCCTCAAGGCTTCCCACTGCCCCATCCCCCAGGACGCTACGGAGTGAAACAAGGTTGGAGGCCTGAGTACAGCCCTGTGCACCAAGCTGGGCACCAGAGAGTTAAGACAACTGGACTTGTGTTCAAAAACCCTTCTTTAGCACAACGACCTGTAGGATTCTGTGGGAGGAGGCAAAATTGAAGTCTGGATGCAATTTGCCACGCTGAATCTGTTTTGGTAACCCCCACCCCAACACACTCACACCCCCTTTCCTGAAATGGGGAGGGGGTGGGTTCAGTGTGTGTAAACAGAGGCACTGCCCTGCCTGGCTGCTCTTTCCATCTTAGGAGAACCAATCCAGAACTTTCTACGGCTCACACTCTGTGATCACAGCCTGTCACCATGATTGGCAATAAACGTCTCACATTCTCACGTTACACATTTATTCGACCTTTAATATTTTGCTCTGAGATTCCTGGAAAACTTGTATGTCATTGGTCAAGCGTTATAAAAACAGCCCACTATTTTTTCCCCACTCACATGGTCCGTGTTGACTGCCTTACACACCGATTTCTACATAGAATGTTTTTAGCCTGCATTTTAACACTTAGAATAACTTTCTTTGCCACACACTACATACTGTTTGCATCACTAAACAGACCCTGTGCCACATGCAATGTTATAGGCTTATTGGAGACATTTAAAATGTATACAAAGGACTTTTCTAAGAATCTGAATGGGAGTTCTCTCAATTTACCAACAGTCAAAGAAATAAGGAAAATTACCCTACAGCTGATTTTTTTTTAATTAAACTACCAATAACTATTCTGCCAAAGCTGTGTGTGTGTGTGTGTGTGTGTGTGTGTGTGTGTGTGCATGCTTGCTGAGGCATAGAAAATATCTGGAAGGATTTACAAAAACTCCTTACCTTTGGGGAACAGAATAGGCAGACAGGGAGAAAACCTCTTTTTTTCTTGTTTTATGTTCTTTACTGTGCATTGTTTACAATCAGCATGTTGCTTTTTTTTTTTTTAAGACTAGTCAAGAGCAGCAGTGAGAAAGGGGAAGGAAAGAACAAGGAGTTCGATCTGTAACTGACTGTGAACAATCAACTGAGATAACTCACTACCTTCAGACCAGCCAGCATGTTGCTTTTTAAATGCTTCAAATCACAACATGAAAAAGTTACTCTAAGATCATCTATTTTTCCCCAGGTGTGGTATTTTGTCCCCATTCCTGTGTAAAGTAAGCCAGCAGATTTCAGAAATAGCTTGTTGCCTTTTTTTTTTTTTTTCTTTTTTTTTTTGAGATGGAGTCTCGCTCTGTTAACCAGGCTGCAGTGCAGTGGCATGATCTCGGCTCATCACAACCTCTGCCTCCCAGATTCAAGTGATTCTCCTGCCTCAGCCTCCTGAGTAGCTAGGACTACAGCCGCGGGCCACCATGCCTGGCTAATTTTTGTATTTTTAGTAGAGACAGGGTTTCACTATGTTGGCCAAGCTGGTCTCAAACTCCTAACCTCGTGATCCACCTGCTTAGGCTCCCAAAGTGCTGGGATTACAGGTGTGAGCCACCGTGCCCGGCCTGCTGCCTTTTTTACAAACACAAAATAATTGCAAACTTTCACTGCAGTACTGCCAACCCTCAGGTCACCTTCTACAATGCACCATGCCAAGAAAGGACAATATCTTCAAACCCACTTACCAGAAGAAAAGGTTGAAGCTGTATTTGGCAGGATACTGACATACAAACCTCCAAGATCTGGGAAACAGCTCAGGCTCCTTGACTTGACTTCCTTAAGGATGACTTGAGAAACACCAGAAAGTCCAGAACACACAAACTCACAAAACCAGCCAATAGACTGGAATCCCTCCTGTTATTAAAATCATCTTTTTGGCCAGACGCAGTGTGCCTCATGCCTGTAATCCCAGCACTTTGGGAGGCCACGATGGGTGGATCACTTGGGGTCAGGAGTTCGAGACCGCCCTGGCCAAATGGTGAAACCCTATGTCTACTAAAAATACAAAACTTAGCCAGGCAAGGCAGCGCATGCTATAGTCCCAGCTACTCTGGAGGCTGAGGCAGGAGAATTGCTTGAACCCGGCAGGTGGAGGTTGCAGTGAGCTGAGATCACACCACTGTACTCTACTCCAGCCTGGGTCATAGAGTGAAACCCTGTGTCAAAAAGAAAAGAAAAGAAAAAAAAAATTTTCATATTTTCTTCTCTTAAAGAATGAACTTTTCATGGGCCATCAACTTCTTCAGTCATTTAAGTATTTGTTTAGAGAGTATTTCAGTTAGAAACTCAGGAAATGGAGACCTGACCTCAAAGGGCCCTTTCCAGTCATAAAGTAATTAGAAATAAAACAAAAACAGGTTGAAGTGATAAGCTGATAAGAAAATCCAATTTGTTTCCAAAATTGTTCACTTACAGCTGTTTTTCTCATGAATATAGCTATAGTTGTCATCAGCAAATCAGTGACTTGGAATCTCAAAGGAGTGGAAATGTACATCCTGGGTCTCTTGAACTCCTAGTGTTTGCCAGAGCTAGGCAGCAGGATCAAATGGTCAATTTCAGCCTGGCCCTAAAATCACAACACTCTAAAAGTCACAGAAGTTCTGCAGCTAATCAGTTGCTTACTGCCCACACTTCACTCAGCACAATTCTTCAAGTCACCAGAGGGAGCTCAAATTTGCGACAAACCAGAATGCATTCCTTTTGGGGCATAGTTGTCCTTCTGATTCTACTTTTGCCCTCTCCTTTCCAAGACTAATTTAGAAATGAAGGGAAGTAGGCTAAGAAAACCCTCACCTTTAATATTAATAAGACTTGTGCAGTCCCCGGATGATCAGAGCCCAGACTACACAGGACTTGAAAGAAAGAATGAGACTTTGATATGGAATATGAAAAAGTAACAGGCAGGAGGGGTGGAGAGACCAAACTGAGAGGCCTAGGGCCAGTTTCTGCAGCTCTGTCACTGACTGGCCAGGTGACGATCACGCCTATTTACTAAGCAGGGATGACCTATGCTTACCTGTCTACATTTTTATCTGTGAGATGAACGAAATGAAACCTCCAAAGGTTTATTTGCCATGACAATTTTTAAAAATCAGTAGGAATGAGGGAATTAGGAATTGAGCCCATGCTATACCTTCTTTTCAAAAGAGCTTTCACATGTGCCATCTGTATTCCTGGGGAGATAGTAGCCCATTATGAGTGGTTCCAATTTACAGAAAAAGTAACTACGGCACAGCGTGGTGATCTGCCCAGGGCAGCATGGTCTGTAGAAGCAGCCTTGGTCTGTTTAGTCATTGAAATGTATTCCAGAGATATTGGTCTGTAAAGACCTTCCTGGAATGTGTCGAGAAGGTTCAAGCACCTGGTGGGAGACACAGAACGCCTTGCCATGCCTTCTCCATTCCAGCCTGGAGTTCTCTCCATGGCCTCAGCCTGCTTCTATGCAGCTTAGTTTTATAGGGAGCCTTTTAACCAAGCCAACCTCAGAGTCCCACTGGCCAAGGGGACGGTGGGGGAGGCAAAGGGTTCTACTGGGGCAGTATGTAACCCACATGTAAGTCCCATCCAAAGCAACACTTCCAACCCTGGCTCACCAGGACAGGAGAAAGGTATTAGCTGGGAACTCATACCTTTCAGGCTTTTAATGGCTTGAGGCCTGAGCGATCAGCAGAGCCCCACATCACAATCCCTGTACTGGGATATAAATTGTATTAGTGGGCAACGAATGTCAGGAAACTTAGGTTGTAGAATCTAGATCAACAACTGCTTACCAAGGAGCTGGGTGAATTGTAAAGAAAGAGAGAAACAAGTGTTGAATGACTGTGGCCTCATTAAACATTGCTGTGGCCTGGCCTGTGCTTTGGGCTTTCCCAGAGCTGTTTCATGCAATAGCTTTGGGCAGGGCACTTCTTTGGACTTACTCCAACTACAGAAGGAGGAGGAGGATGTTTATGGGTCTTTCCACCCCAGACACAGTATCAGTCACAGCCCCACCTTAATTCCACTACTCCAGTTCTGTTCTGAGGGTATCACAGGATGCTGCGGCGGGTTCCCCAGTCCCACAAAATCCTTCCCCCTGGATCTTTCTCCTCTAAAACACAAGAAGAACATCTTTCCTTCCTTTCTGATCATCCATACTGCAGCCAGCAGGACTCCCAGCCAGAACATTGTCAATTTACTCAGTGATCCATGAGGCATCTTTGGGAAGGTGAGAGGGGTTGGGTGGAAAAAGGAAGAGGAAGTGGGGTGCTGGTAATTCTGGAAACAAGCCATTTCCCAGCCTGCTCTGTGAAGGTCCCTCAAACCCTACACAGATCTAGGGAGGGAAACTGCATTCCGGGAATGCGTGGGGGCTAGATGGACCCGCTGGAGCATGGATCCCACCCACAGGAGATAATATTTTGAAAAGAGCACACATTTAACCAGGGAAGAAGAGCCCATGCCCCAGCTTAAGAGCATAGCTGTTTCCTCCATCTGCCCCGCTTTTCCCAGCCCCGACTACAGCAAGTGGTGAAGCCATCCCAAATCCAGAAGTATGAATAATGCACGAAGCACAGGAGGACAGGCAGACGGCCTTTTCACCTGCGCAGGCCATAGCTCTGTGCGGCGGGGGCTGAGATTCCAATGTAGCCCCTGTGCCCCTCAGTAACCATGAAAGAGGAAGTGGGCCTCCCCAGGAGTGGTATGAAATGTGGGGCGAGGACTTAGGAGTTCACCGGGAAGTGCCAGCCATCCTGGGGCAGACACCAAGAGCTGGAGTGATTTGTTAGCCCTTTTTTCATGAGTTAATTTGCTTCCAGCAGATTCCATTAGTGACCTGACAGACCAAGGGTCTGGAGGAGGTCCCTGGAAGAGCTGCTGAATCAGCAGACTGAAGGGGCGACCAGGAAGGCTAGACATCTTGCACCCAGCCCTTTGCTCAGAGTTTCTATTTGAAGAGCTTAGAATAACTATTTGCTAAGCTGTTGTTAAGGCAGCACCTGTAAACCATGTATGGAGCGAATACACACAAACCTTGACCACCAAACGGTCAGCTTCTGACTGAGGAAAAATGATTTTATGGGGGAAAAGAATTCCCACATGAAATAATCTTTTCTTCCCAATAGCAGGAAAAAAGCAAAAGTTATAAACTTATTAAAAAGCTTATTAAAAAGTTACAAACACTTAAAAAGCAAAAGTTTAAATATGGTTCCATCTGCAACTAGGAACTGGTGGGGGAGGAAGGGTTTGAACTTCCTTTGAATTTCAATTGATAATCCCCGAAGATTAAGAAAATAGTGATACTATTACTACTGTTGCTGCTATTATTACAAATAATAATAACTACAGTTAACATTTATTTGGCACCTAGTACATGCTAGGAAGTAGGCAATGAGTTTTTTGTTTGTTTGTTTGTTTTTCGAGACAGAGTCTCACTCTGTCACCAGGCTGGAGTGCAGTGGCACGATCTCGGCTCACTGTAACCTCCGCCTCCTGGGTTCAAGCAATTCTCCTGCCTCAACCTCTCAAGTAGCTGGGACTACAGGCGCGGGCCACCATGCCTGCTAATTTTTGTATTTTAGAGAGACGGGGTTTCACTGTGTTGGTCAGGATGGTCTCAATCTCTTGACCTTGTGATCTGCCCACCTCGGCCTCCCAAAGTGCTGGGATTACAGGCGTGAGCCACCGCGCCCCGCCTGCAATGAGTTCTTTATGCATGATCTCATTTACTCCTTGCAACATCTCTTTGAGGGAGGGAAACTGTGTGGGTGAGAAGTCACATAGCTGCTAAGTCATAGAAAAGGCTCAGAGCAAAACCAAACCCAGGTGTAGGCCAGGTGCAGCGGGTCATGCCTGTAATCCCAGCACTTTGGGAGGCCCAGGCGGGTGGATTACTTGAGGCCAGGAGTTCAAGACTAGCCTGGGCAACGTGGCGAAACCCCATCTCTACCAAAAATACAAAACAAATTATCCAGGTGTGGCGGCACACATCTGTGGTCCCAGCTACTCAGGAGGCTGAGGTGGGAGGATTGCTTGAGCCCAGGAGGCGGAGGTTGCAGTGAGCCAAGATCAGCCTGGGTGATCTAGCCTGGGTGACAGAGTAAGACTCTATCTCAAAAAAAAAAAACAAAAAACAAAAAACAAAAAACCCAGGTGTGTCTGACTCCAAGCTTATGCACTTACCCACTCTGCAACATGGCTAAATTCCATGGGCTACAGAGACAGCAGGGAAACAGGACTCAGGAGAACTGCCTCCAGCCCCACCGGCACCCTGACTAGCTGTGGGATCTTGGCAAGTGATTTCAACTCGTGGGCTATCCTATTCCATCAGATGATTGAATGATGTCTTAGGGACCCCTTCAATTCAAACCACAGTTATTGGTGGACTGCCTGAGTGCCAGGCACTAAGGTAGGGGGTGGGGGAATGTATAAACAAAACTAATGCATGGTCCTTCCCTCCAGGAGTTTACAGTCAAGCCCTGCCTTATGCAAAAGCCAAAGAGCCTTAGGTGCCCCTTCAGGTCTAAATACTACTCAGAGATTCCTTTTGAACATGCAAAGTATTTCTGACAGCATATATATTCATCTTCTGTTTGTCCTGTGTGGACATATGCATGGAGAGGTATGTGAAATTATGTTCGTCCAGTGGATTTGGGGTGATATTTTTACTCTCACCTTTTTACTTTTATGTTTTGCTTGAATTTTTAGTAACAAATACATATCATTTCTATAAAAACAAAGGCATTTTTAAAATACTGCTAAATAGCACTATATATAGGTGTATATATATGTATATATGCACACACATACCTACATACATAGATATATTTCAACAATAACTGGATATTTAATAATACTGTGGGATTATTGTTAACTCAGATAAGATTGTGACTAGGTTTCTGGAAAGAATCTTTATTTTTTGCAGATACACGCAGAAATATTTATAGGCAAAATGATGTCTGAGATTTATTTCAAAGTAATCTCTAGTGTGAGAGGGTAAGAGGGGGCTGTAAGTGAGACCAAGCTGGCTCTGAGTTGCAAATTGTGGAAGCAATTTGGGTGCTAGGTGATGGGTATAAGCGGGTTCATGATACTACATAGGTTTGACGTTTTCCGTAGTATACAGTAAAAAAAAGGAACTCCTTTCAAGGCCAACAGGGAAGCAACATTTTCCCAAAGCTGAGCTAAGCACCCAGCTGGCAGCCTTTCTACCTGGGGTTTCCACCACCCTTGGCTTCCTCTCCTCTTTGACTATCATAGTTTAACTTCATTTGTTCTCTGCAGCTTCCTCCCACCCCCGCACCATTCCCCCCTAACGTTCTGGACTCATGTGTCACATCTATTTGTACATTCCAGTGCCCCAGGCCATCCCTCTTCGACCTTACCCTGGCCCAGGGCACAGAGGGGGTGGGCCTGAGCAATGCTCCCACACACCTCCGCTGAAAGTCAGCTGTTTGCTGTAGAGGTAGAACAGCTTGACTACTGGGGGCGAGGGTCACAGTTCACTCATTCCCCCAGCAAATACGGAGCCAGATGCTGGGGACTCAGCAGTGAACAAGACCAAATTGCCTCCTTCACAGAGTTTTCATGCTAGAGAAGGAGCCAACTGTAAATGTTATGTCCCAGCCCTCCCAGATTTAGGGCCCGGGGTATATTCTCCAACACATCCCTGAATCACCTGGGATCTTGTCCCAGATAATTTAAACCTGAAAGACATGATCTAGTGCCAAGAGCTAGAATACCACCCAACTACCCACCGCAATCCAGTTCCCCATTTCATTGACAAAATACAAAAAACAGAAATGGTGTAAGCCCACCATGTAAGTAAACATAAGTAAACAGTGGCGGAGGAGAGGGTACCCAGACTTCACTGTGACAGGCCCACCTGGGACCAAATTCAGAATTTTTACAAGCTTTGCTGCGCTGTTGACCAAAGTTCTCCCCACTTTTTTTCATTTGCTTGAATTTCACTTTTATTTTTATTAAGATCTTTCGTTTTGTTTTGCTTTTGAGACAGGGTCTCACCCTGTTGCCCAGGCTAGAGTGCAGTGGCACAGTCATAGCTCACTACAACGTCCACCTCCCAGGCTCAAGTGATCCTCCCACCTCAGCCTCCCAAGTAGCTAGGACTACAGGCACAAGCCACCATGCCTGGCTAATTTTGTTTCATTTTTTGTAGAGACAGTGTCTCACTATGTTGCCAAGGCTGGTCTTGAACTCCTGTGCTCAAGCCATCCTCCCACCTCAGCCTCCCAAAGTGCTGGGATTATAGGCATGAGCCACCACACCCAGCCCTTTATTAACATCTTAAATTTCCTGTTATAAGGCTTGTTATACAAAATAGTGGTCCACTGCAGCTTAATTCTTTTTCTTTTTTTCTGAGATGGAGTCTCACTCTGTCGCCAAGGTTGGAGTGCACCGGCACAATCTTGGCTCACCACAACCTCCACCTCCCGGATTCAAGCAATTCTCCTGCTTCAGCCTCCCTAGTAGCTGAAATTACAGGTGCGCACCACCATGCATAGCTAATTTTTGTATTTTTAGTAGAGACGGGGTTTCACCATGTTGGCCAGGCTGGTCTCGAAATCCTGGCCTCAGGTAATCCACCCGCCTAGGCTCCCAAAGTGCTGGGATTACAGGCATGAGCCACCGTGCCCGGCAGCTTAATTATTTTAATTGAAGATTATGATATTTACCTACCCATCTCTAAATAACATGTTTTTAACTGTTGTTTCTTGATTTTTCAGTTTTAGGCTTCCCCAAGTAGGAAAGAGGAGATTTACCCTTTTTGTAGCCTGTGCTTTCTTACCTGTTCTCACTATACACACACACACACACACACACACACACACTTCCTTTCCCTCCATCCCCCTGTGCTCCATCTGTCTGCCGGCCTGCTTACTATCTATCATCTATCTGTCTGTCTCCTTCCTCCCTTCCTCTCTCACTTACTCTGTGTATGTGTGTACTGGTGAATATCTATTTTTATTTCTCAATGATCACTGTTTTTATTACTGTGGTTAGGTAAACTCTATTCAGAACTGTGACATGTAGTATTCTCTAGTTACATTTCCTCCACTGGATAACTTGTATTCCTGGAATTAATAATTGTCTTATTTCATTTATTTGCTTAGTATTATATGTACTCACCGCTAATTCAAACCCCTAGCTCTCCTTAAGTTGTGAATATTCTCTCTCAATATGTTGAGTATGTTTCTCACCCACTTGTGAGGATGAATTTGGTCATTTTGCTAGCAAACATGATTGTAGCAGTTTTAAAAAACAAAACTTCCCTACCAGAGATAACTTATACACCTTGCTAATATAACCAGTGACCTCCTATGTGAGTGCTTGATCATGGAAAACGTTTAGCCATGTTTGGCTCATCCTAATAAAGGCTACATTTGGTGCACAAGAACTTTCAAATCACCTTTCTTATTTTGCTGACAGAGAGAGAGAGAAGAAAAGAAAAGAAAAGAAAAGAAAAAAGAAAGGAAAGAAAAGAAAAGAAAAAAGAAAGGAAAGAAAAAAGAAAAAAGGAAGGAAGCAAAGAAGGAAGGAAGAAAGAGAAAGAATTTGGAAAAACAGCACTTTCAATTTTTCTTACTTTATCACAATAATGGAAATGGTGTCATAAGGTTTTAATGCAGTCATCAGAATATAGCATGTTCTATATTACTTGTGGATTTACCATTGTTCTAACAAAAATGTATGTATTATATGCTTTCACCCACAGACTGTAAGCTCTAAGAAGGCAAACCGCTTCAGCCCTACTCTTCTGAAATATCCTTGTCACCTAGCACAATGCCTCACATGTAATGAGGGCTAATAAACATTTCTTGAATTGAATCCCGATGTGCTTTAAGAATGGGAGCTCAGTGGCACACGACCTGAGTTAGTTCCCTGTGCCTTTATAGCAACGAATTTGCATCCAGGTCCCAGTGAGGCCCACTGGACAGTTCCCTAAACCCCCTGCATGCTATCAACAATGCACCTGCTCTTGGCCATTTCCACCTGGAAGTCTAATTGGCATCTCAAGCCTTCTAGGCGAAGCGGAGCCCACATACACCTGCTGCCCTCACAGTCCTCACCATCGCAGCAATCCACTGTCTCATCTTCCACTTGCTCAGGCCAAATGGATGCCTCTCTTGTTGTCACATCCTACTTTCAATTCCTTCTTAATCCCATCATCTCTACCTTCAAAATGTACTCAGAATCCAACCACCTCTCACCACCTTTGCTGTTACCACCTGGTCCAAGTCACTGCCTCCTCCATCTACTCTCAACTTAGCAGTCAGAGTGATGCTGTAAAACCCTCTGGTAGGTCCCAGCTCCAAGGATAAGCCAAAGTGGTCCTATTCCTCCCCCTCCCTCTCACTCTGCACCAGCCCCATGGCTTCCCTTGCCGTTCTTCAAAACATCAGCCATGCCTCCACCTCTAGACCTTTGCACCTGCAAAGGTGCAAAGAGGATTCTGACTTGAATCCTATTCTCCTGGATTACCCTCAAATGTTGCTTCTCAGGGAGCTCTTCCCCCAACATTCCTGGTCCCAACTCCCCACCTGAGTTACCTCCATAAACTTCTCACCATCTCACTTCTTTACTTAGTTACATTATCATCTGGGTGCCCCACTAGAATGCAAGCTCCGTGAAGGTAAGGATTTTGCCCAATTTGTTCACTGCTCTGTGTCTAGCACCCAGAATAGTGTGATTAATTCCACAATAAGTATTTGTTGAATTAAATTAATCCCAGGACACCTGGAAATATTTTTATATCCCCATTAGGGAGGAAAAATTACAGAATCTCCTTCAAGATACATGATTCCATATATATATACACACACACACACACACACACACACACATATATATACATACACATATATATCCCCCCAGGCCTTTCTCAAGCAAGCA
This sequence comes from Mandrillus leucophaeus, assembly GCF_000951045.1. Lineage (NCBI taxonomy): Eukaryota > Metazoa > Chordata > Mammalia > Primates > Cercopithecidae > Mandrillus > Mandrillus leucophaeus. The sequence goes on along the minus strand of NW_012102543.1, from coordinate 1,016,367 downwards.
AATAAGCTCTACTGAATTTCAAAAGAGAAAGAAATCTCATTTCATTTTAACTTTCTCTCACCCTTCCTAAGTCAGGGACCACCTCCTCTCCTCCCTGGCCCAAAGCTGGAAGCTGTGTGCTCAGGAGACTCAGGAGGAGTTGCAGGTACCACTGACCTGAAGGCAATTACCACCCACAAGTTTCAGGGGAAGAGAAGATTACTGAGAAAGGGAAGAGAAATTAGCACATAGATGAGAAACACATGTTTAAACACTCATTCTGAGGTCATGAGTCAGCTGACTAAAGCTGGCACCAGGGTGACAAATTAATTTCATGACCCTGTTGCTTTCATTGGGAAACATAGGATTTGAAAAAAAAAAAAACCAAAAAGGAACTGATGTGTAGAAAAGGGCAGGTGTGTCTGCCCACATGCCTACACAGAGTGCTCTGGTAAGAAAACAAGCTGTTTTCCAGTGCATTTGTTTTGAATGTGCATTGAGCCACCATACTGCGTGCCCAGCAGACCAGAGATTGCTAAGGCTCAATTCCTTTACTCAAGGAGCTCCAGCAGGTGAGAGTGGCTAGCATAGACACAGCCCACCAGAAGTCACTGAGCCACGGTGCAAATGCTCTGCTGGCAGGAATTAAGCACTAGGGGTAGCTGGTTCTGCCTAGAAAGAAGGCTTGGGCCTTGAAGTGTGCATAGACACTGGAAGAGCTCGTCAAGTAGAGACCTGGGGGTCAGGGAAGAAGTCCTGGCAGAGAAGGTCACAGAAGCAAAGGCCTGGTGGTGGGAAGTCCATGGTGAGGCGTGATTCAAGCTCAGAGTCTGCCGAGAGGTGGTGGAATGGGAGGCTGAAATGTGGATGTTGGTCTAGGGAGTCTGGCGTCCTCCTCTGGTAAGTGCCCCCTGGTCCCTCCAGAGAGAATTGATCCCTCCCCTCCTTTGCATCCCACCCACCCCTGTATATACTCCCCAGGGTTGACACCCAGCCCACAGCCTGGGCACAGGGCATCAGCGGCTCCCTCTTCATGGACTGCTTCTCCCTCGGACAAATGCCACTCCCTCCCATCCAGCAGGTCTCTGCTCAGTCACCACCTTCTCAGTGAAACCACTTCTAGCACCCCCACAAGGGGACAAGCCCGCACATACGTGTCCCTACCTCACTTTACTTTCTTCCACAGCATTTACACTTGTGTGTTTGGTCAGTGTCGGCCTCCTCCACTGGACTGCGGGCTCCATGAAGGCGGGGACCTTGTTTTATTGACTGCCATATCCCCAGCACCTACACTGCCTGGCACTGAGTGAGAGCTCAATAAATATTTGACAAATGAATAAAAAATGCCCGTAACACTTGAGTGACTTGGGTTGTTTATTTCTTCCCCTCCTACAAGATTGAAAATGGATATGAAAGCAAAGCTTGAACTTTCAGCTCTCTATCCCGGCACTGTGCATGGTGCTACCCAGGTTGGCACTCAGTAATTAGCTGATGGATGGATGGATGGATGGATGGATGGATGGATGGATGCATTCTATAATCAGTAGGAGCCAACAAAAGTATAAAGAAACTGAACTGTGCAATGCCTTTCCTGTGGGGAAAAGTGGCCTGATAGGAGAGAAGCACTGCAGGCTGGGAGGCCAATGAGAAAGCTCCTGCCAGTGTCCCCACAAGCCACAATGTGGCCTGAATGGGATGTGAACAGAGGAGGGGACAGAGTCCAGAGACACACGCAAGGTTAAGCCAATATGACTTGGGACGTAAGTCGGGACGAGGGGAAGGAGGAGCCAAAGATGACGCTCAGATTTTTGCTTAGGTGACAGTGAACTCCAAGGAGAATAAGCAGCTTTAAGGGAAGTTCAATTCATTCAGGATGGAAGCGTGAGGGAGGACATCCAGGCAGTAGAATGGTCAGGAGGAGAAAGGGAGATTGAGTCATGGGTGCTGGCTGGAGCCATGGGAATCCACTCATTCATTTATCTTTTGGAGCCCGTGCCAGGTCCCAGGCATTTACTCTGCTGGAGACTACGGATGCTGCAGTGCCCAAGACAGGCAAGGTCTGTGCTCTCACGGAACTTACGTCCCAAGAGGAAAAGCAGACGAAGGAAAAGTGGGCAAACAGATCCATAGAGATAATCTCTGATATTGTATGCACTGTGGAGAAAATAAAACCAGGCCATGGGAGCACGATGCGGGGACAGTATTAGATGGGTTGGGCCAGGAAGGGCCTTCTGAAGAGGTGGCTTTTGCCACAGTGAGGCAGAGAATGGGGATGACAACGAAGTTCTGCTTCCCAACTTCGATTTCTTGAACGAATCTGGGGTGAAATCATCGGCTGAGAGCAGGGAAATGGAAAGGGTTTTCAGGTAAATGGAAAAACAATGGACTATTCTCTGCCATAGGAAGAAATGGAAAGGATGAGAAGAGATTATATGATGGAGCACCGAGAATCTCGCCGAGGGCTGAAACCACAGAGGGGTAAGGAGCCCATCAAAGCAGGGCGTGTGCATGTTTCACAGGTCTCATATATTGATGAAGCTTTATGTCCCTGCCACTGGATTGACACCAGCACTAGGCCGGGTGCGTCGGCTCACGCCTGTAATCCCAGCCCTTTGGGAGGCAGAGGCAGGCAGATCACTTGAGGTCAGGAG
>NW_012102543.1:1011500-1013687 GCF_000951045.1 Mandrillus leucophaeus | reverse complement strand
AAGAAGTAGTCTCCTTCCCCTTAGAGGAGGCAGCCATGAATGAAATCGTGAGCTGAGTCCAGTCACCTTACAGAGACACTTCACCTCTGTGTGCTGCGTTTCCACATCTGTGAATTTCTTGTTGTTTCTCAGAAGGACCCAAAATCAGCACCAATTAAATAGCATGCAATAAGCTGGGCTCCTGGACAAAGTATGCTGTAGATAAATCTTTCTTGAAGACTCTTTTACACATTTGTTCTAAGAGTAAAAAAAAATTGATAAAAATAATAATGCCATAGATTTCTAGAACTTCTTTCTTCTAGGAAAACCAGTGCTTCTCCTACTTACCATTTCATTTTCTTAAAGATGCCAGTGTGAGGAAAATATCAGCTAGTATGTCTCCTCATTTTACAGATTGAAAAACAAGTTCACTGCAAACACCCATTAAAAGGGTAATGAGGCTGGGCACAGTGGCTCATGCCTGTAATCCCAGCACTTTGGGAGGCTGAGGCAGGTGGATGGCTTGAGGCCAGGAGTCCGGGACCAGCCTGGGCAACATGGCGAAACCCTGTCTCTATTTGTATTAGTCCATTTTCACACTGCTGATAAAGACATACCCAAGACTGGGAAGAAAAAGAAGTTTAATTGGACTTAAATTTCCCACATGGCTGGGGAGGCCTCAGAATCATGGCAGGAGGTGAAAGGTACTTCTTACCTGGTGGCAGCAAGAGAAAATGAGGAAGAAACAGAAGCAGAAACCCCTGATAAACCCATCAGATCTTGTAAGACTTATTCACTATCACGAGAATAATCCAGGAAAGACTGGCCCCCATGATTCAATTACCTCCCCCTGGGGTACCTCCCACAACATCTGGGAATTCTGGGAGACACAATTCAAGCTGAGATTTACGTGGGGACACAGCCAAACCATATCATTCTGCCCCTGGCCCTTCCAAATATCATGTCCTCACATTTCAAAACCAATCATGCCGGCCAGGTGCGGTGGCTCACGCCTGTAATCCCAGCACTTTGGGAGGTCGAGGCAGGTGGATCATGAGGTCAGGAAATCAAGACCATCCTGGCTAACACAGTGAAACCCCATCTCTACCAAAAATACAAAAAATTAGCTGGGCGTGGTGGTGGGTGCCTGTAGTCCCAGCTACTCGGGAGGCTGAGGCAGGAGAAAGGCGTGAACTTGGGATACAGAGGTTGCAGTGAGCCAAGATGGCGCCACTGCACTCCAGCCTGGGTGACAGAGTGAGATTCCGTCTCAAAAAAAAAAAAAAAAAAATCATGCCTTCCCAAAAATCCCCCAAAGTCTTAACTCATTTAAGCATTAACACAAAAGTCCATAGTCCAAAGTCTCATCTGAGACAAGGCAAGTCCCTTCTGCCTATATTCTATAAAATCAAAAGCAAGCTAGTTACTTCCTAGGTATGTGGTTCCAAATAGGAGAAATCTGGCCACAACAAAGGGTTTACAGGGCCCAGGTAAGTCTGAAATCCAGCAGGGCAGTCAAATTTTAAAGCTTCAAGATGATCTCCTTTGACTCCAGGTCTCACATCCAGGTCACGCTGATGCAAGTGCTGGGTCCCCATGGTCTTGGGCAGCTCCACCCCTGCAAACACCCATTAAAAGGGTAATGAGGCTGGGCACAGTGGCTCATGCCCGTAATCCCAGCACTTTGGGAGGCTGAGGCAGGTGAATGGCCCCTACCTCCACTTTGCAGGGTACCACCTCTCTCCTGCCTACTTTCACAGGCTGGCATTGTGTCTGTGGCTTTTCCAAGCGCACGGTGCAAGTTGTTGGTGGATCTACCATTCTGGGGGCTGGAGGATGGTGGCCCTCTTCTCAAAGCTCCACTAGGCAGTGCCCCAGTAGGGACTCTGTATGGATGCTCCAACCCCACATTTCCCTTCTGCACTGCCTTAGCAGAGGTTCTCCATGAGGGCCCCACCCCTGCAGCAAACTTTTGCCAGGGCATCCAGGCATTTCCACACATCTTCTGAAATCCAGGAGGAAGTTCCCAAACCTCAGTTCTTGACATGTGTGCACCCGCAGGCTCAACACCACAGAGAAGCTGCCAAGGCTTGGGGCTTCCACCCTCTGAAGTCACAGCCCGAGCTGTATGTTGGCCCCTTTCAGCCACAGCTAGAGTATCTGGGACACAGGGCACCAAGTCCCTAGGCTGCACACAGCATGGAGACC